>NC_092722.1:131476957-131776957 GCF_047496885.1 Scyliorhinus torazame
CCTCCCCCAATAGTTTTGCCAGCATCGCAGCAAAATACTCAGTCGGCTTCGGTCCTTCAACTCCTTCGGGCAGCCCCAGGGACTTATCTACACTGATGCTTTTCAAAATTTACAGCACTTCCTCCTTCTTAATATCAACCTGTTTGAGTCTATTAACCTGGTTCACACTGTTCTCATGGGCAACAAGGTCCCTCGCTCTCGTGAATACTGAAGCAAAGTATTCATTTAGGGTCTCCCCCATCTCCTCAGACTCTAGGCACAAATTCCCTCCACTATCCCTGATCGGCCGTACTCTCACTCTGATCATCCTCTTATTTCTCACATAAGTGTAGAACGCCTTGGGGTTTTCCCTAATCCTTCCCGCCAGGGCTTTTTCATGTCCCCTTCTAGCTCTCCTCAGTCCATTTTTCAGTTCCTTCCTGACTACCTTGTAACCCTCTAGAGCCGAGTCAGATCCTTGCTTCCTCAACCTTACGTAAGCTTCCTTCTTCCTCTTGACTAGAAGCTCCACTTCTCTTGTCATCCAAGGCTCCTTCACCTTACCATTCCTTCTTCGTCTCAGTGGGACAAAACAATTCAGCACTCGCAGTAAGTGCTCCTTAAACAATCCCCACATTACTGTTGTGCATTTCCCCAAGAATAATTGATCCCACTTTATGCTCCTCAGCTCCTGTCTAATAGCAGTATAATTTCCCCTCCCCCAATTAAATACCTTCCCATATTGTGTGTTCCTATCCCTCTCCATGACTATGGTAAAGGTCAAGGAGTTGTGGCCACTGTCACCGAAATGCTCTCCCACCGAGACATCTGACACCTGGCCTGATTCGTTGCCGAATACCAAGTCCAATATGGCCTCTCCCCTAGTCGGCCTATCTACATATTGAGTCAGGAATCTTTCCTGTTCAGACCTGACAAAATCTGCTCCATCCAAACCATTTGCACGAAGGAGGTTCCAGTCAATATTAGGGAAGTTGAAGTCACCCACGACAATAACTCTGTTACTTCTGCACTATTCCAAGATCTGCCGCCCAATCTGTTCCTCTATCTCTCTGCTGCTATTGGGGGGTCTATAGAAAACTCCCAACAAAGTGACAGCTCCTTTCTTGTTTCTAACTTCCACCCAGACTGACTCAGTAGACAAACCCTCCTCAACTACCTCCCTAATTAACAGTGCCACTCCCCCTCCTCTTTTACCTCCCTCTCTATTCTTCTGAAAATATCTAAACCCCGGAACATCTAACAACCATTCCTGCCCCTGTGAAATCCATGTCTCCGTAATGGCCACAACATCGTAGTTCCAAGTACTGATCCATGCTCTAAGCTCATCTCCCTTATTCCTGACACATTTTGCATTGAAACAGATACATTTTAACCCATTCCACTGAGTGCAACTTTGCCCTATCAACTGTCTATCCTTCCTCATAGTCTTGCTGCATACTATTTCTGCCTGTTCCACAGCTACCCTATCCTCAAATCCATAGCTCTGGTTCCCATCCCCCTGCCAAACTAGTTTAAATCCTCCTGAAGAGCTCTAGTAAACCTCCCACCCAGGATATTGGTGCCCCTCCAGTTTAGGTGCAATCTGTCCTTCATGTACAGGTCCCATCTTCCCCAGAAGATATCTCAATGATCCACATATCTGAAGCCTTCCCTCCTGCACCAGCCCTGTAGACACGTGTTCAGCAGCACTCGCTCTCTGTTCCTTGCCTCACTTGCACGTGGCACCGGTAGCAATCCTGAGATCACAACTCTGGGGCGAAATTCTCCCGAAGCGGCGCGATGTCCGCCGACTGGTGCCCAAAACGGCGCCAATCAGACGGGCATCGCGCCGCCCCAAAGGTGCAGAATGCTCCGCATCTTTGGGGGCCGAGCCCCAACATTGAGGGGCTAGGCCGGCGGTGGACGAATTTCCACCCCGCCAGCTGGCGGAAACGGGCTTTGTTGCCCCGCCAGCTGGCGCGGAAATGACATCCCCGGGCGGCGCATGCGCAGTGGAGGGAGTCTCTTCCGCCTCCGCCATGGTGGAGACCGTGGCGGAGGCGGAAGAGAAAGAGTGCCCCCACGGCACAGGCCCGCCCGCGGATTGGTGGGCCCCGATCGCGGGCCAGGCCACCGTGGGGGCACCCCCCGGGGCCAGATCGCCCCGCGCCCCCCGCAGGACCCCGGAGCCCGCCCACGCCGCCTTGTCCCGCCATTCAAAAGGTGGTTTAATCCACGCCGGCGGGACAGGCAATTTATCGGCGGGACTTCGGCCCATCCGGGCCGGAGAATCGAGTGGGGGGGCCCGCCAACTGAATTGAGTGGGGGAGCCCGCGATTCCTGCCCCCACCGAATCTCCGGTGCCGGAGACTTCAGCAACCAGGGGGGGCGGGATTCACGCCAGCCCCCGGCGATTCTCCGACCCGGCGGGTGGTCGGAGAATGACGCACCTGTTGTCCTGCTCTTTAGCTTCCAACCTAACTCCCTAAAATCACTTTTTAGATCCTCATCCATTTTCGTAGCTATGTCTTGGTGCCTATGTGCACCGCGACTTCTAGTTGCTCCCCCTCCCCCTTAAGAATCCTGTAGACTCGATCCGAGATATCTCTGGCCTTGGCCCAGGAGCCCAGGCAACATACCTTCCGGGAGTCTCGCTCGCGACCACAGAATCTCTTATCCATTCCCCTAACCATTGAGTCTCCTATCACTATTGCTTTTCTATTCTCACCCCTTCCCTTCTGAGCCCCAGAGCCAGACTCAGTGCCAGAGACCTGGCCGCTAGGGCCTTCTCCCGGTAGGTCATCCCCCCCAACAGCATCCAAAACGGTATACTTGTTTTGAAGGCGAGGGGCCATGAGGGATCCCTGCACTGTCTGCCCGTTCGTTTTCCTTCCCCTGACTGTAACCCAGCTACTCTTGTCCTGAACCTTGGGTGTGGCTACCTCCCTGTAACTCTTCTCTATTACCCCCTCTGCCTCCCGGATGCTCCAGCTCCTACTCCAGTTACCTAACGCGGTCTCTGAGGAGCTGGAGTTGGGTGCATTTCCCGCAGGTATAGTCAGCGGGGACCCCGGTGGTATCCCTCACCACCCACATCCTACAGGAGGAGCATGCAACTGCCCTAGCCTCCATCCCCTCTGATCTAAATTCACAAAGAGATTTAAAGGGGGGAAAAAAGAAAGATTAAACACCCGTTAGGCCCTTAAAAAAATAGATATGTATACTGTTGCTACTCTCCCAAGTGAACCCTCGAAAATTGGTGATTCTGTGAAATGAAAGAATGATAGCTTGCTGCCTCCAAAAAACAAAACAAACACAAATTTTTTTTAAAAATTAAATTAAAAATTAAAAACCCAAATTAAAAAACCCCAAAACAAACAATTCTTACCTGACAGAATGTAGCTGCCCTGTGGACCAACTGGAACTCACCCCTCCGACTCTGCTCCCAGTCAACTGCACTCTCTGTAAACTCCCGGCTCCCTTCTTGCTCTTCTTCTGAACACAAACAGCAACTTTTAAGTTAATTAACTAAATAAAAGAAAGACTAGACTTTAGATAAAAATGAAGCCTTAATATCCCTGTCACCAAACTCTCACTATAGCACTCAAATGCACCCAAATTCAGCACTCAGTGCAAACATTTGGAGAAAATGTATCAAATTCCTTTGTGCATCACTGTGGAGGATTTTCTTTCATTATTTATCATCTGTTAACTTTTCAGACGGAGGGTTTTGATTTTGCATTCCGTGTTCTTGTGATATCGTTGCAAGTGCAATTTTTTAGGCTTTAGAGTTGCGGCAATTGCAACTCAATGCAGCAATTCGGATAAGGAGACCTTCCATTTGAGACAGAGCATGATCAATTATTTCTGAACCTTATTTGTTTTGAATCATTCTGGGAGCTCCAATTCAATGCAACTTATTTTAATAAATAAAGGTTAACTCATACAAAAAGCCAGTCACATAATTTAAAAAGTAAATTGCCTAACTATAACTCAGAAAATGTCTCAATTATCAAAGGTCACCAACCGAAATGACCAAAATAGTTGCACATAAACAATGGATTACTCACACACTTTCGAACTGGATTCAGTGTAGGTCTCCCAATCATTAACATTCTGCTTACCAAAAAGCTCTTCTGTGTTTACCTTTCTGCTAAATGATAACCTTTTTCAAGTCAAATTTCTGATAAAAGAGTCAAAGGCAAGAGCAAAGTTGTGTTGTAAAGGTCATATAGATGCTGATTCAACAGTAAATAGCCAACAAGCAAACAAAGGAAAAGAACTGGTTTACAGAGAAATTTTAAAGTGTTTCACTTGAAGTCCCAATACAAACTCGTTTGTTCTGCCAATCCTTACACAAACAAAACAAGAAGTTCCAGGAAGAGGAAATGAGCAACTATTATTTCTAAAATTGAACTTTGTTGGAATCATTCTCTTGTTTCTTAATTCATGACTAAATAGATGCAATGTGCAAGTGTATGGATGTTACAATAATATACTGTGATCCAGAAAATCAGCTGTATAGCGACAGGCTTTGGAGAGAATGGTTTCCCGAGCCTCCAATATAAACAGGCAGGATGTTTGCACATATTTCCAATGGAAAATGTTCCACCTGTCTTATTAGGTAAAGGATAGGACTGTACGGCAGGGACATTTTAACGATAGAATAGTTAATTTAAACTTTGCTCCACGGGCAGCATAGTGGTTAGCACTGCTGCCTCACGAAGCTGAGGACCTGTGTTCGATCCCGCCCCAGGTTACTGACCATGTGGAGTTTGCACATTCTCCTCGTGTCTGCATTGGTCTCACCCCTACAACCCAAAGATGTGCAGGCTAGGTAGATTGGCCATACTAAAATTTCCCCTTGAATGGAAAAACATTTAAACTTTAAATTTAATTGGGGAAAAAAATGTCAACTTTGAACTTTGCTCCTCCATGTCTTTTAGGACTTAGTTAAGATTTTTGAATGCCTTCACGCTTCATTCAGCATGTCATGAGTTTGCAAAGCGTATTGTGATGCTAACCAGCAGGAAAGTCCCAGTACTCAGCTGAATGCCAAGCCAAAAGGAGCAGGAGTTCCTCCCAATCGCACATTTCAAAACACTGGCCATTGCTGGCTGCTGGTAGCCACTATTCCACTCCTCCACCAATCATCAGTGATCTGACCATCCTTCCAACCATTGATGCTAATTTTCTAATCGCTCCCCCTAAAAGGTCCAATAGCAACCCTTCCTCAGAGACCGACCTTTTGCCTCTGGACACAGATCACTCCAGGTTCTGTTTCTTCCCACCCTACACTTGGTCTTCACTTACTGAAGGAACACCGCAGGACTAGAAATGGCAGTTATCTTGCTTCAGTCTTCGTCCTATTGACAATGCTAATGGGGCCTGACAACCAATATTGGATGTTATTCAGATCTCTCCATTCTGGTGCACGGACCATACCCTGTTCTTCCTAAACATCCAAAATTGGCACTCACAAATCCAGATACTGGAGGAGCAAGACATCTCGTGTGCGCTGTTAGAATGTGTGAGTCGGTAATAGCATGGCAAGAACAGTTGGGCATTTGGAACCTAAGTATATGGCAGTGCCAAAAGTGTATCTCCTGAACCAATGAGGTTTCAGGATTGAGAAGGACACCGAGGAATGCCGAAGAAAGGAGTAGCAAATTAGAATCAATCAGGTAAAGAAAGAGAAATAGACATGGAGAGAAAGAAAAATTGGATTAAGCGGGTGGGATTCTCCAATCTGGTCTGTGGCAAGATCCATTGCGAGCAAGAACAGAAAATTTGGCTTTTCAGTCAAAACTCCATTCACTTTCAGCAGCACTGTAAAATTCCAGCAGCAAACAAGGACGGACAATTTGGGCCAAAGAGAGGGAAATGAGATAGAGAGGAAAAGTAAGAGAAAAATATTAAGTTAGAACTTTACACTGTAAAACTCTCTTCGAAGAATTTTGACTGACATTGGATTAAAAATGATCATAATAATAATCTTTATTAGTGTCACAAGTAGGCTTACATTAACACTGCAATGAAGTTACTGTGAAAATTCCCTAGTCACCACACTCCGGCATCTGACCATATTGGTAAAATGTACTTACACTGGCAATTACCAGGCTTAACCTTCTACGGCACTTTAATAAAGAATTAGTTTGCAAATCCAGCAAACTGTGAAAAATTAAGGGGAGTTTCAAGGCAAGATAATGTTTATGTGAAACAAATGGTGGAGTGGTGTAAATCAAGCAGCAAGTTCTGGAGATTTGTAACTCAAGACATAGCGGATAATGCAAACATATAAAATAGGATCAGAAGTAGGCCATTCAGCCCCTCGAGCCTGCACCACCATTTTTTTTAAAAAATCATTTTTACAGGATGTGGATGTCACTGGTTAGGCCATCCCTAGTTGCCCTTCAGATGATGGTGGTGAGTTGCATTCTTGAACCGCTGCAATACTTGAGGAGTAGGTACACCCACTGTGCAGTTAGGAAGTGAGTTCCAGGATGTTACCCTAGTGACAGTGAAGGAACGGCGCTATATTTCCAAGTCTGAGTGATGAGTGACTTGGAGGAGAACTTCCAGATGGTGGAGTTCCCAAGGTATCTGCTGCTCTTCTTCTGGATGATAGTGGTCGTAGGTTTGTAAGTTTCTACATTCCCAGCTATCTCTGACAACCTTTGATTCCCTTGCCTAACAAGAATTTATCAACATCCAACTTAAAAATATTCAAGCACGGGCGGCACGGTGGTTAGCACTGCTGCCTCACAGCGCCGAGGATCCGGGTTCGATCCTGGTCCTGGGTCACTGTCTGTGTGGAGTTTGCACATTCTCCCCGTGTCTGCTTGGGTCTCACCCCACAACCCAAAGGTGTGCAGGATAGGTGGATTGGCCACGCTAAATTGCCCTGTAATTGGAAAAGAAATAATTACATGGAACATAGAACATTACAACACATTACAGGCCCTTCAGCCCTCGATGTTGCGCCGACCTGTGAAACCACTCTAACGCCCATCTACACTATTCCCTTATCATCCATATGTCTATCCAATGACTATTTGAATGCCCTTAGTGTTGGCGAGTCCACTACTGTTGCAGGCAGGGCATTCCACGCCCTTACTACTCTCTGAGTAAAGAACCTACCACTGACATCTGTCCTATATCTATCTCCCCTCAATTAAGTCACCTTCTTCTCTTTAAAGAAAACAGCCTCAAGTCCCTCAGCGTTCCCTCATAAGATCTTCCCTCCATACCAGGCAACATTCTGGTAAATCTCCTCTGCATCCTTTCCAGTGCTTCCACATCCTTCCTATAATGCGGCGACCAGAATTGCACGCAATACTCCAAATGCGGCCGCACCAGAGTTTTGTATAGCTGCAATATGACCTCATGGCTCCGAAACTCGATCCCTCTACCAATAAAAGCTAACACACCATATGCCTTCTTAACAACCCTTTTAACCTGGGTGGCAACTTTCAGGGATCTATGTACATGGACACTGAGATCTCTCTCCTCATCCACACTACCAAGAATCTTACCATTAGCCCAGTACTCTGTCGTCCTGTTATTCCTTTCAAAATGAATCACCTCACACTTTTCTGCATTAAACTCCATTTGCCAACTCTCAGCTTATCAATGTCCCTCTGTAACTTGTAACATCCTTCCGCACTGTCCACAACTCCACCGACTTTAGTGTCATCTGCAAATTTGCTCACCCATCCTTCTACGCCCTCCTCCAGGTCATTTATAAAAATGACAAACAGCAGTGGCCCCAAAACAGATCCTCGTGGTACACGACTAGTAACTGGACTCCAGGCTGAACATTTCCCATCAACCACCACCCTTTGTCTTCTTCCAGCTAGCCAATTTCTGATCCAAACTGCTAAATCACCCTGAATCCCATGCCTCCGTATTTTCTGCAATAGCCTACTGTGGGGAACCTTATCAAACGCTTTACTGAAATCCATACACACCACATCAACTGCTTTACCCTCATCCACCTGCTTGGTCACCTTCTCAAAGAACTCAATAAGGATTGTGAGGCACGACCTACCCTTCACAAAACCGTGTTGACTATCTCTAATCAAATTATTCCTTTCCAGATGATTATACATCCTATCTCTTATAAACCTTTCCAAGACTTTGCCCACAACAGAAGTAAGGCTCACTGGTCTATAGTTACTGGGGTTGTCTCTACTCCCCTTCTTCAACAAGGGGACAACATTTGCTATCCTCCAGTCTTCTGGTACTATTGGGTACTTTAAAAAAAAAAATTTTAAGGTTAAAAATATTCAAGGACCCCACCTTCACGACCTTTTGAGGCAAATAGTTGCAAAGTCGCACAACCCTCCGAGAGAAAACATTTTTCCTCATCTGTGTCCTAAAAGGGTAAAACCTAATTTTTAAACAGTGCCCCACCCCCAGTTCTGGTCTCATTCGCAAGAGGAAACATCCTTTCCACATCCACCTTGTCAAGACCGTTCACGATCTTACATACTTCAATCAAATCACCCCCACTCTTCTACACACCAGCGGAAACAAGGCCAGCCTATCTAACCTTCCCTCCTAATACAACCTGTTAATTCCAGGTATCAATCTAGTAAACCTCCTCTGAACCACCGCCAGCACATTTCCATCCTTCCTTAAATAAGGAGAACAAAACTGCACACAATGGGCAAAGTTCTCCGTTAACGGCGCAAAGTCCGCCGACCGGTGGCAAAAACGGCGCAAATCCCACCTGCATCACGCCGCCCCAAACGTCGCAAAGTCACCGGCCCGGAATGGGCTAGCAGCGACGTGACGATATCCGCGATGGCTCACGTGGTTCACGCCGTTCGGCGTGACGGCTCATTAAGGACGCGCTGCTTCCCCACCCGACCACAACACCCGACTGGATGGCCGCCCGCCGCTCAGCCCCGAAGTTCCAGTCTCGTGACATTGAGGCGCTCCTGGACGCAATGGAGCAGAGGAGGGAGGCCCTGTATCCCGGGCACGGCCGCAGAGTTGCCCCACGCCACAGCCGGCGTCTGTGGAGGGAGGTGGCAGAGGCCGTCACCGCTGTGACCCTGACACACGGACAGGCACCCAGTGCCACAAGAAGGTGAACGACCTCGTCAGAGCAGCCAGGGTGAGCCTCCCCCCTGCCCAATATCCATATCCCCCATATCTCCCCTCCCCCATATCCCCCATATCCCCCCTCCCCCATATCCCCCTCCCCCATATCCCCCCTCCCCCATATCCCCCATATCCCCCCTCCCCATATCCTCCATATCCCCCCTCCCCATATCCCCCCTCCCCCATATCCCCCCTCCCCATATCCCCCACATCCCCCCTCCCCATATCCCCCCTCCCCCATATCCCCCACCCCCATATCCCCCATATCCCCCCTCCCCCATATCCCCCTCCCCATATCTCCCATATCCCCCCTCCCCTATATCCCCCATATCCCCCCTCCCCCATATCCCCCCTCCCCATATCCCCCATATCCCCCTCCCCATATCCCCCATATCCCCCCTCCCCATATCCTCCATATCCCCCCTCCCCCATATCCCCTTCCCCCATATCCCCCCTCCCCATATCCCTCACATCCCCCCTCCCCATATCCCCCCTCCCCCATATCCCCCCGCCCCCATATCCCCCATATCCCCCCTCCCCATATCCCCCTCCCCCATATCTCCCATATCCCCCCTCCCCTATATCCCCCATATCCCCCCTCCCCCATATCCCCCCCTCCCCCATATCCCCCATATCCCCCCTCCCCCATATCCCCCCTCCCCCATATCCCCCATATCCCCCCTCCCCCATATCCACCTTCCCCCATTTCCCCAAGTGAATCCAGCCCTAACCTTAACCTCTGCAATACACGCGCAACCGATGGCGTGCATTCATATACCTGTCTAACACTGTTGCCTTTTACCCCTGCCACCACCCCTCCCTCCCCCCCCCCCACAGGAGAAACGCGCACACAACACCAGGGAGCATGTGAGGACTGGAGGAGGCCCCGCTGATGAGAGGCCACTGACCGAACATGAGGGAAGGGCCCTGGAACTGGCTGGCGGACCTGAGGACCGGGAGGTTGCTGATGCAGAGGTCGGGGGCCCACCAGCAAGTGAGCCACCGACAGCCCGTCCCCATATCCCCCCTCCCCCATATCCCCCTCCCCCATATCCCCCCTCCCCTATATCCCCCCTCCCCATATCACCTGATCACTGCCTGCGTGTCTAACCATGCATGCTTCATTGTGTATCGCAGGAGCAAACGTCGAGCCACCCATCCCCGCAGATGCAGACCGCCCGCAGGATGCCCCTTGGAGACCACTGGAGATGGAGAGACCCGGACCCTCTGGCATGCGACGCCCACAGGATGCCCCTTGGAGACCACTGGAGATGGATAGACCCGGACCCTCTGGCATGCGACGCCCGCAGGATGCCCCTTGGAGACCACTGGAGATGGACAGACCCGGACCCTCTGGCATGCGACGCCAGCACAATGTCTCTCGGAGACCATTGGAGATGGAGAGACCTGGAGCAACAATGAGACGACGCCCCCATCTCGTGCGGGTGCAACGACGCAGGCGTGTGCCACCCAGCGACGAGAGGGGCAGCCACAGGCCCCCGTCACAGCCGAGCCACGAAACCACTACCCAGGACACCACTACCCAGGACACCACTACCCAGGAAACTGAAATACAGGACAGTGACACAGATTGGATGGGCGGAGACGAACTGCCACCCCAAAGTGCCATGGACTCAGAGTGGGATGATGCGCATGACACAACGCCACTGCTGTCACCAACACCCTCCACCATCGCAGAAACATTCACCTCGGTTGGGCACTTTAGTGATGAGGCGTCTGGTACACTCGCTGGTGCGCACAACACAGCCGTCCCGGTACAGCAGGTGGAGGTAGGAGCAGCAGAGGGGCTGGGCGGTCAGAGGGCAGCCCAGCCCAAGCGAACATCTGCCGCCCAGATGGATCCCGGGTTCCTGGAGTTACCACACCCACACATAGATCCGATGCAACCACCGAACCGGAGACGAGCGAAGAGGGTGACGGCCATCGGGCACCCCGAGGGAGGAGGAGGTGCTGTGGTCTGTCCCGGGTCCCCACGTAGGGGACGTCCCGGAACACTGCGACACCTCGGAGAGACCCGGACCACCTTCCGTCCCAGGTGCATCGGGTGGGCAATGGGCAGGACAGGCTGGCAGCTCGCCATCCCACTCGCCCGGGCCACAGCCTGGCCCATCTAGGCCAGGACGCCCCAGGAAACGGCCGCCAAAGGGATCCCGTGTCAGAGGGCAGGAATCACAGGAGTCCACCTCCAGTTCTGCTGTACCGTCTGGGGAACCACGTAGACGTAGTCATAGGGTCCGTAAGGCCAAACAATTAGACACTGAGTAAGTTGGCTCGGGTGCAGGGCACAGATGAGTTTTAGGGGCTAGGGCACGTGCATGAACTCCTTTGGTTATGAAAGTCAATGTTACACCTACAGAAGCTGCCTTTGTGCTCTGTCCAAAGCGTGCGGGGGTGTCACGTACGTTGAGCGCAAGTGAGTGTGTGAGGGGTGGTCTTACCTCAGCCCCAGGTGAGTCTGCCCCCTTCCCCCTGGGCCGCCATCAACATCCCCCCGGGCAGAGGACGGGACCGTGCGCTGCAGTGTCACAGCCGCATGCAGGGATGGTCCGGGTGGATGGTGGTACTGTGGCCATGGGTCAGACATAGTCCAACGATGTGGAGCCAGGAGCTCATCGCAGGGCGGGTTGTCATCATCCTCCATGGCCTGCAATAGACACGCGTCCACTGGCAACTGCGTGAGCCCGGCCGTTGTGCCGCAGGTGGATCGGCAATGGGGGGGTGGTGTGCATGCGGGTGGGGTGGGTGGGGTTGGGGAGGGGGGTGAGGGTGCTGGGTGGGTGGATGGGTGGGGGGTGTGGGTGGTCGGCTGTTGCCATGGTGTGCGGTCTGTGGCCATACTACCCGATTCCCACGCCCATCTAGTCAGTGAAGCGGGTGGCTTTCAGCCTGTCCCGTGCCCGCTGGCCCAGCCGGTAACGGTGGACAGCCACCCGCCCGTGTCTAGCCCGTCTGCCCTGACCATTGCCCCCATCCCCCTCATCTGGGAGGACTGCGCCTCTTCCTGCTGCTCCTCCACTCCGCCCTCCTCTGCCTGTGGCACATCGCCCCTCTGCTGGGCTATGTTGTGCAGGACGCAGCACACCACAATGATGCGGCCGACCCTATCTGACCGATACTGGAGGGCGCCCCCAGAGAGGTCCAGGCACCTGAAACGCATCTTCAGTACGCCAAAGCACCTCTCGATCACTCCCCTTGTCGCTACATGGGCATCATTGTAGCAGTTCTCCGCCTCATTGCGTGGCCTCCGTATAGGCGTCATCAGCCACGATCGCAATGGGTAGCCCCTGTCGCCCAGCAACCAGCCCCTCAGCCGGGGATGGCGTCCCTCGTACATGCCGGTGATGTATGACCGCGACAACATGTATGAGTCGTGTACACTGCCCGGGTAACGGGCGCAGATGTGCAGGATCATCATGCGGTGGTCGCAGACCACCTGTATGTTCATCGAATAGGTCCCCTTCCTATTGGTGAACACGGCCCTGTTATCTGCAGGTGGCCGCACGGCGACGTGCATCCCATCAATCGCGCCCTGGACCATGGGGAACCCGGCCACGGCAGAGAAGCCCACGGCCCGGGCATCTTGGCTGGCCCGGTCCACAGGGAAGCGGATGTAGCGGTGCGCCATGGCATATAGGGCGTCTGTCACTGCCCGGATGCACCGGTGCACCGATGTCTGCGATATGCCGGTCAGGTCCCCACTCGGTGCCTGGAATGACCCCGTTGCATAAATGTTCAGGGCCACCGTAACCTTGACGGACACGGGAAGAGGGTGTCCCCCGCCAGTGCCATGTGGTGACAGGTGCGCCAGCAGGTGGCAGATGTGTGCCACGGTTTCCCGCCTCATCCGGAGTCTCCTCCTGCATTCTCGGTCCGTGAGGTCCTGGTATGACTGCCGGGGCCGGTACACACGGGGCGCCCTCGGGTGCCTCCGTTGCCGTGGGGACACGACGTCCTCCTCCCCCTCCTCGTCCTGTCGGTCAGGTGTCCCTCCAGCCTGGTCGGCTGCCGCCTGCCCCTCTGCAGCAGCCTGCGCCGCCTCTCTGGCACGCTCCTCCTCCTCCTCCTCCTCATCCAGGGCAACATGGACATTAGCGGCTGCCGCCATGGCGGCCAACATCGCTGGCTGATCGGAAAACATGACGGCCTGGGGGGGGGACGACATGTCATCATTGCCCATATCCCCTCCTCCCCCCAGCCAGGTGGCATGGACCGCATGGGTCCGACTGTTGGAGGCTGGCACCTGGCCAGGTGGACCAACTCACTTGCCTCCCCCACGTCCCTCACCGGCACGGACCCCATCCCCCTCCCCGGCACGGACCACCCCCCCCCCCCGCCATCCCCCTCCCCGGCACGGACCCCATCCCCCTCCCCGGCACGGACCCCATCCTCCTCCCCGGCACGGACCCCATCCTCCTCCCTGGCACGGACCCCATCCCCCTCCCCGGCACGGATCCCATCCCCCTCCCCGGCACGGACCCCCCCCCCATCCCCCTACCCGGCACGGACCCCATCCCCCTCCCCGGCACGGATCCCATTCCCCTCCCCGGCACGGACCCCCCCCCCCATCCCCCTACCCGGCACGGACCCCATCCCCCTCCCCGGCACGGACCCCATCCCCCTCTCCGGCACGGACCCCATCCTCCTCCCAGGCACGGATCCCATCCCCCTCCCCGGCACGGACCCCCCCCCCATCCCCCTACCCGGCACGGACCCCATCCCCCTCCCCGGCACGGACCCCATCCCCCTCTCCGGCACGGACCCCATCCTCCTCCCTGGCACGGACCCCATCCTCCTCCCTGGCACGGACCCCATCCCCCTCACCGGCACGGACCCCCCCCCCATCCCCCTACCCGGCACGGACCCCATCCCCCTCCCCGGCACGGATCCCATCCCCCTCCCCGGCACGGACCCCCCCCCCCATCCCCCTACCCGGCACGGACCCCATCCCCCTCCCCGGCACGGACCCCATCCCCCTCCCCGGCACGGACCCCATCCTCCTCCCCGGCACTCACCCCCCCCCTCCCGGCACTCCCCCGGAGCCCAGCCCACTCTAACCACCCCCCCCCCCCCCCCCCCCCGCCGCACGCACACACACAAAACCCTACACACACCTCTCCCCACACATACAGACTGCGGCCACGCCATCGCCTGCCCAGCGGCCAACCCCCCAGGCCGTCACCCACCTCCACGCTGGTCGGCGTAAACCTTGAGCACTGGTTGACGCCGATTGAAAGGAGGTTTGATTTACGCCGACGTGACCGGTCATCACATCGGCAGGACTTCGGCCCATCCAGACGGGAGAATATCGGCAGCCCCAAAATCCATTGCCTTGCGCCCACCCGTGCCATTCTCCGAGGTGTGCGGCGCCATTGACGCCCCGCCGACTTTTCTCCCTTCGGAGACTTCGGCGGGCGGCGGGGGCGGAATTCACGCCGGCCAACGGCGGGTCGGAGAATCTCGCCCAATATTCGAGATGTGGGACTGGATTCTCCGGTTCCCCAGCCATGTGTTTCTCGGCAGCGCACCATTCGCCGGAGGCGGGATACTATGCTCCTGCCGCTTGTCAATGGGATTTCCCATTGAAGCCACCCCACGCTGCGGGGTAACCCACAGGCGGGGGTGCGCTGCCAGTGGGAAAAGAGAATCACAACGACTGGGGAATTCCAGCCACGGTCACACCCTGTCTAACTGAAGCATAAAATCTTTAGTTTTATCAGAGCAAAATGCTGCGGATGCTAGAAATCTAAAATAAAAACAGAAAATGCTGAAAAAGCTCAGCTGGTCTGACAGCAACTGTGGAGAGAGAAAGAAAGTTAACATTTCGAGTCAATGTAGCCCTTCTACAGAACTCCTTGTGCCGTCTGTAACTCTGTTTCTCTCTCCACTGTTGCTGCCAGACCTGCTGAGTTTATCCAGCATTTTCTGATTATATTATCCTTATTTTTATTTTCAATTCCTCATGTAATAAACGATGGCATTCTGTTAACCTTCTTACTTGCTTGCTGTACCTGCATTCTAACATTTTGAGACTCATGCACTAAAATACCTAGATACCTCTGCACCTCGGAATTCTCCAGTCATTCTCCATTTAAGTAATAGTCTGCTTTTTAAAATTTCTCGTGCCAAAGTGAACAACTTCATATTTTCCAACATTATACTCCATCTGCCAGATTTCTGTCCACTCACTTAACCTATCTATATCCATCTGTAACCTCCCTATGTCCACTTCACAACATACTTTCCTACATAACTTTATGTCATCTACAAATTTAGCTACCATTCCTTCATTCGGGGAACACTGCGGCACACAGGTTAGCACTGCTGTCTCACAGCACCACGGACCCAGGTTCAATTCTGACCTGTCTGTGTGCAGTTTGCATGTTCTCCCAGTGTCTGCATGGGTTTCTTCCGGGTGCTCCGGTTTCCACCCACAATCCAAAGATGTGCAGATTAGGTGGCTTGTCCGTGCCAAATTGCCTCTTTGTGTTCAAAAAGTTAGGTGGGGCTACAGGGTTACAATGATAGTAGGGATCTGCACTGTAGGGATTCTATGATTTTCTCATTTATGTCATTGATAAAATTGTAAAATGTTGCGTTCCCATCACAGAGCCTTGTGTACTCCACTCGTCACATCCTGCCAATCAGAAAAAGACCCATGCATACTTTCTGTTTTCTTCCAGCCAGCCAATATCCTATCCATGTTAATATATAATCCCCACACCGTGAGCTTATATTTTCTGCAATAACCTTTGATGTGGCATCTTATCAAAAGACTTCTGGAAATCCAGGTACAGCAAGTCTACAGGTTCCCCTTTATCCACAGCACATGTTTCTTCATTAAAGAAATCCAATAAATTGGTTAAACATGATTTCCCTTTCACAAAACCATGAGCGCGATTCCCCCAAAAAATTTCGAAGTTAATTTGTGGTGGGTATTTGATGGAGTTTCCTGCCAGTTCGTTCCCCATCGCAATTCAATGACACTTAGGGCGCGACTTTTTGGCCAGAAAAGCAGCGAGCCACGGCGCAGCGTGGGATCTACCCGGCTCACAACGTCTCGCGAGATTTAATGCAATCTTGCGAAGTATTGCACAGGGAATCCTGCCCACAATGGGCTGGATCAGTTTTTGGCAAATCTGCAATTAGAACGACGCAGTAAGCCTTACTCTAATGTGCAGATTCCCAACGTACCTGAGGCTTTGGGATTCAATCCCTTTGCATTGGGCGAGTGTCGTTTGGTACTGGTCCCCATAAACTGGGACCAGACGGAACTGCACTTGTGGGGGTCTCCAAGGGATCGGAGGCCTCCAGCTGCATGCCCTTTAGACAGAGTGGCGACCTGGTATTTTGAATGTGCCACATGGGTGCTAGCCTGGCACTGCCAAGGTGGCATTTTTTGTGCATGTGTAATTGGGCTGGGTTGCCTGCTGCAGGTGCTGGGAAGGCAGTGAAACCCTCATGTTGTGTTCGAGCTGGGGGGGAGGTCGAGATATTTTTTGTTGGCCTTGGCGATCGGGGTGGTATTTAAATATGGAGCGAAATTCTCCCGAAACGGCGCGATGTCCGCTGACTGGCGCCCAAAACGGCGCCAATCAGATGGGCATCGTGCCGCCCCAAAGGTGCGGAATGCTCCGCATCTTTGGGGGCCCAGCCCCAACATTGAGGGGCTAGGCCGACGCCGGAGGAATTTCCGCCCCGCCAGCTGGCAGAAACGGCCTTTGTTGCCCCGCCAGCTGGTGCGGAAATGACATGTCGGGGCGGCGCATGCGCGGGAGCGTCAGCGGCCGCTGAAAGTTTCCCGCGCATGCGCAGTGGAGGGAGTCTCTTCCACCTCCGCCATGGTGGAGACCGTGGCGGAGGCGGAAGGGAAAGAGTGCCCCCACGGCACAGGCCCGCCCGCGGATCGGTGGGCCCCGATCGCGGGCCAGGCCACCGTGGGGGCACGCCCTGGGGTCAGATCGCCCCGCGCCCCCCCCCCCAGGACCCCGGAGCCCGCCCGCGCCGCCTTGTCCTGCCAGTAAATAGGTGCTTTAATTTACGCCGGCGGGACAGGCAATTTATCGGCGGGACTTCGGCCCATCCGGGCCGGAGAATCGAGCGGGGGGGCCCGCCAACCGGCGCGGCGCGATTCCCGCCCCCGCCGAATCTTCGGTGCCGGAGACTTCGGCAACCGGCGGGGGCGGGATTCACAGCAGCCCCCGGTGATTCTCCGACCCGGCGGGGGGTCGGAGAATGACGCCCATGGTGTCCCACTCTCTTGCTACAATGGGGAGTTCCGGCGAGGAGAACTCCCTGTTGTAAAAAACGGGGCTATGTGCGGCCTCAGCCATGCATTCCCCATTTAGGCCCCTTATTCAAAGCGAGTTGTGTTGAATAGCCATGTGTTTCTCGGCTCTGCGAGTGCCGGGAAACACGTGGCTAAACGCGCTCAATCAGGAACTTTGTTCCCTTTTGGGAAGATCGCGCCCATAGTCACATTTTGGGCCCTGGGGAGTTTCTCACCTGTTTAGCCCACACTAAGAATTTTTTTTGGCACGAGCGGGCTGAAGTCAGAGATCGGGCTGCCATTTTTGAAAGGGTGCCCCGATCTCTAAGTGAGCATGTGGGTCCACCCCTACCCATGGGCAATGTCACCCTCCACATGGGCACTACCCCACACCCTCCACGTGAGGACACCTATGAGGTCACTGGTGGTCTCCCCACTTCAGGGCCTCACAAGGCCCCTTACAGCACCCCCTCCCTTCTAGGACCCCTATCCATCATCCTCCAACTTATGTGGCCTGCACACACCCAATCTCCTTGCCCCCTAGTCCTTGGAACTGCCACCCTGGCACCCAGGCAGAGCTCCTGCTGACTTGGCAGTGCCTCCTGGGCACCTTGGCATGGCCAGGGTGGCAGTGCCAAGGTGCCAGCTGGGCATTGCCGAGGTGCCCATGTTCCGGTTGGGGGAGGGGTCAGGGAGCCACGCTGCACTTACCCTAACCACCGTGGAGTATTCGATGGCCCGGGAGACCCCCCGGGTGCAGTTCTGCCTATTTGTGTGGACCAGTGCTGAACGGCACCCGGCTGCGGCCTCGCTGGGGAGGCCAGTGGATCCACGTTGCCGGTGGATACCTGCTAAGTTCGCCTAAGCCGGTTTAAAACCGGCGTCAGTGTGCGCCATTTGGTCATGCCCTTTGTGGCCGTGTTTCAGTTTTGGATGCCTCGCGGGATTTGGGTGAATCCCGCGAGGCGCAAAGACTGTTGGGAAGTCCGTGAGAGGGCTCTCCCCACATTCACCAGCCGCATCGCGCTGAAGGGAGAGCCAGCGTGGCCAGTGGATTGTGACCATTGCTGGCTCTTCCTGATTACCTTGAGTTTCTCTAAGTGTCCACCTCCTTAATGATGGTTTTTAGCACCTTACCCAGGACAAACATCAAGCTAACTGGCCTATAATGTCCTGTTTAAACTCTCTACTTGCCTAGTTATGTGATCCTCAAGAACATTCATTCCAGCACAGTTCAGGTGTAGACTGTCCAAACGGTACAGCCCCCGACTTACCCCAGTACTGGAGTTTAATTTAGATAAATGTGAGGTGATGCATTTTGGCAGATCGAATCAGGCCAGGACCTACTCAGTTAATGGTATGGCGTTGGGGAAAGTTATAGAACAAAGAGATCTAGGAGTACAGGTTCATAGCTCCTTGAAGGTGGAGTCGCAGGTGGACAGGATGGTGAAGAAGGCATTCGGCATGCTTGGTTTCATTGGTCAGAACATTGAATACAGGAGTTGGGACGTCTTGTTGAAGTTGTACAAGACATTGGTACGGCCACACTTGGAATACTGTGTGCAGTTCTGGTCACCCTATTATAGAAAGGATATTATTAAACTAGAAAGAGTGCAGAAAAGATTTACTAGGATGTTACCGGGACTTGATGGTTTGAGTTATAAGGAGAGGCTGGATAGACTGGGACTTTTTTCCCTGGAGCGTAGGAGGCTTAGGGGTGATCTTATAGAGGTCTATAAAATCATGAGGGGCATAGATAAGGTAGATAGTCAACATCTTTTCCCAAAGGTAGGGGAGTCTAAAACTAGAGGGCATAGGTTTAAGGTGAGAGGGGAGAGATTCAGAAGGGCCCAGAGGGGCAATTTCTTCGCTCAGAGGGTAGTGAGTGTCTGGAATGTGCTGCCAGAGGTAGTAGTAGAGGCGGGTACAATTGTGTCTTTTAAAAAGCATTTAGATAGTTACATGGGTAAGATGGGTATAGAGGGTTATGGGCCAAGTGCGGGCAACTGGGACTAGCTTAATGGTAAAAACTGGGCGGCATGGACTGGTTGGGCCGAAGGGCCTGTTTCCATGCTGTAAACTTCTATGATTCTATGATTCTATGATTGGTGCCAGTGCCCCACAAACCGGTACCCATTTCTCTAACACCAGTCTTTGAGCCATGTATTGATTTCTCTAATCTGATTGGTCCTATCCCAATTTGCATGCAGCATGAGGTCATCGAGATTATTACCTTTTAGGTTCTGATTCCTAATATTTGGTACCTAGCTTCTCATTCTGACTATGCAGAATCACTTTCCTTGTCCTGCCTATGTCATTGGTGCCTACATGGACCACGATGACTGTATTCTCTGCCTTGCACTGTAAACTCATCTCCAGCCCTGAACAGATGTCTCAAATGGGCATCGGGCTGGCAACACATTCACCTAGACTCATATTCTTTGCTGCAGAGAACTGTATACTGTCACTATACTATTCCCAACTACCACTGTGGATGGGATTTAACATGCAAAAAACAGCCTCATTTTGGGCGCATACAGCCTGCAGTGTAGGAAGATATTTTTAAATGCCGCTAAATCCACTAAAATAATCCACTAAATATGTTATTGGATATGCCCAATAGTACTATTTTGCATCATTAACATGCCATTATTTTACCAGCAAGATCCAGTCCATTTATTTCCATGTTAAGCAATGATCACAAAATCTGATTAATAAAGTAAATATTTTTCACTCCATCAAAACATTAACTTCTACACTCCCATATTTATATTAGGAACCCAGGTGTTTCAGGTTGTGGTTTTCCTGTCACTAATACTGATGTGTGGAAAGATCGTCTAAGCAGGCATCATACCTGCATGAGAATTGAGCGACCACAGGCTAAAATAATGAAAGTAGATGCCCCCTGAAGTACTTAACATTACATTGGACAGTCATATGAATAATTTGAGACATAATATATGGTTCATGTGACATGTCTGGGAAGAAAAGGTGACTTTGGACTTGGTTCCCAAAGCTTTCACTATTTGGTTTTCCTCACCACATGTCTGCACCTGTTGTGAATTAATTGATTGAGATTGGTTGCCAAGTTTAGTCAACAACTACATTATCATTGTATCATGCAAATACTGGGATGGTAGAAGGTGTGGTAGGTGGACTTTAGTCTTTTTTGCATCCAGCAATTCCTAGGTCTTTTCTGTTAATTTACCTTGAGAAAAAGATAAAATGAGAAAAAAAGATATGTGATATTTTGTGGTGACAGATTTTGAGGTATTCACACCTTATATATAAATACAGAAAATGCTGGAAAGACAGAATAATTTGTCCCCATTCCCCCCTACAATGGAAAGCACGAGTAGAAACGAATGCAGGATTATGTTCCCATGCAGTTGACCCCCAGATGTTCCACAGAATTCCCCTCTTAACCATCCCATTAGAAGTAGTGCTGACAAGGTCCACCAGAAAGAAGGGGGTGAGTAATGAAAGCAGATCGATGGTACAATTTCACCTGTCAAGTTTCCCATTGTCACATATTTACTGGCAAGGCCCAATCGTACAGAAGAGGCAAGCTCAGGTATCAGGATGTCATTGTGTAGAGCTGATTTCTGGATGTTAATTAGAATTACAGAGAATCGACAAAGGTGGGTGGGAAGTAAGCCATGAGAAGGCTGCAAGGAAACATAGACCGATTTAGTGATAGGGCAAGAAAGTGACAGATGGATTATAATTCAATGTGAAATTATCCTCTTTTTGTAGGAAGAATGGTAAAGCAGAATTTTTTGAAAAGGTGAGAGACCAGTAAATGTTGGATTTCAGAAGGATTTGGGTGTATTTGTACACAATTCACAGGATGTTCATATGCAGGCACAGCAATCAACTAAAAGGCAAATGGCACATTAACCTTTATTGCAACCGATTTGGAGTATAAAAGTAAGGAAGTCTCGCTGGAATCCTGTAGGGCTTTGGTGAGATCACGCCTGGATTACTGTTCTCCATACTTGAGGAAGAGCATTGTTGCCTTAGATGGGATGCAAGAGGTTCACTAAATTGGTTCACTAAATGTTGCAACGCAATCTGGAACAACGCCTCATCTGCTGATTAAGCAAATTACAGCCTTCTGGACTCAACACCTTTAGACTGTGAACTTCATCCTTCATTTTGACCCTTTTAAAAATCCAATTCCACCTCTCCTCCACCCCCACCCCTAATCTGGGTCATCTGTCACTTGTATTAACATGAACAGTTAGTACATAATGAAGGAATAATACACTCAGCAAGCTTATCATGCTTCCAACTCAGCTAAGATATAAAATCCCCAAATCAACTGTTCCAGCTGTGTCTATTTATTCTCTTTTGGGGGTTGAACCAACAACCATTACCTATCTTTAATAAGGCAATTATCTTAACAATGTAATGTCACAGCATACATGCATTTGCAGATACATTGACAACCTGTTCTTAAATTTTGCTTTCACTGAGCACTGACCTTTGTTCTTCTGTTAACACATTATGCTATCTTACCTTTATGCCCCTATCAACACCTTTGATCGCTCTTAACTGCCATTAACACTTCATTTATTTTGTGCCCTGAACATTTTTGTGCACTCTCTCCTAGCTCACACCTATCACTGACCTTCTATTTTGCTCCACCTGCTCCAGCCCTTCTTAAACCGTATAAAATCCATCACATTTCTTCCTCTCTTTAGCTCTGAAGAAGAGCCATGTGGACTCAAAACTTTAACCTGTTTCTTTCTCCACAGATGCTGCCAGACCTGCTGAGTTTTTTCCAGCATTTTATGTTTTCCCTTTAGATTTCCAGCATCCATGATATTTTGTTTTTATTTCATTATATTGATTTCTGGAATGAAAGAGTGAGGAGAAATTGTGGAAACATTGGGCTGGATTCTCCGATTCTGAGGTTATGTCCCACACGCCGGTGTGGGAACGATGGCGTTTTACACCAGGACAAATGGCATAAAATGGGCACCGATCCTTCGTTTGGCTAGGGGCTAGCATGCCGGTAGCATAGAGCACCTGGCTCTAGCTGCCAATACAGCCCAGAAAATTGTCAGGTCCATGGCCGCGCACAGCGGCGGTCTGCAGCGGCCACGCCGCACTACGTAACAGAGGCCACTCCAGAGCCAGCCCGTGAAATAGTGCCCCCCCTTTGGCCGGCTCGCACGCTCTGGACCACCCCACCCCCACAGTACGGCAAACCCCTGATAAAGTCCTCCCCACACGCGGATTGGCCCTCCCCCGACTGTGGCGGCGATGGACTGAGTCCGCAGCCGCCACACCGCATTCCCGACGGATGAGACAACGCGCGACCGATGTCCTGAGGCCGTTGATACATCGCGCGCCGTACTCTCCGAGTATGCTGCTTTGGAGCGGGCGGAGCATCGTGAAAGCGATACCGCCCCCGATTCGGTTGGGAACTTTGATTCTCCGGCCGATCGCCAAATGCGATTTCGCCGTTGGCGACCAGAGAATCCAGCCCATTGAGTCGAATGACCCTATATTCTCCGACTGATTGGAACTTCCACCACGGACCAACAACCACTGCTATCTGTTAAATCCTGATCTAATCCATGAAGATGACTCTTGGCATTGTATGTAAGTGAGAAATGCAAATGATACATGGGGGAAAAGATTTTAAAAAGCATTGTTAAATGTAGTCAATATTAGACTTTGAAATTGCAATGGGTCTTCTGGCAGAAGAAACACTAATGAGGGGATCTATTTTTTTCCTTTCAGAGAACAAAAACCAGAATGCTGCAGAGTGCTGATGAACAGGCGGTGGCATGCCCAATCCATACACCCACAGCCGATAAGAGAGCATAATACCCCCAGCGTGCTCCACTGGTTGTGGTGAGTCGGGGGTCTCGGGTGAAGGTAAGAGTGCACAGACGCTTGCATGGCAGGGTGTGCAAACATTATGGGCTCCTCTCATCTGAAATGGAAATGTTGCCGCCAAAGTGACCACTGAAGCTCCAATGCAGGTGGCAACATGCTGCAGGTCTCCATTGCCTCATCAGCTGCCGGTAACCCTGAGGACCCCCCCTTTAAACTCAGAGACAGACACAGTTACCTCTGCACCAGCATCATACCCTCTCTCTGAACCAGGCACCAACACAGATACAAACACGTTGGTGGGTATTAAGTCATTCGCTCCGCAGGTGCTACACAGTGATGAGGGCACATCACACTCGCGTGAGAAGCTGGCAGAGGCAGGGAGGTCCCAGGACGCTGACGGTGGGGGTACTGCTAGAGACCAAGACCATGCAGAGTCTAAGGCAGATGATAAGCCTCTGGAGTCATCCATCATGTGTAATGAATATAGAAATTGTTATATATTATATTTTATAACTGTTGCAGATAGGGTAACAATATATTATTGTTACAGTAAATATATTAAAGAACCTAGGTTAAGGTATCCAGACTGTGGGTGCGATCAAAGCAGATCAGCGTGCATTCCTCACTGAAATCCTCTACCTAACTGGGGTGCCATTTTCTAGCATTGTGTGTATCGGTGCTGTGAGCGCCAGGAATCACGCAGCTAAACACGCAAGCTATGGGACTTTGTTCCCATTTAGTTAAATCTCACCCTGTATGTCTGCTGTAAAGCTGTAATTAAGCAGTTGTAAAACACAAGGCAATCACTTGTTTACATATAGAGGGCGAATGGAACATTGTTATGATTAATGAAGAATCCCTGGAGAGTAGATAATTTGAGGGGTTGTATTTAGTCCTAGCTAAGCAGGTCATGTGACATCTTAGTGGGGTACAGATAATGTAATTAATGGGAGGAGCCAGGTGTGTCTGTAGTTTTGCAGTTTTCCATTGGATAATGCTGTGACTTTAGGAGTCACTGGCAGTGACACGGTACCACAATGGTTAGCACTACTTCCTCACAGCGCTG
Organism: Scyliorhinus torazame; assembly: GCF_047496885.1. Lineage (NCBI taxonomy): Eukaryota > Metazoa > Chordata > Chondrichthyes > Carcharhiniformes > Scyliorhinidae > Scyliorhinus > Scyliorhinus torazame. Next base: position 131,501,254 of record NC_092722.1, read on the forward strand.
GGGATCCGGGTTCGATTCCGACCATGGGCGGCTGTCTGTGTGGGGTTTGCACATTCTCCCCGTGTTTCCTCCAGATACTCCAGATAACCCCACAGTCCAAAGATGTGTAGGCTAGGTGGGGTTACAGGAAGGGATGGGGCGGGGATTGGGCCTAGGTGGGGTATTCTTTCAGAGGGTCGGTGCAGACTTGAAGGGCTGAATGGCCTCCTTCTGCACGGTAGCAATTCTATGGTTCTATTCATGAGGAACTTACCCTTACTAGCTGCCCATCTATCAATAGTGAGCAGGGAGGTCCAAACATACCTCATGCTGACAGACGAGCCGCCTGTTGTCTCTATGGGCTCCTCTCCGGGGACTCCGGACGGGGACATCACCTCCTCCGGATGAGGGGATTAGCTCCTCCATTCCTCTTCCAGGGCTCAGGAATGCATAGCCATGGGGCTGGACACACCCTCTCAGACAGAGTCTGTTCAGGCTCCGACCACCAGAGGACAACCGCCAAGGTCATACCACAGCAGAGTCAGCAGACTGTCTCTAGTGAATCCACAAATGTAAGTTGAAGGCACCTTGAGCTTTTCAGGGGCTTTTCACGGGAGAAATTATTTACATTAATTATTTTGAAATTTGTGTTCGGGGGTTTGGCAACTTTGTATGTTCTTTGTCGGTGATAACATAAACATTTATTTTACTTTGATGGGCTGAGTTGGCTTGCACCCAGATGCTGCACAGTACTGTTGGAGACCAGGACCATGCAGAATCTGAGTTCTCCATATGTGTGATAAATGTAGAATGTAGTGCTGTGTGTTGTTAGAGTTTTGGGCTGGTCCAGCATATCATAATTTTTTGTAAAGAAGACACTGCCAATGATATGAGGAAGCATCAATGCCTTGGAGGCCTAGTTGACGATTTGCAAGATCAAGACATTCCTGGTGTTGCTGCCTCCCTGTTGGTTCTACTCGTCTGCCTCCACACCCTCACCCAGTGTCTCCCCAAGCTCCTCATCAGACCCGTCAGTAGAGTCATCCTCCCTGACCTATGGAAGTGCCTCCACTGACTCCCCCTCATACAATGTCTGTAAAAGTGTCACGCTCTGGTGGATACTCTAGTGCTCCCCCTGATCGGTCCAGGCATCTAAAGCACATCTTGAGCAGCCCGATGGTGCTCTCCACCAGTCTCCTTATGGAAGCATGACTCCTGGTGTATCTCTTCTCCACCTCTGTTCTTGGGTGCCAGAGAGGGGTCATGAGCCACCTTTTCAAGGGATATCCCCTGTCACCCAAGAACCACCCATCCAACCCTGTGGGAGCCACAAACAGCCTTGATACCTGCGAATGTTGCAAGATGTAAGCACCATTTGAGCTGCCAGGATCACAGATACAAACATGAAGAATCTGTGTCCTGTGGTCTCAGATGAACTGCACATTCATTGGTTGGAATCTGTGGTGGGTCAAGGCAATACTAGGGAAATGTCCGGTATAACTGAACAAGGATTTATTGGTAACAAGTGAAGGTAAACTTTACACAGGCACAGAGTCACTAAACAGGGGCGAAATTCTCCGGAAACGGCGCAATGTCCGCCGACTGGCGCCCAAAACGGCGCAAATCAGACGGGCATCGCGCCGCCCCAAAGGTGCGGAATGCTCCGCATCTTTGGGGGCCGAGCCCCAACATTGAGGGGCTAGGTCGGCGCCAGAGGAATTTCCGCCCCGCCAGCTGGCGGAAAAGGCCTTTGGTGCCCCGCCAGCTGGCGCGGAAATTACATATCCGGGCGGCGCATGCGCGGGAGCGTCAGCGGCCGCTGACAGTTTCCCACGCATGCGCAGTGGAGGGAGTCTCTTCCGCCTCCGCCATGGTGGAGACCATGGCGGAGGCGGAAGGGAAAGAGTGCCCCCACGGCACAGGCCCGCCCGCGGATCGGTGGGCCCCGATCGCGGGCCAGGCCACCATGGGGGCACCCCCCGGGACCAAATCGCCCCGCGACCCCCCCCCCAGGACCCCGGAGCCCACCCACGCCGCCTTGTCCCGCTGGTAAGGTAGGTGGTTCAATTTACGCAAGCGGGACAGGCAATTTATCGGCGGGACTTCGGCCCATTTGGGCCGGAGAATTGAGCGGGGGGGCCCGCCAACCGGCGCGGCGCGATTCCCGCCCCCGCCGAATCTCAGGTGCCGGAGACTTCGGCAACTGGCGGGGGCGGGATTCACGCCAGCCCCCGGCGATTCTCCGACCCGGCGGGGGGTCGGAGAATGTCGGTCTTCACTCTCTGGCTCCCGGATCCATTTTGCCTAGGATTGCACTCCCAAGGTCCCACGCTTTTTACCCATTGGTCGGGGTTCGCACGTTCCCACGCGATAGGCCCGGAGTTGGTCACATGCCCTGTGAGGTCTCTCCCTTTAAAGGGACCGTGCTACCACACCCCTCCCCCTTTAAATCCCTCAATTACATATTTACAGAACAGATTATGTACAGTTACTATATACAATTAAACGATTGAGAAATACAAAGGAAGAGCATTCATAACAGTTCATCACAACATCAATCTGTTGGGGGATTTCTGCATCTTGTAAACTGCCTTAGTCCTCCAACTCTGCAATAGAAACATTGTAACTGTGGAAGTCTGTCTCCAAGATTCGATCACTACGGCAAAGCCATTCCCTTCTCCAGTTCCCTCCTGGGTCATCGACTGGACCTCCTCAGAACTCCCCGATATCCTCTGTTCTGGCTCCACCACGGGAACACTGGTGCTGCCTGCTGGCTCCAACTATTCAGAGATTGGAGTTGTAGGTCCCCAACGTCTTACGTGTTTGCGCACTACCCTGCCGTTCAAATCCACCACATACGAGACTGGGCCTGACATTGATACAATTCTACCTGGTAACCAAAGTGGGCAGAGGCAAAGTTTCTAACAAGGACCAGGTCGCCTGTCTCCTTTGAGTGAAACGTGGGGATTCCTCTGGGAGGCCTGCTATGCCCTCACCCTCCCCGCAAAATTTGGGAATACTAAATCCAATAGGTTCCGGAGGCAATGGCCCACGAGTAATTCCATCAGTGTGACACTTGTGGTGGCATGAGGTAGTTGTGTTGTAAGATAGAAGTTGGCCAACCTAAAGCATAGTGGTCTGCTTATTCATGGATGTTTTGAGAGTATGCACAGCTCTCTCTGCTAACCCATTTGAGGCAGAATGATGGGCTGTTCGAGAATGGCGAATACCATTTCTTCAGACAAATTGCTGAAACTCCAGGGAAAGCAATGCCGTTGCCAGACACTATTACTTCAGAGAGGCCATGGGAAGCAAAAATATGCAACAGAGGAACCCCATCAGAGGCTGATAGTCAGTTATTATTGTGGTGTCACCCATAGACATTCTGATGAAATTTCTTGATGCGTAGATTACGGTGAGGCTTTCTATCTCGATCTGTGCATATTTCCGCTTGACTTCAGAAAGAGTTCAGGCAGTTGGCCTCCCTGAGTCATCTTCCATTTAATGGGACGGGATCGCCCCTATTCCATATGGCAATTCAGCATACGTTAGGATAATTAGCTTACCCAGGTCAAAGTGAACCAATAGACTGTAAGGTCTGCTTGGTGAGCTGAAAGGCTGCTCCCATGATTCCTTTCAATGCCAACCCTGGTGTTTTTTTTACAGGGAAGTGTAATGGCACCAAGGTCATTGCTAGGTTGGGCACAAACTGACCATTGTAGTTTACCATCTCCAGGAAGGACTTTAAAAGATAGCTGAGGAGATTGTGGAGGCATTGGTCGTGATCTTTCAGGAATCACTGGAGGCAGAGAGGGTCCCAGAGGATGGGAAATTGCTAATGTAACACCCTGTTTAAGATGGGAGGCAGGCAGAAGACAGGAAATTGTAGGCCGGTTAACCTGACCTTAGTCATTGGTAAGAGTACTTGGAAATGCATAATAAAATAGGAATGGGTCAGCCGGCCTCATCAAAAGGAGGCCATGTCTGACAAATCTATTAGAATTCTTTGAGGAGGTAACAAGGAAGTTAGACAAAGGAGAACCAGTGGACGTGATCTATGTAGATTTCCAGAAGGCCTTTGACAAGGTGCCGTTTAGGAGGCTATTAAACAAGTTAAGAGCCCATGGAGATAAGGAAAAGATGATGGCATGGCATGGATAGAGGATTGGCTGACTGGCAGAAGGCAGACAGTGGGGATAAAGGATGGCAGCCGGTGACAAGTGGTGTGCCTCAGGGGTCGGTGTTAGGACCACAACTTTTCACAATATACATTAACAATCTAGAAGAAGGAACTGAGGGCACTGTTACTCATTTTGCAGATGATTCAAAGATATGCAGAGGGACAGGTAGTATTGTGGAAGCAGGGGGACTGTAGAAGAACTGTAGAAGAGTGGGCAAAGAAGTGGCAGATGGAATACAATGTGGAAAAGTGTGAGGTTATGCACTTTGGTAGGAAGAATGGAGGCATAGACTAATTCCTAAATGGGAAAAGGCTTAGGAAATCAGAAGTACAAAGGGACTTAGGAGTCCTAGTTCAAGACTCTCTTAAGGTTAACGTGCAGGTTCAGTCGGCAGTTAGGAAGGCAAGTGCAATGCTAGCATTCATGTCAAGAGGCTTAGAATACAAGAGCAGGGATGTATCTGTGAGGCTGTATAAGGCTCTGGTCAGACCCCATTTGGAGAATCGTGAGCCGTTTTGGGCCCCGTATCTAAGGAAGGATGTGTTGGCCTTGAAAGGGTCCAAAGGAGGTTCACAAGAATGATCCCTGGAATGAACAGCTAGTCATATGAGAAGCGGTTAAGGACTCTGGTTCTGTACTTATTTGAGTTTAGGAGGATGAGGGGAGGTCTTATTGAAACTTACAGGATACTGAGAGGCCTGGATAGAGTGGATGTGAAGAGGATGTTTCCACTTGTAGGAACAACTAGAACTCGAGGGCACAACCTCAGACTGAAGGGTCGATCCTTTAAAAATGAGGAGGAATTTCTTCAGCCAGAGGGTTGTGAATCTGTGGAACTCTTTGCCACAGAAGTCTGTGGAGGCTGAATCACTGAGCGTATTTAAGACCAAGGTAAATAGGTTCTTGATTAATAAAGGGATCAGGGGTTATGGGGAGAAGACAGGAGAATGGGGATGAGAAACATATCAGCCATGATTGAATGACGGAGCAGACCCGATGGGCCGAATGGCCTAATCCTGTTCCTATGTCTTATGATCTTATTGTCTTCATGTGATGTTCCTGTAACGAGAATGTCATCCAGGTAGACTACAACATTTGGGATACCGTGGAGCAGGTACTCCATTGTCCGTTTGGAATATCGCACAGGCCGAGGAGATGCCAAAGGTTAATCTGGTGTATTGAAACAGACCTTTATGCATGTTAATGTCGCAAACATGTGAGAATCTTCATCCAGTAAATAGACATGACTGAGGTCGGGTTTGGTGTACGTGAGGCCCCTCTCCAACTCCACAATGACTAAAAACAAGTGACCCATGAAAGGACCTGTAAAATCCACATGACGTTTCAACCAAGGACGATCTGACCACTCCCACAGATTTTACGGTGTGGGTGGTGCCATCTTCTGGTTAGATTTTGGGCAGCACGGTAGCATAGTGGTTAGCACAGTTGCTTCACAGCTCCAGGGTCCCAGGTTCTATTCCCAGCTTGGGTCACTGTCTGTGTGGAGTCTGCATGTTCTCCCCGTGTGTGCGTGGGTTTCCTCCCACAGTCCAAAGATGTGCAGGTTAGGTGGATTGGCCATTCTAAATTGCCCATAGTGTCCAAAAGGGTTAGGTGGGGTTACGCGGATAAAGGGGATAAAGGGAGTGGGGTGGAGGCGTGGGGCTTGAGTGGGGTGCTCTTTCCAGGGGCCGGTGCAGACTCAATGGGCTGAATGGCCTCCTTCTGCACTGTAAATTTAATGAAATCTATGAGATTGGCATGCAGAATAGGATATCACATTGTTCTCCAAACCATGACCCATATTAGGCCACCAAACTTACAACCTGGCTAAAACTTTCTATTCGAGAGACACGTGGTTAAGCCTTATTACCTGCTCTGAGCGACCAAGGGATGGACGACCACTCGCGCCCCCCCCCCCCCATAGTATGCAAACATCCTGTGCACATAACTCGTCTTTGCGCCTCACATAAGACTTCAACTCACCATCTTCTATGGTTTTTTTTAAATTTAGAGTACCCAATTATTTTTTTCCAATTAAGGGGCAATTTGGTGTGGCCAATCCACCTAGCCTGCACATCTTTGGGTTGTGGGGGCGAAACCCACGCAAACACAGGGAGAATGTGCAAACTCCCCACGGACAGTGACCCAGAGCCGGGAACGAACCTGGGACCTCGGTGCCGTGAGGCAGCAGTGCTAACCACTGCGCCACCGTGCTGCCCTCCCATTTTCTGTGATGATGACCATCCTTGCAGCAGAAATCTTTTAACTTGTGACAGAATAAGATCTCTGTCCAACCACTGCTTAATTTGTTCAGCACTCAGTGGAGGTTGGGCAGGTCCCTAGGAAGAAAATCGTCTCCGGAGGACACAATACCTGGGTTGGCAAATCCTGTTAAGGGACATGTCTTAACGCCTCCACGTTAGCATTGTCCTTCTCTGCCCTGTACACAATGCTATACTGACAATGTAAGCACCTAGCATTGTATTCTTGCTGAGGCCATGGGAGGAATACATTTTGACTCATTGAGAAGGCTCATCAATGGCCTTTGGTATGTATATATAGTGCATGAATTACCATAGAGGTACTGATGGAATCTTTTTTACCTCAAAAAACAAGAGCTAGACCTAACTTGTCCAACTGTGAGTACCCCTTTGAAACCTTTGCCAGCGTTCTAGATGCAAAACTAGTGTGTCTTTCGGAGGCGTCCTCCATTACAGGAGAAAGTACCACCCCCACGCTGTAGGGCAAGGCATCACATGACAGAATAAGCGAGATCAAAATTGATTAGCACATGAACCGATTGCAGCAGCGTTTTCACATCATTGAAAGCCTTCTTCTGTGCAGACTCCCGCTTCCATTTGGTTTCTTTGTGCGGAAGTAGGTACAGTGGAACTAACACTGTAGACAGGTCTGGTAAAAACTTACCATAATGGTTTATCCGACCTACAAATGGGCCACATTCCTGGACCCTGGAGCATCCTTAATCATTTAAATTTTCCCTTCCAGAGATCAGCCATGAGCAGTGATTCTGTGGCCTAGATATTCCATCCTCAATGCCTGAAAAATGCACTTGCTCCACCTCAGATGCAGTCCCACCTCTGAAATGCTTTTTATAACTCAATCCAGATTGCTGAGGTGCTACTCCTTAGTCTTACCCAAAATTAAAATGTCATCTTTGTATGCTGCGATAAAAATAATGCCTTGTATCAGGTTGGTCATCGTCTTTTGGAAGATCGCCGGACTGGAGGATACGCCAAAAACCAAACGATTACACTTGAACAACCCTTTCTTTATGTGTGTTCTTGGTCACGCATTGGTTTGAATCTTCCTCCAGCAAGAGTTGTTGATATGCCAGGCTCATGTCCAGTTTTGAAAACGTCTTGCATCCTGCCTGGGCTGAAAACAGATCTACCCTCAGAAACGAGTAAGCATCCAGCTTGGAAAACTGATTAATGGTATGTTTGTAACCCCCATATATGCGCACAGGACCATCGCTTTTAAGAACTGGAACAATTGGAGCTGCCCAACGTGAAAACTGAATGTATTCAATGACTCCCAGCCTTTACAGCCGCTCCATCTCCTCCTCCACTTTGCCTAACGTGGCTTAGGGTGCTGTCCTCCGTTTGCAAAAGTGAGGAATAGCCTGATGATCTCCAAACAATTTAACTGTCGTGCCTTGAAATGTACCCAGTTGGTCATTGAAAACCTCAGGAAATTTCTGAATTACATCCTCTGCCACTTGTGTGCTTTATCTCACCTCAGTTTCACTGAATATTCCTGAGCCAGTCATGTCCTAGTAGTCGAGGCCCATGCCCTTTTACTACCAGGAGCTGTGCTCTTGCTTCTTGGCTGTTCTCTACAATGTCTACCTCTAACACCCCAAGTAATGGTATAATCTCATTGACATATGTCCAGAGGTTGATTTCTACCTGAGTAAAGGCTGGTGCTTGCTTAGAGCCCCAAATCTTCCTGAAGGTCTCCTCACTGATTACCAAGGCAAAAGCTCCTGTGTCCACCTCCATCTTGAATTCCTGTCCATTGACCTCCACTTTGGCATAAATAGGTTCTGCACATCCCTCGCTCATATGAAACATGTGGTAAAAGTGCTCCTCTGCCTGGTCTGAGATTTCCAAATGATGCGCCGTCAACTGCGTTTTCCTTGCATTTGAAGCTCCCTATTCGGCCTTTGGCTTTCTCCTAGCACCCTGGCATTTCTTTGCTAAATGCTCCTTATTGTTGCAGCGTCCATAAACGTACAATGACTCACATAGTGTGACCCTCCACACCTAAAACACATCGCTGTTTTCGCCGTTTTACTTGCAGCTTCTTTTACTACTTGATGCAGTGCACCTGCCAGCGTGCCGCCATTGGCCTTCAGACTATCTCTTGCACTATTGGCAACCATTTCCATGCCCTGAGAAATTTCTAGAGCCTTCTTAAAAGTAAGTGTGGCTTCTCCCAGCAAACGCCACTGAATGCTGTCCTTGTTAATGCCACATACTGGTCGGTCCTGAAGCTTATCTTCCAAAACTTCCCCAAACTTTAAATGTTCAGAGAGCTGGCACAATTCAGCAACAAATTTAGCTTCAGAGTGTCCCATCTTTTGAAAATGACAATGGAATTTGAAGCGTTGTACAATTACTGAGGGCTTAGGATTGTGGTGATTCTGAACGAGTGTAACTAAATCCGTAAATGAAATATCCCCTGGTTTCCATGATGTCGATAAATTTCTCACTAGCTTGTAAATCTTCAGCCCACAAGCACTCAGGAGAATTGAGCACTTTCCAGCCTCATCTGCGATCCCATTTGCCAAGAAAAAGTGTTCCAACTTTTGCACAAATTCAGTCCAGTTCTCGTTCTCTCCCACAAACTCACTGATAAACCCAAACATAGCTATCGTGCTCTAACTTGTCTTCTGTCCGTAAACTTAGCAAAAACTTTGTGTTGAATGTGCTGAAACTCTAATTTTTTATTTGCATCATCTAAAAGATGTGGTAACTTGACCACAAAAAGGTAGATGAAAACGCATTACAAGTTAATCTTTTTTAACATGCAGCATGGACTCAAAAGTGGGAGCTGCTAGTTAAACATCAAAATAACAATAATTGAAGAGAATTAGACCTAACGGCAGTTAAATACAAACATACACAGGTAACAACAACTAATGATGTCACAGCACCTACGAATGACTTCAGCAATGAATTTCAATAAGAAGATGCATAATAATTACACTCTGTAACAGGTTCAAAGACTGAACTCTTTCACAAAGATATTTGAATGTTTTCTCACCCACAACTGTGGCCGACACCCCGTTGTCAATATCCATCTTTAGTGGTCTTCAATTTACTATGAGGACTATCTCAATTGTTGGTTTGCTCACTTTCAACATGTTTCATTTGTATGTTTCCGGTTCTTTATCTGAATTCCTCTCCACTTCGTTCACTGGAGTCATGACTTTGTTTTTATTTTGTGCGTTCTGCCTGGTGTGGCAATGTGCATTTCCTATTGCTTCAAAAACAAATAAACTCTTCACATCTTAACTTCTGGTCTGACGGCCGATTTTCTTCCCTGACCACTGACTACGATCCTGTTTCTGGGAGTGTGGTGAAACTTCCTCTGTGTCTGTCAACCTGGCTGTGTGCCTTGTAGCCATACCGCCACACAGTTGGTTCACCTCACCCTCTTGCACACTTTGAAACTCTGATGCACCCCTCTCAGTTGCCTGAAATATTTTGATCACCGTGTCTATGGTCATCTTCGTTTCAGCCAGAAGCTTCTTTTGCACACTTAAGTTGTTAATACCGCAGACTAAACGGTCACACAGCATGTCGCTGATTGCCTAGCTGTACTCACAATGTTCGGCCATTTGGCCGAGTCTGGCAATGAAGGCAGGAGCACCTCTCCTGGGTCCCTTACAGCTAAATTAAACTTGTTTCGCTGAAGTATGATTAAGGGTCTGGGGTTGAAATGCGCCCTGACAAGCATTACCAACTAGTCGAATGACTTTGTGTTGGGAGCCTCTGGGGACATCAAATTACTTACGAGATTGTAGGTCTGGGGCCCACAAACCTTCAATGAAGTAACTTTCTGTTTGCTGTAAAAATAAAGTAACAAAGTCGCTCGATATACAGGTTCCAGCCTGTGGCAATCTCGTTGATTGGGTCACGTGTCCCAATCATTTTTTAAAAAATTTAGAGTACCCAATTATTTTTGTTTTCCAATTAAGGGGCAATTTAGCGTGATCAATAAACCTACCCTGCACATCTTTGGGTTGTGGGGTTGAGACCCATGCAGACACGGGGAGAATGTGCAAATTCCACATGTACAGTGACCCGGAGCCGAGATTGAACCCGGGTCCTCGGCTCCATGAAGCAGCAGTGCTAACCACTGCGCCACCATGCCGCCCCAGAGCTTCCCAATCATGAGCATTTTTTACTCACTGTTTTATGATGTGGTCAATGCTTTTCAATTTCTCTGTTCGTTTTGGAGGCTTCTTCCTTCCCCCTCGTATTCTGAACTACTTGTGGTAAACACCACTGGGTCACACACTACGTGTATTACAGTACTGCCACTGTACTACAGTTAATACAGTAAACCCCCGGCCTGCTGGCTCCAGCCAGCAGGCTCTGTATAAAAGTGTACGCTCTCCTGCACTGCCTCCATTCTGGTTCCGGCTGCAGGAGGCTTAACATCTAGTACAATAAAGCCTCAATAGTTTCACCATTTTGTCTCGTGGTCATTGATGGTGCATCAATTTATTGTACTTTTAAAGATTTTTAAAGATGAACGTCTTAATCAAGCCGGATCGCCTGGAGCTGAACCCTCACGCAGCCGAGGCCACAGCCACCTTCGAGCACTGGCTAGCCTGCTTTGAAGGACATCTCGGAGCATCCACAGAAGCCCTCTCAGACCCGCAGAAGCTCCACATCCTCTACGCATGTGTGAGCCCACAAGTTTTCCCCCTCATTCGGGACGCACCCATTTATATGGAAACTATGACAGCACTAAAAGGACAGTACATCAAGACTGTGAATCAGGTGTACGCCAGGCACCTCCTGGCCACGAGACGGCAACTCCCGGGGGAGTCTCAGGACGATTTCTTGCATGCTTTGCGGATACTTGGTAGGAACTGTAATTGCCAGGCAGTGTCCACAGTCCAACACACAGAACTGCTGATCAGAGATGCCTATGTCACGTCCGGGTGCGGCTATGCAGAGCTAGGTCGTATATTCGGTAGCTCCCGCTTGGAACGGACTTTTGTGCTCTTTACAGGGCCCCCACGGCATTTGTTTGACATTTCCCGGTGTGGGAAGAAGACTGCAACATTCCCCTGACAGTGTCCCCCAGGAATGGTTTGTCTCTTGGTTACTAGACCCGGCAGAACAGTAAAAGATTTGGCTGTAACTGCAGGGGAGAGAGGGGCCTCTTCCAGCATGCAGGCGGGGGAAGGGCAAGCTTAAAGCTGCAAGCTGACTTGAGGGCCTTTATTAAAGGTGAATTCTAGCAGCAGAGGGAACAACTGAGAAAAGATCTACCAAGGTCATTGAAGAAGCGGGGACTAGGCTTCCGGTGGTGGCCATGGAGGAGTAGGTCGCGCATTCGGCAGCTCCCGTCTGGAACGGACTCTCAGACCTTTTTCAGGAGTTTCCACAGACTTTCTGGGGCAGATTGGTGAAGCGAACACTGCCAAAAGGATTCCCTCTCGAGACTTCCGGTTGCGGCTATGCGGAGCTAAGTCGCACATTTGGCGGCTCCCGCAAAAATTGATTTTTGGGCTCTTTTCAGGGCCCCTAAGAGCACTTTTTCAACATTTCCCGGTGTGGGAAGGAGTTAATAATAGCTCCCCGTCAGTATATGGCTTTAACTAGGAGGAGGGCGATAAAAAAGGTGGTGGAGGACCGGAAGAAGGGAGGGAAGAAAGACAAAATGGCGGCGGGCGGAGACCAGGCAGCGTGGATGCAATGGGCGGAGGAGCAACAGGAGGGTATCCAGCGCTGCCTCAGAGAGATTAAAACGGACCTGCTAGAGCCAATGAAGGCTTCTATTGATAAGCTGCTGGAGACACAGACGGCCCAGGGGGTGGCGATCCGAGAGGCTCGACAAAAGAACTCTGACAATGAGGACGCGATCTTAGGCCTGGCGGTAAAGGTGGAGGCGCACGAGGCACTCCACAAGAAATAGCAGGAGCGGTTTGAGGAGATGGAGAATCGGTCGAGGCGGAAGGATCTGCGGATTCTGGGCCTCCCGGAGGGGCTGGAGGGGCCGGACGTGGGGGCCTATGTGGTCATCATGTTGAACTTGCTGATGGGAGCGGGGTCCTTCCAGGGGCCCCTAGAGCTGGAAGTGGCCCATACAATGCTGGCGAAGAGGCCCAAGGCTAACGAGCCTCCGCAGGCGGTGCTGGTGAGGCTCCATCGGTTCGTCGATCGGGAGTGTGTGCTCAGGTGGGCCAAGAAGGAAAGGAGCAGCAGGTGGGAGAACGCGGAGGTTCGGATATATCAGGACTGGAGTGCGGAGGTGACGAAGAGGAGGGCCGGGTACAATCGAGCGAACGCGGTGCTGCACAGAAAGGGGGTGAAGTTTGGCATGTTGCAGCCGGCGCGACTGTGGGTCACCTACAAGGACCGGCACCATTATTTTGAGTCTCCGGAGGAGGCGTGGACCTTTGTTCAGGCCGAGAAGCTGGACACAGACTGAGAGTCGGGATGGGCGATTGGGGACTGCGGTGGATATGTTATGCCTATTTTTGGTTTGGGGGGGGGGGGCCTTTGCATTGTTTTGGGTTTCTTTTTCTCTGTGTTTTTCTCTTTCGGGTTGGGGAGGGTGGATGGGGTGGGTTGGGGACTGTTTTGGTTGGTGGCGGGGCCTGGTAGGTGGAGAGCGCGGGCTTTTTTCCCACGCCGAAGACTGGGGGGGGTGGGGTCAGGGCGGGGAAGCGAGGATTGTTTCCCGCGCTTAGAACGGAGGGGGAGGGGGAGAGCCTGTGGATGGGGAGCGGGAGAGGAGGGTGTGCCACACAATGGGAGGAGTCGAAGGGGAGGCGGGAGTGGCCGGGGTCAGCAGGAGTCAGCTGGCTTGCGGAAGTGCAATGGGGGCAGTGAACCAGCTAGGATGGGTCCTAGCCTTGGGGGGGGGGGGGGGGGGGGGGGTCGAGTTGCTGCTGGTAAGGTCAAGGAGGAGCTGGAGCGAGTGGGGGGGGTCGAGACGAGGGTATGCCGCTGTGGGGAATGGGCCGGGTGTGGGGTGCGGGCGCGTGGCTGGCCGAGGAGGGGTCATGGCTAGTCGGCGGGGGAGGGGGCGGGTAGCCCCCTGATCCGGCTGATAACCTGAAATGTAAGGGGACTGAATGGGCCGGTTAAGCGGGCCCGCGTGTTCGTGCACTGAAGGGGCTCAAGGCGGATGTAGTTATGCTCCAGGAGACACACCTGAAGGTGGCAGACCAGGTAAGACTGAGGAGAGGGTGGGTAGGTCAGGTGTTTCACTCGGGGCTAGATGCCAAAAATCGAGGGGTGGCGAACTTGGTAGGAAAGAAGGTGTCATTTGAGGCGTCGAGCATTGTGGCAGATAATGGCGGTAGGTACGTAATGGTAAGTGGTAAGTTGCAGGGAGAGAGGGTGGTACTGGTCAATGTGTATGCTCCGAACTGGGACGATGCGGGTTTTATGCAGCGTATGTTGGATCGGATCCCAGACTTGGAAGTGGGGGGTCTGATAATGGGGGGAGACTTTAACACGGTGTTGGATCCGGCACTGGATCGCTCCAGGTCTAGGACGGGTAGGAAGCCGGCGGCGGCTAGAGTGCTGAGGGGGTTTATGGACCAGATGGGAGGGGTGGACCCTTGGAGATTTGCAAGGCCGGGGGATAGGGAATTTTCATTCTTCTCACATGTCCATAAGGCTTATTCTCGAATCGACTTTTTCATTTTGAGTCGGGCGCTGATAGCGAGAGTAGAGGATACCGAGTATTCGGCAATAGCCATTTCGGACCACGCCCCGCATTGGGTGGACTTGGAGATGGGGGAGGAGAGGGACCAGCGCCCGCTGTGGCGCTTGGAGGTGGGGCTGTTGGCGGACGAGGAGGTGAGTGAGCGGGTCTGAGGAAGTATAGAGAGGTACTTGGAGACCAACGACAACGGGGAGGTCCGAGTGGGGATGTTATGGGAGGCACTGAAGGCGGTGGTGAGGGGAGAGCTAATCTCCATTAGGGCCCACAAGAGGCGAAGGGAGCGGGGGGAGAGGGAGAGGCTGGTGGGGGCGATGGTGAGGGTAGACAGGAGGTATGCGGAAGAGCCTGAGGAAGGATTGTTGAGGAAGAGGCGCAGCCTCCAGGCCGAATTCGACCTGGTGACCACCAGGAAGTCGGAGGTGCAGTGGAGGAAGGCCCAGGGGGCGGTCTACGAGTATGGGGAAAAGGCAAGCCGGATGCTGGCGCATCAGCTTAGGAAGCGGGACGCAGCTAGGGAGATCAGGGAAGTTAAGGACAGGGGAGGGATCGTGGTGCGGAGTGGGGTTGGCATCAATGAGGTCTTCAGGGACTTCTACGAGGAATTGTACCGATCCGAGCCCCCACGGGAGGAGGGAGGGATGGGCCGTTTCCTGGACCAATTGAGGTTTCCAAAGGTGGAAGAGGGACTGGTGGCGGGACTGGGGGCCCCTATTGGGCTGGAGGAGCTGATCAAAGGGATAGGAAGCATGCAGGCGGGGAAGGCACCGGGGCCGGACGGTTTCCCGGTCGAGTTCTATAAAAAATATATGGACCTGTTGGGCCCGCTGTTAGTTAGGACCTTTAATGAGGCAAGGGAGGGGGAGAGGGGGAGGGGGGGCTTTACCCCCGACGATGTCCCGGGCACTGATCTCCTTGATCCTGAAGCGGGACAAGGATCTCCTGCAATGTGGGTCTTACAGACCGATTTCCTTGCTAACTGTAGATGCCAAGGTGCTGGCGAAGGTCTTAGCCACGAGGATTGAGGATTGTGTGCCGCAGATCATCCATGAAGACCAGACGGGGTTTGTGAAGGGGAGACAGTTGAACGCGAATGTGCGGAGGAATGAACGTTATCATGATGCCGGCGAGGGAGGGGGAGGCGGAGATAGTGGTGGCGATGGATGCTGAGAAAGCCTTTGATAGAGTGGGGCTACCTGTGGGAGGTGCTGAAGAGGTTCGGGTTTGGGGAGGGGTTTGTCAGGTGGGTTAGGCTGTTGTATGAGGTCCCGATGGCGAGTGTGGCCACAAATAGGAGGAGATCCGAGTACTTTCGGTTGCACAGAAGGACAAGACAGGGGTGTCCCCTGTCCCCCCTGCTCTTCGCACTGGCGATTGAACCCCTGGCTATGGCACTGAGAGAGTAGAGGAACTGGAGGGGGTTGGTGCGGGGTGGGGAGGAGCATAGGGTGTCGCTTTATGTGGACGTCCTGCTGCTGTATGTGGCGGACCCGGTGGGAGGAATGCCGGAGGTAATGAGGATCCTTAGGAAATTCGGGGACTTTTCGGGGTACAAGCTCAATATGGGGAAGAGTGACATGTTCGTAGTTCAGCTAGGGGACCAGGAGAGGGGGATTGGCGAGCTCCCACTAAAAAGGGCGGAGAGGAGCTTCAGATATTTTGGGGTCCAGGTGGCCAGGAGCTGGGGGGCCCTGCATAGGTTTAACTTTACAAGGCTGGTGGAGCAAATGGAGGAGGGGTTCAAGAGGTGGGACGCGTCGCCGCTGTCCTTGGCGGGTAGGGTGCAGTCAATCAAAATGACGGTGCGCCCAAGGTTTTTGTTCCTATTCCAGTACCTCCCCGTGTTTATCCCGAAGGCTTTTTTCAGGCGGGTTAACAGGAGTATAATGGGGTTTGTGTGGGCGCGAGGGACTCCGAGGGTGAGAAGGGTGTTCCTGCAGCGGCGTAGGGATAGGGGGGGGCTGGCGCTGCCCAACCTCTGTGGGTACTACTGGGCCGCCAATGCGGCGATTGTGCGCAAGTGGGTGATGGAGGGGGAGGGGGCTGCATGGAAGAGGCTGGAGACGGAGTCTTGTGTGGGTACGAGTCTGGGGGCGCTGGCAACAGCGCCGCTGCCGCTCCCTCCAAGGAGGTATACCACGAGCCCGGTGGTGGTGGCGGCCCTCATAATTTGGGGGCAGTGGAGGCGGCATAGGGGGGAAGTTGGGGCCTCGGCGTGGACCCCATTACGGGGGAACCACCGGTTTGCCCCAGGAAGAACAGGTGAAGGGTTTTCGGGGTGGCACAGGGCAGGGATACGAAAGTTGGGGGACCTGTTTGTGGACGGGAAGTTCGCGAGCTTGGGTGAGCTGGAGGAGAAGTACGGGCTCCCCCCGGGGAACACCTTCAGGTACTTACAGATAAGGGCGTTTGCCAGACGGCAGGTGGTGGAATTCCCACGGCTACTGCCACACACAGTACAGGACAGGGTGCTCTCGGGGGGGGTGGGTGGGAGTGGGGAAGATCTCGGAAACTTACCAGGTGATGCAGGAGGAGGAGGAGGTCTCAGTGGTGGAGTTGAAAGGTAAGTGGGAGGAGGAGTTGGGAGAGGAGATCAAAGAGGGGACGTGGGCAGATGCCCTAGGGAGGGTGAATTCTTCCTCATCGTGCGCGAGGCTCAGCCTCATACAGTTTAAGGTGCTGCACAGGGCACACATGACCGGGACAAGGATGAGCCGGTTCTTTGGGGGTGAGGACAGGTGTGTTAGGTGCTCAGGGAGCCGAGCAAATCACACCCTGGGCTTGCCCAGCGCTGGAGGAATTTTGGAAGGGCGTAGCGAGGACAGTGTCAAGGGTGGTAGGATCCAGGGTCAGACTGGGCTGGGGGCTCGCAATATTTGGGGTGGCAGAGGAGCCGGGAGTGCAGGAGGCGAAAGAGGCCGGTATTCTGGCCTTTGCGTCCCTGGTAGCCCGGCGAAGGATTCTCCTTCAGTGGAAAGATGTGAGGCCCCCAAGCGTGGAATCCTGGATCAGCGATATGGCAGTGTTCATTAAAATTGGAGAGGGTGAAATTTGCCTTGAGAGGGTCGGTACAAGGGTTCTTTAGGCGGTGGCAACCGTTCTTAGACTTTCTGGCAGAACGATAGACATTGGTCAATGGCAGCAGAAGCTCGAGGGGTGGGTTTACTTTATTTTTGTTTATGTTATTTACACTGGAGGGTCTGAGAGGGTGTATATACCTGTTGTGTTAAGTCGGGGTGTTAATGTTAATTTATTATTTAGGTACAGGGGGGGGTTGGGGGGGGTGCTTTTTTAGATTGTGTTTTGTACTTAACCCTGTTGGATTCTTTTTTCTTTCTCATTTTGTTATTGATATTTTATGAAAACCTTTAATAAAAATTATCTTTTTTTAAAAAGAGATGCCTATGTCACGGGCATTAAGTCCAATTACATTCGCCAGCGATTATTGGGAGTACGCACGACCTTACAGAGACTGTGCAGCTCGCTAACTCCTTCGAAGTGGCCTCCCGCAATCTAGAGTCCTACACCTCCGACCGCGCGGCACCTTCGTGGGCATCATGGGCCCCACCATCTTCCGACTTGGATACACCGCAAGCCTGCGCCGGGCGGCAGCCAGCCAACTCCGGAGACCCCAAATGCTATTTTTGTGGCCAGCACAAGCACCCCAGACAACGCTGCCCAGTGCGGAACGCGACCTGCAACGGGTGTGGCAAGAAGGGCCACTTCGTCTGCGTTTGCCAGGCCCGATCAGTCGCTGCCGTTTCCATGCCCAGCATCGCTACACCCCCACGTGCGGTCCAGGGGTGCTGCCATCTTCGCCACCGCACGCCACGTGCGGCCTGTGGGCGCCGCCATCTTGGATGTTGTCCGCCTTGTGCGCCCTGTGGGTGCCGCCATCTTCGGTGCCATCTTGGACCGTGCCTCAGGACCTCTGCTCGCCTGGCCATTCGGGGGCCGCCGATACCTCCGCCACTGCCGATCAGCCCAACAACTCCCAACATCTTCCGCAGCTCGCCTCCATCACCCTCGATCAGTCTCGGCCCCGCAACCTCGCGACCGCTACGACGACTGTACGGATCAATGGGCACGAGATGACCTGCCTCTTCGACTCCGGGAGCACAGAGAGTTTCATCCACCTACGGTAAGGCGCTGCTCTCTCCCGGTCCTCCCCGTCACCCAGAAAATCTCCCTGGTGTTCCGGGTGTGGCGATGACCAGCTAAGTCGCACGTTTCGGCAGCTCCCGGTGGAACGGACTTTTGGGCTCTTAATAGGAGCCCCAACGGCAATTTTAACGGCAAAAAC
Organism: Scyliorhinus torazame; assembly: GCF_047496885.1. Taxonomy (NCBI): domain Eukaryota; kingdom Metazoa; phylum Chordata; class Chondrichthyes; order Carcharhiniformes; family Scyliorhinidae; genus Scyliorhinus; species Scyliorhinus torazame. Next base: position 131,519,662 of record NC_092722.1, read on the forward strand.
CACTGTGCGGTAAACCAGAAGGGAATCCCCCCTGGACACGGATGGAAAAAAGAGAGGAAGGTGGCCGGATTGCGGTGGATCCTCTAGAGCAGCGGCCAGGAAGGCAGGCACAAAGCAAGATGGCGTCGGAAGGAGGCAGTTTAATATGGGGCCCTGACCAACAAGAGTTCCTGCGGCGTTGCGTGGAAGAACTCAAAAAGGAGATGAAGAAGGAGCTGTTGGCCCCGATATTACAAGCGATTGAGGGGCTAAAGGAGGAGCAAAAGACCCAGGAACAGGAGTTTCGGGTCGTGAAGGCAAAGGCTGCTGAGAATGAGGACGACATACAGGACCTGGTGGTGAAAACGGAGATGCACGAGGCACAACACAAAAGTTGTGTGGAAAGGCGTGAGGTGCTGGAGAATAATGCGAGGAGGAAGAATTTAAAGATTCTTGGTCTTCCTGAAGGTGTAGAGGGGCGGACGTCGGGACATATGTGAGCACGATGCTGCACTCGTTAATGGGATCGGAGGCCCCGACGGGTCCGCTGGAGGTGGAGGGAGCCTAGCGAGTTATGGCGCGAAGACCGAGGGCTGGAGAAATTCCTCGAGCCATAGTGGTGAGATTTCTCCGATATAAGGACAGAGAGATGGTCCTCAGATGGGCAAAGAAAACTCGGAGCAGTAGGTGGGAGAACGCGGTGATCCGCGTATATCAAGATTGGAGTGCGGAGGTGGCGAGAAGGAGGGCAAGCTTTAATCGGGCCAAGGCGGTGCTGCACAAACGGAAGATTAAATTTGGAATGCTGCAACCGGCAAGACTGTGGGTCACACATCAAGGGAAACACCACTACTTCGAAACGGCAGATGAGGCGTGGACATTTATTGTCGAGGAGAAACTGGAGTGAGCGGGCCATAACAAGAACGTTTGGGACAAAGTGGGGGGGTGAATATGTGGGATGAAGGGGGGGAAAAGAGGGAAGAGATGACTTCCCAAGTTGTTAATCCTGCGACCCTGTAACTTTTCTCTCTTCCCCATGTCGTGGGGGAGGGGGGGAGGGAGGATGAGTAGCTGAGGGCGCCGGCCATTGGGGGCGGGGCCAAAAGGGAAGCGCGGGCTTTGTTCCCGCGCTATGGTAATCACGGCGGGAACAGGGAAGCAGGAAGGAGGGGGCCTTGCACAGTGTGAGCCGAGGGCACGGGGGGAAGCCGAGGTCGGCCAGAGTTTGCTGACTTCTGGGAGCAACATGGGGGGTGCAATTACGCTAGTTTGGGATCTAGCGGGGGGGGGGGGTTAACTGGGTTGCTGCTGCTGGGGAGAAGGGGGAGCTGGTATGGGGGGGGTGGTCGGGGCGGGGGTGCGCCGCTTGGGGGAGATACGGCTACGTGGGAACCGGGTGAGGAGCTGGATTGGAAAAGGAGATGGCTAGTCGTCAAAGGTGTGGGGGGGTTAAAGAGCCCCCCAACCGGTTGATCACGTGGAATGTGAGAGGGCTGAATGGGCCGATTAAGAGGGCACGGGTACTCGCACACCTAAAGAAACTTAAGGCAGATGTGGTTATGCTTCAGGAGATGCATCTGAAGCTGATAGACCAGGTCAGACTACGCAAAGGATGGGTGGGGCAGGTGTTTCATTCGGGGCAAGACGCAAAAAACAGGGGGGTGGCCACACTAGTGGGGAAGCGGGTAATGTTTGAGGCAAAGACTATAGTGGCGGATAGTGGGGGCAGATACGTGATGGTGAGTGGCAAATTGCAAGGGGAGGCGGTGGTATTAGTGAACGTATATGCCCCGATCTGGGATGATGCCAACTTTATGAGGCGTATGTTAGGATGAATCCCGGACCTAGAAGTGGGGAAGTTGATAATGGATGGAGATTTTAATACGGTGCTGGACCCAGGGCTGGACAGATCGAGGTCCAGGACCGGAAGGAGGCCGGCTGCAGCTAGGGTGCTTAAGGACTTTATGGAGCAGATGGGAGGAGTAGACCCCTGGAGATTTAGTAGACCTAGGAGTAAGGAGTTTTCGTTTTTCTCCTATGTCCACAAAGTTTATTCACGGATAGACTTTTTTGTTCTGGGAAGGGCACTGACCCCAAAGGTGACAGGGACAGAGTACACGGCTATAGCCATTTCGGATCATGCTCCACATTGGGTGGACCTGGAGATAGGGGAAGAAAAACAACAGCGTCCACCCTGGAGAATGGACATGGGATTATTGGCAGATGAGGGGGTGTGCTTAAGGGTGAGGGGGTGTATTGAAAGGTACTTGGAGCTCAATGATAATGGGGAGGTACAGGTGGGAGTGGTCTGGGAGGCGCTGAAGGCAGTGGTTAGAGGGGAGCTGATATCTATTAGGGCACATAAAGGAAAGCAGGAGGGTAGGGAAAGGGAGCGGTTGTTGAAAGAACTTCTGAGGGTGGACAGACAATATGCGGAGGCACCGGAGGAGGGGCTGTACAGGGAAAGGCAAAGGCTACATGTAGAATTTGACTTGTTGACTACGGGTAAGGCAGAAGCACAATGGAGGAAGGCACAGGGTGTACAGTATGAATACGGGGAGAAGGCGAGCAGATTGCTAGCCCACCAACTGAGGAAAAGGGGAGCAGCGAGGGAGATAGGGGGGGTGAGAGATGAGGAGGGAGAGATGGAGCGGGGAGCGGAGAGAGTGAATGGAGTGTTCAAGGCATTTTACAAAAGATTATATGAAGCTCAGCCACCGGATGGGAAGGAGAGAATGATGTGCTTTCTGGATCAGCTAGAATTTCCCAAGGTGGAGGAGCAGGAGAGGGTGGGACTGGGAGCACAGATTGAGACGGAGGAAGTGGTGAAAGGGATTGGGAGTATGCAGGCGGGGAAGGCCCCGGGACCAGACGGATTCCCAGTTGAATTCTATAGGAAATATATGGACTTGCTGGCCCCGCTACTGATGAGAACCTTTAATGAGGCGAGGGAAAGGGGGCAGCTACCCCCGACTATGTCAGAGGCAACGATACCGCTCCTCCTAAAGAAGGAAAAAGACCCGCTGCAATGCGGGTCCTACAGGCCAATTTCCCTCCTGAATGTGGATGCTAAGATTCTGGCCAAGGTAATGGCAATGAGGATAGAGGATAGAGTCCCGGGGGTGGTTCATGAGGACCAAACTGGGTTTGTGAAGGGGAGACAGCTGAATACAAATATACGGAGGCCGCTAGGGGTAATGATGATGCCCCCACCAGAGGGGGAAGCGGAGATAGTGGTGGCGATGGATGCCGAGAAAGCATTTGATAGAGCGGAGTGGGATTATTTGTGGGAGGTGCTGAGGAGATTTGGTTTTGGGGATGGGTATATCAGGTGGGTACAGTTGCTGTATAGGGCCCCGATGGCGAGCGTGGTCACGAATGGACGGGGGTCTGACTATTTTCGGCTCCATAGAGGGACGAGGCAGGGATGTCCTCTGTCCCCGTTATTGTTTGCATTGGCGATTGAACCCCTGGCCATAGCACTGAGGGGTTCCAGGAAGTGGAGGGGAGTACTTAGGGGGGGAGAAGAACACCGGGTATCTCTGTATGCGGATGATTTGTTGCTATATGTGGCGGACCCGGCGGAGGGGATGCCAGAGATAATGTGGATACTTGGGGAGTTTGGGGATTTTTCAGGGTACAAACTGAACATGGGAAAAGTGAGGTGTTTGTGGTGCATCCAGGGGAGCAGAGCAGAGAGATAGAGGATTTACCGTTGAGGAAGGTAACAAGGGACTTCCGGTACTTGGGGATCCAGATAGCCAAGAATTGGGGTACATTACACAGGCTTAATTTAACGCGGTTGGTGGAACAGATGGAGGAGGACTTTAAGAGATGGGACATGGTGTCCCTGTCACTGGCAGGTAGGGTGCAGGCGGTTAAAATGGTGGTCCTCCCGAGATTCTTTTTTGTGTTTCAGTGCCTCCCGGTGGTGATCATGAAGGCTTTTTTCAAAAGAATCGAGAAGAGTATTATGAGTTTTGTGTGGGCTGGGAAGACCCCGAGAGTGAGGAGGGGATTCTTGCAGCGTAGTAGGGACAGGGGGGGGCTGGCACTACCGAGCCTAAGTGAGTACTACTGGGCCGCCAATGTTTCAATGGTGTGTAAGTGGATGGGAGAAGGGGAGGGAGCGGCGTGGAAGAGATTGGAGAGGGCGTCCTGCAGGGGGACTAGCCTACAAGCAATGGTGACGGCACCGTTGCCATTCTCACCAAAGAAATACACCACAAGCCCGGTGGTGGTGGCTACATTGAAAATTTGGGGGCAGTGGAGACGGCATAGGGGAAGGACGGGAGCTTCGGTGCGGTCCCCGATAAGAAACAATCATAGGTTCGTCCCGGGGAGAATGGATGGGGGATTTGGAGCATGGCAAAGAGCTGGGGTAGTACAACTGAGAGATCTGTTTGTAGATGGGACGTTTGCGAGTCTGGGAGCGCTGACGGAAAAATATGGGTTGCCCCAAGGGAATGCATTTCGGTACATGCAATTGAGGGCTTTCGCGAGGCAACAGGTGAGGGAATTCCCGCAGCTCCCGACGCAGGAGGTGCAGGATAGAGTGATCTCAGAGACATGGGTGGGGGATGGTAGGGTGTCGGTTATATACAGGGAAATGAGGGACGAGGGGGAGATCATGGTGGATGAGCTGAAAGGGAAGTGGGAAGGGGAGCTGGGGGAAGAGATTGAGGAGGGGCTGTGGGCTGATGGCCTACGTAGGGTAAACTCATCATCCTCGTGTGCCAGGCTAAGCCTGATACAATTTAAGGTGTTACACAGTGCGCATATGACTGGAGCACGGCTCAGTAAATTTTTTGGAGTAGAGGATAGGTGTGCGAGATGCTCGAGAGGCCCAGCGAATCACACCCACATGTTCTGATCATGTCCGGCACTACAGGGGTTCTGGGTGGGGGTGGCAAAGGTGCTTTCGAAGGTGGTGGGGGTCCGGGCCGAACCAAGCTGGGGGTTGCCTATATTTGGGATTGCAGAAGAGCCGGGAGTGCAGGAGGCGAGAGTGGCTGACGTGTTGGCCTTTGCGTCCCTAGTAGCCCGGCGCAGGATATTGTTAATGTGGAAGGAAGCCAAACCCCTGGGTGTGGAGACCTGGATAAACGACATGGCAGGGTTTATAAAGTTAGAACGGATTAAGTTCGTGTTAAGGGGTTCGGCTCAGGGGTTCACCAGGCGGTGGCAACCGTTCGTCGATTACCTCACAGAAAGATAGAGGGAATGGAAAAGAAGTAGACAACAGCAGCAACCCAGGGGGGGGAGAGGGGGGGGGGAGAGGGGGAGGGAGAGGGGGGGGGGAGAGGGAGAGGGGGGGGAAAGGGAGAGGGAGAGGGGGGGGGAGAGGGAGAGGGGGGGAGAGGGAGAGGGGGGGGAGAGGGAGAGGGGGGGAGAGGGAGAGGGGGGGGAGAGGGAGAGGGGGGGCAGAGGGAGAGGGGGGGAGAGGGAGAGGGGGGGAGAGGGAGAGGGGGGAGGGAGGGGGGGGGGAGAGGGAGAGGGGGGGAGAGGGAGGGGGGAGAGGGAGAGGGGGGGAGAGGGAGAGGGGGGGAGAGGGAGAGGGGGGGAGAGGGAGAGGGGGGAGAGGGAGAGGGGGGGAGGGAGAGGGGGGGGAGAGGGAGAGGGGGGGGGGAGAGGGAGAGGGGGGGGAGAGGGAGAGGGGGGGGAGAGGGAGGGGGGGAGAGGGAGAGGGGGGGGAGAGGGATAGGGGGGGGGAGAGGGAGAGGGGGGGGAGAGGGAGAGGGGGGGGAGAGGGAGAGGGGGGGGAGAGGGAGAGGGGGGGGAGAGGGGGGGAGAGGGGGGAGAGGGAGAGGGGGGGAGAGGGAGAGGGGGGGAGAGGGAGAGGGGGGAGAGGGAGAGGGGGGGAGAGGGGGGAGAGGGAGAGGGGGGGAAGAGGGGGGGGAGGGGGGGAGAGGGGGGGGAGAGGGGGGGAGAGAGAGAGGGGGGGAGAGAGGGGGGGAGAGAGAGAGGGGGGAGAGAGAGAGGGGGGAGAGAGAGAGGGGGGGGAGAGAGAGGGGGGAGAGGGGGGGGAGAGAGGGGGGGGAGAGAGAGGGGGGGAGAGAGGGGGGGAGAGAGGGGGGGGAGAGAGGGGGGGAGAGAGGGGGGGGAGAGAGGGGGGGAGAGAGGGGGGGGAGGGGGGAGAGGGGGGAGGAGAGAGGGGGGGAGAGAGGGGGGAGAGAGGGGGGGGAGAGGGGGGGAGAGAGGGGGGGGAGAGAGGGGGGGGAGAGAGGGGGGGGAGAGAGGGGGGGGGAGAGAGGGGGGGAGAGAGGGGGGGGAGAGAGGGGGGGGGAGAGAGGGGGGGAGAGGAGGGGGGAGAGGGGGGAGGGGGGGGGAGGGGGGGAAGGGGGGGGAGGAATCGAACGGACTCTCAGAGATGTTATTGTATATGTATAATATGTATAGGTAGTTGTTATAGGTAATTGTATATTGGATTGCTGGATTGTATTTTTGGAGAGTATTTATTTTGGACAAGGCAGTTGCCATTCAGTTTTGTTTTTGTTTTTGTTTCTATATTATTTATCTATTTGTTTAAAACTGGCCACTGTTATTTATATTGCTTTATTGTTGTGTAAGAGAAACACTATGTACTGTTATGTTTGGCCAAAAATCTCGAATAAAATATATATATTTTTTAAATTAAAATCTCCCTGGCCTCCGGATCACATTCCGTACAAATCCGTGGGTACTGCGACGCGACCCTCTCCGTACAGGGCATAGAGTACAGCAACTTCAGACTCTACGTCCTCCCCCACCTCTGCGCTACCCTGTTACTAGGTCTCGATTTTCAGTGCCACCTCCAGAGCCTTACTCTAATGTTCGGTGGACCCCTGCCCCCCCTCACCGTCTGTAGCCTCGCGACCCTTAAGGTCGCCCTACCCTCACTTTTCGCAAACCTCACCCCGGACTGTAAGCCCATCGCCACGAGGATCAGACGGTACAGTGCACAGGACAGTACCTTTATCAGGTCGGAAGTCCAACGGCTTCTGCAGGAGGGGGTCATTGAGGCCAGTAACAGCCCCTGGAGACCTCAAGTGGTGGTAGTTAAGACTGGGGAGAAACACCGGATGGTCATTGACTACAGTCAGACCATCAACCGGTACACGCAGCTCGATGCGTACCCCCTCCCACGCATATATGACATGGTCAATCAGATTGCGCAGTATCGAGTCTTCTCCACAGTTGACTTGAAGTCCGCCTACCACCAGCTCCCCATCCGCCTGGAGGACCGCCAATACACTGCGTTCGAACCAGATGGTCGCCTCTATCACTTCCTTAGAGTTCCCTTCAGCGTCACCAATGGGGTCTCGGTCTTCCAGCGAGAGATGGACCGAGTGGTTGACCAGTACGGGCTGCGGGCCACGTTCCCGTACCCGGATAATGTCACCATCTGCGGCCACGACCGGCAGGACCACAACGTGAATCTCCAGAAATTCCTCCACACGCCAAACTCCTTAACCTCACCGACAACAAGGAGAAATGCGTTTTCCACACTACCCGCTTAGCCATTCTTGGCTACGTTATGGAAAATGGAGTCCTTGGGCCCTCCCCCGACCGCATGCGCCCCCTCCTGGAACTTCCCCTCCCCACTGCCCCAAGGCCCTGAAACGATGCCTGGGGTTCTTCTCATATTACGCCCAGTGGGTCTCTAATTATGTAGACAAGGCCCGCCCACTCATCAAGTCCACAGTTTTTCCCCTGACGGCTGAGGCCCGCTGGGCCTTCAACCAGATCAAGGCAGACATCGCCAAAGCCACAGAGTCCCTCCCCTTTCAGGTGGCGAGCGATGCATCGGACGTGGCTCTGGCCGCCACCCTCAACCAGGCGGGCAGACCCGTGGCTTTCTTCTCCCGCAACCTTCATGCCTCCGAAATCCAGCACCCCTCTATCGAAAAGGAGGCCCAAGCCATTGTGGAAGCTGTGCGGCTGTGTTTAGCACAGGGCTAAACCGCTGGCTTTGAAAGCAGACCAAGGCAGGCCAGCAGCACGGTTCAATTCCCGTACCATCCTCCCTGAACAGGCGCCGGAATGTGGCGACTAGGGGCTTTTCACAGTAACTTCATTGAAGCCTACTTGTGACAATAAACGATTTTCATTTCATTTTCATTTCATTGGCGCCATTACCTGGCCAGCAGGAGATTCCCTCCCCTCACTGACGAACGGTCAGTTGCCTTCATGTTTAACAATACGCAGCGGGGTAAGATCAAGAACGACAAGATCTTGAGGTGGAGGATCGAGCTCTCCACCTATAACCACGAGATCTTGTATCGCCCGGGGAAGCTCAATGAGCCCCCAGATGCCCTATCCCGCGGCACATGTGCCAGCGCACAAGTGGACCGACTCCGGGCTCTCCACAATGACCTCTGCCACCTGGGGGTCACCCGGTTCTTCCACTTTATCAAGGCCCGCAACCTGCCCTACTCCATTGAGGAGGTCAGGTCTGTGACCAGGGGCTGCCAAGTCTGCACGGAGTGCAAGCCGCACTTCTACTGGCCAGATAGAGCGCACCTGGTGAAGGCCTCCCGCCCCTTTGAGTGCCTCAGCATGGACTTTAAAGGGCCCTTCCCCTCCACTGACCGCAATGTGTACTTTCTCAATATCATTGATGTGTACTCCCATTTCCCTTTCGCCATCCCATGCCCCGACATGACGTCTGCCACGGTCATCAAGGCTCTACACAGTATCTTCACCTTGTTTGGTTTCCCCACCTACATCCATAGCAATTGGGGATCCTCCTTCATGAGGGATGAGCTGCGTCAGTTCCTGCTCATAAAAAGCATTGCCTCATTGCCTCGAGCAGGACGACCAGCTACAACCCCCGGGGAAACGGGCAGGTGGAAAGGGAGAACGGGGCGGTCTGGAAGGCCGTCCTGCTGGCCCTTTGGTCTAGGAATCTCCCGGTCTCCCGCTGGCTGTAGGTCCTCCCCGATCTGCTCCACTCTATCCGGTCGCTCCTGTGCACTGCTACTAATGAGACCCCTCACGAATGCGTGTTTGCCTTCCCTAGGAAGTTCACCTCCGCTCCCAACCTGGCTGACTGTTCCTGGGCCCGTCCTCCTCCGGAAGCATGCGAGGAGCCACAAATCTTATCCCCTTGTCGAAAAGGTCCTCCTCCTCCATGCAAACCCACAGTATGCCTACATGGCACACCATCACGGGCGACAGGACACAGTCTCCCTCTGGGACCTGGCACCCGCTGGTTCCCCATCCACAACCACCACCACCCCCGACCTGGTACCATCCCCTCCCCCTCCGGTTGCCTCCCCCGCCCCTGCGCCGTTCACCCTCCCACCAGCGACTATCACCGCAGCCCTCACCTCAGCAGCATCCGTCCCCTCACCGGATCCACTACTGGGTGAAGAAGGAGAGGCCAACACGCACCCGGAGTCACAGGTACCCACATCGGCGCCCACACCACAACCAGGACTGAGGCGATCGCAGCGGAGGGTCAAAGCCCCCGACAGACTCAACCTGTAACGTTGTTTTCAGCCCCGCTGGACTCTTTTTTAAACAGGGGGTGAATGTGGTAAACACCACTGGTCACACACAACGTGCATTATGGTACTGCCACTGTACTACAGTTAATACAGTAAATCCCAGCCTGCTGGCTCCTCCCAGCAGGCGCTGCATAAAAGTGTACACTCTCCTGCGCTGCCTCCATTCTGGTTCCAGCTGCAGGAGGCTTAACATCTAGTACAATAAAGCCTCAATAGTTCATCATTTTGTCTCATGGTCATTGATGGTGCATCACTACTGAGAACTTGCGATCGATCCGGTTTACACTCGTCGCCAATGTGGCGGCTCGAAGCGATACGAGGGAGACTTCAGGGGTTTGTTGGTAACAAGTAACGGTAAACTATACACAGGCACAGAGTCACTAAACAGGTTTTCACTCGCCAGGGGCCACTCTGCCCAGGTTCCCGCTCTAGGGCTCCGAGCATTTCCCCCATTGGTCAGGGTTCGTGCACTCCTGCATGATAGGCCCCGAGTCAGCCATATGGACCGAGAGGGCTGCGCTACCACAGAGAAACAGGAAACCTTTTGGTTCACAGAGGCTCCAGGCTCACCTGCTGGCATCTCAATAGCCAGAGTGCAATCTATTGAACCCTGGATACGGGGAAACCCAGCAATCCTGGTGAAGCCTCTGGCTACTTTAGATTTACCATGCAATTTCTTTTACAACATTATCTGATTTTCCCAGGCTAGGACCACATCAGCAACCTCACCCAGACATTGGCCTACCGCTCCCTAGAAATGTCAAAGAGATTCCTATTCCTGACCTTTCTTCCATCATATGGGAAACTGCCAGGCACTTTGCATAAACTGAGCATCTCTATGGTCTCCATGCGAGGAGCTAGCAAACAATATCAATCCGACATATGTATTTTCCCAAGATTTGTTTGCAAATTCCAATTGCAAAGTTCCTGAGTCAAAATTATTGCAAGTTTTTTAATCTAAAAAAGGAGCTGGCTTCACAAAGAACCAGCAGTTAATGGGTTAAGGTTTTTGGTCTTGTAAAATACATAATCATGCTTGTAACAAGTAGTTAATGCTATTAAGTTGTTACCATGTATTTAAAATACTGTTTATTTTTCATATGTGTTAAACAATTGGTAAACATCAACATATGGCTTAAAATTTAAAATCTATGACCTGCTAATCACACTGGTGCATTGGTAATGACTCTTTTGGAAGTAAGCCAATTCCTTGTAGTGAAGCGTACGATAAGGATAATGCTACAGTTCCTTACCGGCATCAGCATCATCTCTTAATATTACTGAACCCATTGAATGTTTTATACTAAATTGTTACCATATCTGATGAATGTTCCTGATAACAACATCGCATTACATTACAGGGGCAGCTCACTTAATCCCTCAACCAACTAAGAAATCTTCCTGTCCATTTCTGTTTGAAGCAAAATACAGGCTAACCCAACCGGGGAATCAGAATTGAATTTCCGCTTAGAATTAAAACTTTTTTTTTTTTGTTTGGATTTGACATTACATTGATAGATGAGTCCTGGAAACGTGATCCAGGCTCATTTGCGAAGCCAGTGTCTCTTGCATCAGGGAGTTGTCCTGTTTTCTGTAGGAAAGGTTCACTAAAGCAGGAAACACTTGAACCATTATTGAAAATGCTTAGGCCCTCCTAATCCCCATGCTATCCCTTTTACTTCATGTACTGCTAATTTGCTTTGTTATACCACATAATAAGTTAAAATATACACAACATTTTTATAGATTTGAAATAATGGGTTTCTTAAATTTTTTTGACCACTGTCATTTATTGGTTATTTAAAATGTTGCAGTTGGACAGCACGGTCGCACATGTGGATAGCACTGTGGCTTCACAGCACCAGAGTCCCAGGTTCGATTCCCTGCTGGGTCACTGTCTGTGCTGAGTCTACACGTTCTCCCCGAGATTGCGTGGGTTTCGTTCGGCTTCCTCCTACAGTCCAAAGGCATGCAGGTTAGGTGGATTGGTCATGATAAATTGCCCTTAGTGACCAAAAAGGTTAGGAGGGGTTATTGGGTTACGGGGATAGGCTTAAGTGGGTCAGTGCAGACTCGATGGGCCGAATGGCCTCCTTCTACATTGTATGTTCTATGTTAAGTTGAGGAAAGACATATGTTTGACTAAGCATCAAAAATCACCCAATCAGATAATAGAGTGGGTTCACTTTCTAATTGGTGTGGAAAAGCAGGTTATGTGATGAAACGTCTGTGAACATGTCAGACCAGAGTTGGAAACCCAGGACACTTGCTCCATGTCTCCATCCAGAACAACACAATCTTAGGATATTAACATTAAACGTGGCAGGAATTTTAATTCTTAGGAAGGAACTGACTTCCACAGAAAAAAACAAGTTGTACATTTAGTTTTTAAAATGTAATTGCAAGGGGATATGAGATGAAGCAGAAAAACTTCAGGAGGCTCACACAAAAAGCAAAAATAAGATAAAGCAAAGGGTTTAGATCCATTTAAGAATCAGACAACTCTAGAGAAAATCAGATAAAAACAGCAAATACTGGGAAAGCTTAGCAGGTCATGCAGCATTAACATAGTTAACGGGTGTGGCGTCCTGGGTTCTGCCCATCGTGGGCGGACAGCCTTTGGGGCGGTCTCCCAGACGATCAGAGGCCCCCTGGTTGGTCATCCTCCAGGTGGGATAGCAGCATGGCACTGCTGGTGCCACCTTGGCATCTTGGTGGCACTGCCAGGCTTGCAGGTGCACTGCAAGGGTGCCAGGCTGGCATTTTGCCTGTTTGGGGATCAGGGGTGCCCTACCTGTGTGAAGTGGGGCACAAGGGGATCTGATGATCCCCTTATAGGTGAGATGGGGCATTAGGGCGTTCCGGGTGCTGTCTTGGGGGTTGAGAGATTGAGGCGCCGTTTAAAAATGGTGTCCCAATTTCTTCCTACTATGAAGAGCTCCGTTCGGCAAGAAATTATGCTAGTTGTGGCCTTGGTGGGGGAAGGGGGGGGGAGGAAATGTCACCGCCAGGGTCTGAAACAGCAGCAGGATGCCGTTAGAGGGGTCGTTTCCGAGACTACAAGCGCCGAGAATGACCCTGCTAAGCCCGCCCGGAACAGACTCGAGTCCAACATGATCGTGTCGGAATTTCAGTGTTCCGAAGTCACTGTGTGCCTTTTTTTTTTAAATTTAGAGTACCCAATTCATTTTTTCCAATGAAGGGGCAATTTAGCGTGGCCAATCCACCAACCCTGCACATCTTTGGGTTGTGGGGGCGAAACCCAATCAAACACGGGGAGAATGTGCAAACTCCACACGGATAGTGACCCAGAGTCAGGATCGAACCTGGGACCTCAGCGCCATGAGGCAGCAGTGCTATCCAGTCACATTGAACTTGAAACATAAACTCTGTTTCTCTCTCCAAAGATGCTGCCAGACTTGCTGAGTTTTTTAGCATTTTTCTGTTTGTATTTCAGATTTCCAACATCTGCAGCATTTTGTTTTTGGAAAATCAGATAATATTGTAACATAAATTGTGTGGGAAACCTCTTAATAAGCTCTCGGCAATAATGAGGGAAAGAGGAATGTCAATTACTGAATGAATAATAGCCACAACATGTATCTATGGGGTTTATACAGTACCTTTAACATAATTAGGGTACCTTTAACATAACAAAGAACAAAGAACAAAGAAATGTACAGCACAGGTCCAAGCCCGTGCCGACCATGCTGCCCGACTAAACTACAATCTTCTACACTTCCTGGGTCCGTATCCTTCTATTCCCATCCTATTCATGTATTTGTCAAGATGCCCCTTAAATGTCACTATCGTCCCTGCTTCCACCACCTCCTCCGGTAGCGAGTTCCAGGCACCCACTACCCTCTGCGTAAAAAACTTGCCTCGTACATCTACTCTAAACCTTGCCCCTCTCACCTTAAACCTATGCCCCCTAGTAATTGACCCCTCTACCCTGGGGAAAAGCCTCTGACTATCCACTCTGTCTATGCCCCTCATAATTTTGTATACCTCTATCAGGTCTCCCCTCAACCTCCTTCGTTCCAGTGAGAACAACCCGAGTTTATTCAACCGCTCCTCATAGCTAATGCCCTCCATACCAGGCAACATTCTGGTAAATCTCTTCTGCACCCTCTCTAAAGCCTCCACATCCTTCTGGTAGTGTGGCGATCAGAATTGAACACTATACTCCAAGTGTGGCCTAACTAAGGTTCTATACAGCTGCAACATGACTTGCCAATTCTTATACTCAATGCCCCGGCCAATGAAGGCAAGCATGCCGTATGCCTTCTTGACTACCTTCTCCACCTGTGTTGCCCCTTTCAATGACCTGTGGACCTGTACTCCTAGATCTCTTTGACTTTCAATACTCTTGAGGGTTCTACCATTCACTGTATATTCCCTACCTGCATTAGACCTTCCAAAATGCATTACCTCACATTTGTCCGGATTAAACTCCATCTGCCATCTCTCCGCCCAAGTCTCCAAACAATCTAAATCCTGCTGTATCCTCCGACAGTCCTCATCGCTATCCGCAATTCCACCAACCTTTGTGTCGTCTGCAAACTTACTAATCAGACCAGTTACATTTTCCTCCAAATCATTTATATATACCACAAACAGCAAAGGTCCCAGCACTGATCCCTGTGGAACACCACAGGTCACAGCCCTCCAATTAGAAAAGCATCCTTCCATTGCTACTCTCTGCCTTCTATGACCTAGCCAGTTCTGTATCCACCTTGCCAGCTCACCCCTGATCCCGTGTGACTTCACCTTTTGTACTAGTCTACCATGAGGGACCTTGTCAAAGGCCTTACTGAAGTCCATATAGACAACATCCACTGCCCTACCTGCATCAATCATCTTAGTGACCTCCTCGAAAAACTCTATCAAGTTAGTGAGACACGACCTCCCCTTCACAAAACCGTGCTGCCTCTCACTAATACGTCCATTTGCTTCCAAATGGGAGTAGATCCTGTCTCGAAGAATTCTCTCCAGTAATTTCCCTACCACTGAAGTAAGGCTCACGGGCCTGTAGTTCCCGGGATTATCCTTGCTACCCTTCTTAAACAGAGGAACAACATTGGCTATTCTCCAGTCCTCCGGGACATCCCCTGAAGACAGCGAGGATCCAAAGATTTCTGTCAAGGCCTCAGCAATTTCCTCTCCAGCCTCCTTCAGTATTCTGGGGTAGATCCCATCAGGCCCTGGGGACTTATCCACCTTAATATTTTTTAAGACACCCAACACCTCGTCTTTTTGGATCACAATGTGACCCAGGCTATCTACACCCCCTTCTCCAGACTCAACATCTACCAATTCCTTCTCTTTGGTGAATACTGATGCAAAGTATTCATTTAGTACCTCGCCCATTTCCTCTGGCTCCACACATAGATTCCCTTGCCTATCCTTCAGTGGGCCAACCCTTTCCCTGGCTACCCTCTTGCATTTTATGTATGTGTAAAAAGCCTTGGGATTTTCCTTAACCCTATTTGCCAGTGACTTTTCGTGACTAGCCCTCTTGACTCCTTGCTTAAGTTCCTTCCTACTTTCCTTATATTCCATGCAGGCTTCGTCTGTTCCCAGCCTTTTAGCCCTGACAAATGCCTCCTTTTTCTTTTTGACGAGGCCTACAATATCACTCGTCATCCAAGGTTCCCGAAAATTGCCGTATTTATCTTTCTTCCTCACAGGAACATGCCGGTCCTGTATTCCTTTCAACTGCCACTTGAAAGCCTCCCACATGTCAGATGTTGATTTGCCCTCAAACATCCGCCCCCAATCTATGTTCTTCAGTTCCCGCCTAATATTGTTATAATTAGCCTTCCCCCAATTTAGCACATTCATCCTAGGACCACCCTTATACTTGTCCACCAGTACTTTAAAACTTACTGAATTGTGGTCACTGTTACCGAAATGCTCCCCTACTGAAACATCTACCACCTGGCCGGGCTCATTCCCCAATACCAGGTCCAGTACCGCCCCTTCCCTAGTTGGACTGTCTACATATTGTTTTAAGAAGCCCTCCTGGATGCTCCTTACAAACTCCGCCCCGTCTCAGCCCCTGGCACTAAGTGAGTCCCAGTCAATATTGGGGAAGTTGAAGTCTCCCATCACCACAACCCTGTTGTTTTTACTCCTTTCCAAAATCTGTCTACCTATCTGCTCCTCTATCTCCCGCTGGCTGTTGGGAGGCCTGTAGTATACCCCCAACATTGTGACTGCACCCTTCTTATTCCTGATCTCTACCCATATAGCCTCACTGCCCTCTGAGGTGTCCTCTCGCAGTACAGCTGTGATATTCTCCCGAACCAGTAGCGCAACTCCGCCTCCCCTTTTACATCCCCCTCTATCCCGCCTGAAACATCTAAATCCTGGAACGTTTAGCTGCCAATCCTGCCCTTCCCTCAACCAGGTCTCTGTAATGGCAACAACATCATAGTTCCAAGTACTAATCCAAGCTCTAAGTTCATCTGCCTTACCCATAATACTTCTTGCATTAAAACATATGCACTTCAGGCCACCAGACCCGCTGTGTTCAGCAACTTCTCCCTGTCTGCTCTGCCTCAGAGCCACACTGTCCCTATTCCCTAGTTCTCCCTCAATGCTCTCACCTTCTGACCTATTGCTCCCGTGCCTACCCCCCTGCCATACTAGTTTAAACCCTCCCGTGTGACACTAGCAAAACTCGCGGCCAGGATATTTATGCCTCTCCGGTTTAGATGCAACCCGTCCTTCTTATACAGGTCACACCTGCCCCGGAAGAGCTCCCAGTGGTCCAGATAATTGAAAAATAGCTTACTTTCTAAGTAAGTCAACTTAAGTAGTTTAGGTTGAGCTTAGAAACCGTTTCCAAGTCAACTTGCTGTAATAGTACATTTTATAAATTGGTACATCCAGTACAGAACTACACGCAACAGAAATGTATGCAAGGAATTTAGCGGTGGGGCCTGCAGTCCTGACATAATCTTAAACATGAAAATAAATCACTTAGGAAGTGCTAACCTTTATTAGTGTCACAAGTAGGCTTAAATTAATACTGCAATGAAGTTTCTGTGAAAATCTCCTAGTCACCACACTACGGCGGCTATTCGGGTACATAGAGGGAGAATTCAGAATGTCCAATTCACCTAACAAGCACGTCTTTCGGGACTTGTGGGAGGAAACCCAAGCAGGCAGGGGAAATCCACGCAGACATGGGGAGAACGTGCAGAATCCGCTCAGACAGTGACCCAAGCCGGGAATTGCACCTGGGTCCATGGCGTGACTGCTGGCTATGTTGTTCTTAAATCCTTCCCACAAGAGGTTAAACTCCCTGGCTTGTAGTTGCTCAGCTTAGCTTATCCTTATACCCTTGCAGTTCGCTAGTCCTGTGGCACCACCCTAAGATTTGACGATTATAGCCAGCACTGCCTCCATTTCCATGCTTCTTTCCTTCACTATCTTGAATAATCTGTGTGGTGGTATGTATTAGGAGTAGTACGGAACCTGTGAAGCCGAGAGGCTATTGGCAGACAGGCACCGGGTCCTGGTTGGATCTGCCGCCTGCTGGCTCCGCCCAGCAAGGCGGGGTATAAGAGCCCGGTTTCTCCCAGCAGCCGCATTCTGTAACTGAGCTGCTGGGGAACAAGTCTTGCTTAATAAAGCCTCGATTGACTTCATCACTTCTCGACTTGTGAGTAATTGCTGCGCTACAATTTATTAAGCAGACTTAAAAAGACTATGGAGCTCCGGATCGCCCCGGAGTGTCTGCGAATCAGCCCCCATGCAGCAAACTCGGCATCCGTGTTTAAACATTGGCTAGCGTGCTTCGAAGGTTACCTTCGAACAGCCCCCGGCCGGACCACGGAAGACCAGAAAATGCAAATCTACACGCTCATCGAAGACGCGGAGGATTTCCCGACGGCGCTCACCATGCTGAAAGGAGTTTACATTCGGCCCATAAACCAGGTCTACACACGCCACCAACTCGCGACGAGACGACAAATCCCCGGAGAATCGCTAGACGAGTTCTACAGCGCACTGTTGATATTGGGAAGGAACTGCAACTGCCCGTCGGTGAACGCAAACGAGCATACGGAGCTCTTAATCGGGTTGCTTTTGTGGCAGGTATGACTTCTTCTCAAATTCGCCAGAGACTGTTAGAGAGAGACTCGTTAGGACTTACAGAGGCACGGGCCCTTGCGGCCTCCCTCGACGTGGCCTCACAAATTGCCCTCGCCTATGGCCCCGACCGCGCGGCACACCGTTGGGCTCCGTGGACACCCGTTGCGACCGACTCCCCGGCACCCCCCACCCCCCGCAAGCCTGCACGGCTAGAGCACCAGACCATCCGGGTGGGCCCCGCTGCTATTTTTGCGGACAGGCGAAACACCCCCGGCAGCGCTGCCCGGCCCGCTCAGCTATCTGTAAGAGCTGAGGCAAAAAGGGGCATTATTCAGCGGTGTGCCAGTCCCAGGGGGTCGCCGCTATCTCCGTGGGAGAACGGGGACAGCAGACTCAACCCCACCCCAACGATCCATGTGCGGCCCGCGGGCGCCGCCATTTTGTGTCCCGGACACCACGTGGGGAGGATGGGCGCCGCCATCTTGTGACCCCCCCGGCCACGTGCGATCCATGGGGGCGCCCATTTTGTCCACCCCGACCGCGTGCAATCCATGGACGCCGCCATCTTTGCTGATAGCCAAGGACCCCAGCATAGACGGCTCCACGGGGTCTGAAGAAAACGCCGCGATGCAACAACCACGACTGGCTTCGGTGACCCTGGACCAATCGCGGCCACGGACGCTCCAAACGGCAACAACAACGGTGCTGGTCAACGGGTATGAGACGCCATGCCTGATCGACTCTGGGAGCACGGAAAGTTTTAGCCACCCGGATACGGTAAGACGTTGTTTTCTTTCCATTCGTCCGAGCACCCAAAAGATTTTCCTGGCAGCGGGATCCCATTCCGTAGAGATCAAAGGGTTCTGCATCGCGAACCTAACGGTGCAAGGGAGGGAGTTTAAGAATTATAGGCTTTATGTCCTTCCCCAACTCTGCGCTCCCACTCTCTTAGGGTTAGATTTCCAATGTAACCTCCAGAGCCTAACGTTCCAATTTGGCGGCCCAATAACCCCACTCACTATCTGCAGCCTGATGACCCTCAAGGTTGAACCGCCTTCCTTGTTTGCGAACCTCACCCCGGATTGCAAACCCGTCGCCACTAGGAGCAGACGATACAGCGCCCAGGATCGGACGTTTGTCCGGTCTGAAGTCCAGCGGCTGCTGAAGGAAGGCATAATCCAGGCCAGCAATAGTCCCTGGAGAGCCCAGGTGGTAGCTGTGAAGACCGGGGAGAAACAAAGGATGGTCGTTGACTATAGTCAGACCATCAATAGGTACACGCAGCTAGATGCGTACCCTCTCCCCCGCATATCCGACATGGTCAATCGGATTGCACAGTCCAAAGTCTTTTCCACCGTGGACCTCAAGTCCGCATACCACCAGCTCCCCATCCGCCCGAGTGACCGCAAGTACACTGCCTTCGAGGCAGACGGGCGGCTCTACCATTTTTTAAGGGTTCCATTTGGCGTCACGAACGAAGTCTCGGTCTTCCAACGGGAGATGGACCGAATGGTTGACCAGCACGGCTTGCGGGCCACGTTCCCATACCGCGACAATGTAACCATCTGCGGCCATGACCAGCAGGACCACGCCGCCAACCTCCGCAAATTCCTCCAGACCGCTAACGCCCTGAACCTCACCTATAACGAGGAAAAATGCGTTTTTAGCACCAACCGTCTGGCCATCCTGGGATACGTAGTGCGTAATGGAGTGATAGGCCCCGACCCCGAACGCATGCGCCCCCTTATGGAATTTCCCCTCCCGCACTGCTCCAAAGCCCTGAAACGCTGCCTGGACTTCTTCTCGTACTACGCCCAGTGGGTTCCCCAGTATGCAGACAAGGCCCGCATGTTAATCCAGTCCACTACCTTCCCCCTGTCGACAGAGGCCCGCCAGGCCTTCAGCCGCATCAAAGCAGATATCGCAAATGCCACAATGCGCGTCATCGACGAGTCCCTCCCCTTCCAGGTCGAGAGCGACGCATCCGATGTAGCTCTGGCGGCCACCCTCAACCAAGCGGGCAGACCCGTGGCCTTCTTCTCCCGAACCATCCACGCCTCAGAAATCTGCCACTCCTCAGTGGAAAAGGAAGCTTAAGCCATAGTGGAAGCTGTGCGACATTGGAGGCATTACCTGGCCGGCAGGAGATTCACTCTCCTCACTGACCAACGGTCGGTAGCCTTTATGTTCGATAATGCACAGCGGGGCAAAATCAAGAACGACAAGATCTTAAGGTGGAGGATTGAGCTCTCCACCTATAACTATGAGATCTTGTATCGTCCCGGAAAGCTGAAAGAGCCGTCCGATGCCCTATCCCGCGGCACATGTGCCAACGCACAAGTAGACCGCCTCCAAGCCCTCCACGAGAACCTCTGCCACCCGGGGGTCACTCGATTCTACCATTTTGTGAAGTCCCGCAACCTCCCCTACTCTATTGAGGAGGTCAGTACGGCCACCAGGAACTGCCAAATCTGCGCAGAGTGCAAACCGCACTTTTCCAGGCCAGATAGAGCGCACCTGATAAAGGCTTCCCGTCCCTTTGAACGCCTCAGTTTGGATTTCAAAGGCCCCCTCCCCTCCACCGACCGCAACGCATACTTCCTAAACGTGTTGGTCGAATACTCCCATTTCCCCTTCGCCATCCCCTGCCCCGACATGACAGCGGCCACAGTCATTAAAGCCCTGGGCACCATCTTTACCCTGTTCGGTTTCCCCGACTACATCCATAGCAATAGGGGGTCCTCCTTCATGAGTGACGAGCTGCGTCAGTTCCTGCTCAGCAAGAGCATTGCCTCGAGCAGGACGACCAGTTACAACTTCCGGGGGAACGGTCAGGTAGAGAGGGAGAACGGTACGGCCTGGAAGACCGTCCTACTGGCCCTACGGTCCAGAAATCTCCCAGCTTCCCATTGGCAGGGAGTCCTCCCGGATGCCCTCCACACCGTCCGGTCGCTGCTGTGTACCAACACTAATCAAACACCTCACGAGCACCTCCTTGTCTTCCCCAGGAAGTTCTCCTCCGGAACGTCGCTGCCGACCTGGCTGGCAGCCCCAGGACCCACCTTGCTCCGAAAGCATGTGCGGGCGCACAAATCGGACCCATTGGTCGAGAGGGTTCACCTTCTCCACACAAACCCTCAGTGGCGTACCCCGACAGCCGACAGGACACGGTCTCCCTGCGGGACCTGGCGCCCGCCGGAACCACACACACACCCCCAACACCAATCACCCCCTCCCTCCCACCGGCACACCCCATGACCACTCCCTTCCCAGGTGGATCGGTCCTCCTCCCGTGCCCGCCCAGGAGTAAAGAAACAGGGACGAACAGCGCAACGCTCCCAGAGATGACAGTGCCCGAGCCAGCACCTGCACCACCACCGGTTGAGCTAAATGCATAGCCACTGTATGAAATTAGTTCCAGGACCAGCCTTGTAAACCCCTACCACCATGCGACCCACCACCCCGCCGGGTTCTTTTTTAACAAGGGGTGAATGTGGTGGTATGTATTAGGGGTAGTACAGTACCTGTGAAGCCGAGAGGTTATTGGCAGACAGGCACCGGGTCCTGGTTGGATCTGCCGCCTGCTGGCTCCGCCCAGCAAGGCGGAGTATAAGAGCCCGGATTCTCCCAGCAGCCGCATTCTGTAACTGAGCTGCTGGGGAACAAGTCTTGCTTAATAAAGCCTCGATTGACTTCATCATTTCTCGACTTGTGAGTAATTGCTGCGCTACAATCTGCTTCTGATGGCTCTAATCAAATACCTCTTTTAGCTCATAAGTGTCTCAACTATCGGTAGTGAGCAGGAGTGGAAATTCATAAAATCTATCTACCCATAAAGGACATTGAAAAATGTATTTGAAAATCATCGCTGAAATTTTAGTCACTTTGTAATTTCCTTTTCTTTCATTTATTTTTCCTTCAGTTTTCTGTCCTTTGTTCCATATATCTGACATTCTATTTGACATGTTTTTATTAAGAAACCAACTTGAGGGATTAAAAAGCTTAAGGCGCTGTTGTGGGTGAAAAGAGCAAAAGGGTTACGGTAAATTTGGAAACCGAAGCTTTTATTGTAGAAGCTTGAAGGAGGAAGGAAAGTCTGAAGGAGGTAAAAGTTTCCACAGTTTTAAGAGAAAGAATAAATTAAGAGGGAGAGACTGTTTACTGTGTCTTGGTTCAATATAATGATGATGTTAAAAAAGAGGAAGAGCTGGCAGGAAGTTATAATGTAGCTCAAAAGGACATGAAAGGTTAGAGAAGCACTGACCATATTAGTCAGAGCTAGTGAAACCATTAGGCAAACTAGGTAGGTGCCTAGAGTGGCAAAATTTTTGGGGGAACGAAAAAACTGAATGGGAGCCACGCGAGCTTGAAAATGATATGAGCAACTTTCCACAAGTGCCCAAATTTTCCACAGGTGAATCCGAAACACAAGAATTTTCTGAAGCTTTCCAGGCGGTCGGGGCCTGCCCAACCCCCATTGCCTCTGTCTTTGCTGATCTACCAATCAAAACCTCTGCTTGGCCTTCATGCTCACAGACCCACCAACCAAAATGTTTTGTGCTCGCTGATCCACCAATCAAAACTTCTTTGTCCTTTATGATTGCAGATCCACCAATGACAGCTTCCCCTCTCCCTGCTCTGTGCCCACCCCAGGTGCTGACTGATTCTCCAATCACTGCTTCCCATTTTCCTCCGTGTGCTTGCTGACCATCCAATCATAGCTTTCCTCGCCCCTTACTGCACATGCTCGCTGATCCCCCAATCACAACCTTCCCCTTTCCTGCTCTCTTGTCACCACGTGCTGGTTACCTAAGAGTTCAGTTTCAACCAATCGGAAATCTCCTGGGTTATCTGGTGAGGATGCAGGTGTTGAGGCTTTGTGAAGTGTGCAGGAGACAGCAGGTCTACCAAGTGGTGTCAAGGGAGCAATGAGAGGCTGGGGCTGGGGCTGGAACGAGGCTGATAATAACCAATGAGTTTGACCATTTTTAGTAGTTGTGTGAGAGTGGGACTGACGGGGAACAAGTGTTGACATCATCTTCTGTTTCATTTTCAAAAGTTAATTTGGGGGGGGTGGAGAAGTGCAAGACTGAAGGTTCGCCTTGGGCGCCTGCCTAATACTCTGCCCTGATATTAGTATCCATAAAATAAAGTTCAAGAAAGATTACAACAGGGAGAAAGGTAAATCTGTAATGGCTGATTAAGTAGCAGACTTAGAGGGGTTCAATGTGCTTGCCCAGATTTTTTCAAAACATATTTGTTTATGTGAGGGGCGCTGGCAAGACCAGTATTTATTATCCATCCCTAATTGCCCTTGAGAAGGTAGTGGTGAGTCGCCTTATTTAACTGCTGCAGTCTATGTGGTGTAGGTGCACCCGCATTAGGGAGGGAGATCCAAGATTTTGACCCAATGACAGCGAAGAAACTGCAATATATTTTCAAGTCAGAGTGGTGTGTGACTTGGAGGGGAACTGGCAGATGGAGGCATTCCCATGCATATGCTGCTCTTTTAAGTGGTTGAGGTCGTGAGTTTGGAAGCTGCTGAGAAAGGAGCCTTGGCAAGTTGCTGCAGTGTACTGGTGCCTCTAGGTACTGGTTGTAGAAGGTGTGAATGTGTGCATTTGTGAATAGAGCACTGATCAAGTGGGTACTTTGTCCTGGATGACACAAGATCCTTGAGTGTTCCTGGAGCTATAATCATCCTGGAAAGTGGATAGTATTCCATCACTCTCCTACCTTGTGTCTTCTAGATGGATAGGCTGCCTTTGGGAATGAGGAAATGAATTAATTGCTGCAGAATTCCCAGCCTCTGATCCAGTGTTTTTCAAACATTTTTGCCCGGGTCCCATTTTTACTATCTGGTCATTCTTTGCGACCCACGCCGGCCGACCTTTGCCACTCACGCCGGCTGATCATTGCCACCCACGCCGGCCAACCTTCGCGACCCACGCCGGCCGACCTTCGCAACCCACGCTGGCTGACCTTTACGACCCACGCCAGCTGACCTTTGCGGCCAACACCGGCCGACCTTCGAGATCCACCATTTCCACTTATCTTTAATGTGACAGGTGAGCCTGTTTGGTCCTCACAATCTCTCTTGTTTTGTTATTCAATGTTACAGTCTGATATTGACTTCAATTGATGATTTAAGATCTCACTGTATCCATTAAAAAAATAAAATGTCTTTGAAGTTTTGAAGGTTTTAAACTTTCATTTGCCAGTGCTTCCCTACATATAACACACATGAACTTTGAATCCTGATTTCCAGTGGCACAACGAATAACCAATGCCTCAAGTAATTATCTTTATGCTGCTTTGTTCCTGTTTTCAGCTTCTTCTTCATGGGTTTTTCACCAGAGGCCCAGGAGTTCACACCAGCACTGCTGGCAGTTCCAAAATGGAGGAATCACTCTTGGGCCCAGAACACGTGACGTCAGCGTATGGGGTGTGTGACCTACTTTCTGCTGCTGTTTCCGATGGGAAGACTCCGTCATTTGCTGAAAACAAATGCCCTGGATAGCGCTGATGTCAGGAGGAGGTTATCCAACCCATTGGGCTCCGGGCCTACTTGATCCAGCATGCATGCGCAGGGTGGTCAGAAATCACAAAGGTCTGTCGTGGCTGGCGTTTCTAAACACTGGCCGTGGGCGTTGGCCGTTCCTCCTACGATCAGGAACGCCACAACCAAGTGCCACAGCCCTCCCGAAAGCTGCCCGCGACGCACCTGCAGGTCGCGACCCTGAGTTTGAAAACCCCTGCCCTGACCTGCTCTTGCAGCCACAGTATTTAAATATCTGGTCCATTTATGTTTCTGGTCAATGGTAACCCCTAGGATGTTGGCAGTGGAGGATTCAGCAATGCTAAAGTTGATGACTGACATGGGGAGATGGTTAGATTCTTTTTTACTGGAGATGGTCATTGCCTGACACTTGCATGGTGCCCGAGCCTGAATGTTGTCTGTGTCTTGTTGCAAGAAGGCAGGGACTGCTTCAGTATCTTAAGGAGTCATAAATGGTGCTGAACATTGTGCAATCATCAGCCAATATCCCCTCTTCTGATCATATACTGTGCAGGTCATTGATGAAGCAGCTGAAGGCGGTTGGGCCAAGGACACTATCCTGAGGAACTCCTGCAGTGGTGCCCTGGGTCTAAAGTGATTGACCTCATACAAATAAAACCATCCTCCTTTTGCTCAGTATGAGTGCAACCAATGGAGAGTTTTCCCCAATTCATATTGATTTGAATTTGTTTAGGGTTCCTTGATGCCACTTCCGATCATATGCTGCCTGATGTCAAGAGCAGTCAGACTCACCTCAATATGGGAATAGTATTTTGGTCTTGGACAGATTTAAGAGGGAATAATGTTTCTCAGGGGAAAATTAATGTTTGCGCAAGAGAGCTTCCGGAGGCAGCTTTATCAATTGGGAATTTTTAAAATTTAGAGTATCTTATTTGGATACTCTGGGCAATTTAGCGTGATCAATCCACCTAACCTGCACATCTTTGAATTACAGAGGGTGTGACCCACACAGACATGGAGAGAATGTGCAAACTCCACACGGACAGTGGCTCAGGGCTGGCTTCAAACCCTGGTCCTCGGCATCGTGAGACAACAGTGCTAGCCACTGTGCCACCCTGCCTCCCTGAACAATTGGGAATTTCTTGTAAAATTTAGAGTACACAATTCATTTTTTTTCCAATTAAGGGGCAGTTTAGCATGGCCAACCTACCTACCCTACACATCTTTGGGTTGTGGGGGCGAAACACACTCAAACACAGGGAGAATGTGCAAACTCCACACAGACAGTGACCCAGAACCGGGATCGAACCTGAGACCTCGGCGCCATGAGGTGGCAGTGCTAGCCACTGTGCCACCGTGCCACCCTGAACAATTGGGATTTTATGAGAGTTCTATTTGACGTCAGAAGTGAAAATGGTCACAGAATTGCAGTCACGTAATGCCCACAAGGTACACCTCTGGTGTGGACGATGTGGATGTCGTCTTGAGTGCAGCATTAGCTTGGGCACAGGAAGTATGCACTGGAAGAGTGCAGAGCACGCATATTGTGACATCAGTCTGAGTGCAAAGCTGAATCGAAGTCAGTATTGCAATTTTGGACCGCAATGCTCCAGCTAATATCATCTCTTATGCTTGTACAACTGAACATGCAACAACCAGCGGTAGGAAAGACCCTCCCCATCCCTACCAGCTTTAATTAAAGGGATCATCAGTGACTTTCACGTTAGTTTCTGATTGATTTCCGCTGGCTGTTTCTATATTGTAGAAGTGTTCAGTAATATTTCTTGTTCGTAAGATCATAAGAATTGGAAGCAGGGGTAGTCCATTCATCCCCTCGAGCCTGCTCTGCCATTCAATAAGAGCATAGCTGAATATTAACTCCACTTTCTTGCCTGGCCCCAAAAACCCTTTCATAGATTATCATAGAATTTACAGTGCAGAAGGAGGCCATTCGGCCCATCGAGTCTGCACCGGCTCTTGGGAAGAGCACCCTACCCAAGGTCCACATCTCCACCCTATCCCCATAACCCAGTAACCCCACCCAACACTAAGGGCAATTTTCAACACTACGGGCAATTTATCATGGCCAATCCACCTGACCTGCACATCTTTGGACTTTACTCCTTGTTGACCAATAATCTATTCACCTCGGCCTTTTTGATGTGGAATTCACTCCACCACGCTAAGGTTTCCGGGGATGTGCTGAAGGATTTTGTCCTGACGTCAAAGATTCTGTTCACACTACTTGCTCCCAGACAGGGATACAGTAAATTTCATCCTCTTTGGTCTATAGCATGATAGGTAGAATGAGCAGAGGTGTATTTGAGCAGGAAAAGCTGCTGGAATAGTGAGGAGGAGGAAGAGGAGTAGAAATGGCTCTCAGCAGGAGGCCATTTCTGCGCATGGTGTTTCGGAAGGAGGTCTTGCGGTGCACTCATAGCGTCCATGCCTCTGAACCAGAAGCTGCAGGTTCAAGTCCAGAATTTGATGGCCAAGGAAGGTCTGTTCATAATGCTGCCAAACAGATTGAGTTTCTACCTGCAAATCCTTCCAGTATAAAGATAAGGTAAAGTCGCCATGGTCCCATATGACCATAAGCTGCTTCTCCCTTTCAGATTTAACCTGAGGTTCACCACACCTCAAGCGAGGGGCAAGATTTGGAAGGCGAGCCTTCAAGAATAAATAACCTTAGCCGGTACAGGAATTGAACCTGCACTGCTGACCTTGCTCTGTATCACAAGCCAACGGTCTAGCCAACTGAGCTCAACTGGCAGTAAGAGCAGGAGAGATTCCTGATCAGCCAATGTGATGGAAAGAAAATTGGACCTTCGACCATCACTATTCGTATCTCCGGACTATAACGTGCATGTAAAACATGTATGTTCCCAGAGCAACTCGGACTCCTTCGGGGGTGGACAGCCGATATGGATTAGATTGGTGCCACCATGCACAGCATGGGGTTCGATCCCCACTCTGGCTGAGGTGGATTTGGGACCTGCATTCGGGTAGAGAATTGAAGAAGAGAAAGTGTTTAGGAAGCAATTTTCTAACCTCCACCTTCCCAAGATATGATAGGTGGAATAATACAGGGCAGCAGACGGCATGCACCCAAGCCCAGAAACAACCTTGGTGCAGAGCCAACATGCTCCATAGCGACCTGCCCCAAAGCCATAAAGTATTGCGGGGCAGACTAACAAGGGCTGACTGGGACTTCCATCCCTCAATGGGATGGAAATCTTGCCCTCTGGAGCTCCATCAGTCTGATTGGCTGGCCTTTCCCTCAGTTCCAGGAACTCATCAGTGGCTGCAGATGGAAAGGAAGATCAATGGATCCCCGGAACAGGTAAGTCTGGGGTCTTGTGCCAAGAGGGTTTGGGTGCATTAGGGAGAGGGGTGGTGGTGGGCTTAAGGGAGGGAACAGGTAGGAAGGAAGAGGGGATTCAACCAAAGTGGGGACCACCTTGCAGTAGCAAAGGGAAACCATAAAGAGTGAACCTCACTCCCTTTTCTTTCCCACCCTTTAAACATTACAGTTTAAAAGCTAGGCTTCCCTCTCCCAGCCACACCAAATGTTTTGTTGCATTGGCAGCTTATTATCACGGTCGATTGACTTGATAGCAAGTCGAATTGACCCTTAATTACTTGTCTTAATTTAGTGGGCTGTCTGCCAATTTAGCAGCTGCCCACCACCCCATATTATGGGGGAGAGCTCGGGAGTGGGTGGGAAGGTAGTGGGATGGATGTCGACCCCACTCACCTACCCCTCCACAGGAAATATGCCCCCCCGGGGGCACATAAAATTCAGTCCAGTGTGTCAGATGTTATCACTTCTCTAAGAAAATGCTCACTAATATCTTGTCACCTGCATCAGCCACAACTGCAACCTCAGAACAGGGTGAGGATAGCATCTCCAGTGACTAAAAATTAGCTTTCATCCAGGTGATATTTGCAACCTCTCTCAGGTTGTTGTCCACTGTTACATAAGGGATCTCACTGAGGCTGGCTAAGGAAAGATACTAAGTACATTTAATTCTCTCTTGCCAGACACAAGCAGCCAAAGCAAGCATGTGATTTTACAAAAGTTGCAGGCTTTTCCAAGGAGCGATTCCCTGACCAGGTTGCAATTATTGGCTATTCATAGGATAAGAAGGGAGTTTTCAGGATAGCCACCCACAACTATCAAAGTGCCACAGGAATCAGTCCTTGGGTCACAATTATTTACAATGTATATTAATGACGGGTGAGGAAAGTGAACGTACTATTGCCAATTTTGCAGGTGACACAAAAATAGATGGGAAGCGAAGTGATGAGGATGACACAAAGAGTCTACAGCGGGATACCGACAGGTTAAGTGAGTGGGCAAAAGCTTGGCAGAAGAAATAAAATGTTGTAGGGCGGCATGGTGGCGCAGTAGTTTTAGCACCGCTACCTCACGGCTCTGAGGGCCCGGGTTCGATCCTGGCCCCGGGTCACTGTCCGTGTGGAGTTTACACATTCTTCCCATGCCTGCGTGGGTCTCACCCCCACAGCCCAAAGATGTGCAGGGTAGATGGATTGGCCATGCTAAATTGCCCGTTAATTGGGGGAGGAAAATGAATCTGGCACTTTAAATATAATATAGGAAAATGTGGAGTTATGCATTTTGGTGGGGAAGAATGAAGGAGCTGAATATTATTTAAATGGAGAAAGATTGCAGAAAGCTGCAGTACAGAGGGATTTGGGGGGCCTGTACATACATTTTAAAAAGCTAGCATGCTAGTTCAGGCAATAGGGAAGGCAAATGGAATGTTGCCGTTCATCTCAAAGGGAATGGAATATAAAAATAGGGAGGTCTTGCTAAAACTTCACAAGGCACTAGTTAGACCACACGTGGAATACTGTGAAAAGTTTTGGCCCCCTTATCTACGGAAAGATTTTATTAGATTTAATTTTTACAAATAGAGAAAGAGCGGAGAGGGAGAGACTGGTGGAGGAGATACTCCGAGTGGACAGGAGATACGCGGAGGCCCCCGAGGCGGGGCTACTGAGGGAGCAGCGGAGTCTGCAGGCGGAGTTTGAACTGCTGACCACAGGGAAAGTGGTAGCACAGCTGAGGAAGCCAAGGGGGCCAGTCTATGAGTACGGGGAGAAAGCGAGTAGAATGCTGGCACACCAACTGCGAAAGAGGGAGGCGGCCAGTGAAATTAGGGGAGTAAAGAATAAGGAGGGTAACACGGTCTTGGATCCAGGGAGGGTGAACGGAGTCTTTAAGGAGTTCTATAGTAAACTATATGAGTTGGAGCCCCCGAGGGGAGCGGAAGGGAAGAGGCAATTTTTGGACCATTTGGTGGAAGAGGACCTGGTGGAGGGGCTGGGGGCCCCGATTGAATTGGAGGAGATTGTCAAGGGCATAGAATGCATGCAATCGGGTAAAGCCCCGGGGCCGGACAGTTACCAGGTAGAATTCTATAAGAAATTTTCGGAAATATTGAGCCCACTCCTGATGAGAACCTTCAATGAGGCTAGAGAGAAAGGAACCCTCCCCCCAACAATGTCACAGGCCTTCATCTTACTCATTCTTAAACGAGAGAAGGACCCGGAGCATTGCGGGTCATACAGGCCGATTTCGCTTTTAAACGTGGATGCCAAATTGCTAGCTAAGGTTCTGGCCACAAGAATTGAGGATTGCGTCCCAGGGGTGATAGAGGAAGACCAGACTGGGTTTGTTAAAGGCAGACAACTCAATACCAATGTCCGGAGACTTTTGAATATTATTATGATGCCCTCAGGGGGAAGGGAGGCGGAGGTGGTACCAGCGATGGAGGCAGAGAAAGTCTTTGACCGGGTGGAGTGGAAGTACCTGTGGGAAACGCTGTGGAGGTTCAGGTTTGGTGAGGGCTTTATTGGCTGGGTGAAATTGCTGTACCAGGCGCCTGTAGCAAGTGTATGTGCAAACCGGCTGAGGTCGGGATACTTTGAGCTTCACCGGGGAACGAGGCAGGGGTGTCCCCTCTCCCCGTTACTATTTACCCTAGCTATAGAACCGCTAGCTGTGGTGCTGAGAGCCTTGAGGAACTGGCAGGGACTGGTTCGGGGGGGGGGGGGGGGGGTGGTGGTGGTGGCACATAGGGTCTCGCTATACGCGGATGACTTGCTCCTGTACACTTCGGACCCTGTGGAGGGGATGGGGGAGGTTCTGCGGATCCTGAAGGATTTTGGTAGTTTTTCAGGGTAGTAACTGAACATGGGAAAGAGCGAGTTGTTTGTGATCCAGGCCAAGGGGCAGGAAGAGAGACTGACAGATCTGCCGCTCAGAATGGTAGAGAAAAGTTTTCATTACCTGGGTATACAGGTGGCCAGGAAATGGGATGCACTGCACAGGCTCAACCTGACCTGGTTGGTGGAACAAATGGAAGGGGACTTTAAAAGGTGGGGCATGCTTCCGCTGTCACTGGCAGGGAGGGTGCAGACCGTGAAAATGACTGTCCTACCCAGATTTTTGTTTGTCTTTCAGTGCCTCCCCATCTTCATCCCTAAGGCCTTTTTTAAGCGGGTGAGTAGGATCATTACGGGCTTTGTGTGGGCGAATAAGACCCCGTGAGTAAGAAGGTCGCTGTTGGAGCGCAGTCGGGGGTTGGGGGGGGGTTGGCGCTGCCAAACTTTCGCAACTACTACTGGGCGGCTGATATAGCTATGATTAGGAAGTGGGCGATGGGGGGAGGGGGCGACGTGGGAGCAGCTGGAGGCGGCGTCATGTAAAGGTGCTAGTCTGGGAGCTTTGATAACGGCTCCTTTGCCATTCTCGCTGACCCACTACTCCACAAGTCCGGTGGTGGCGACACTGAGGGTCTGGGGGCAGTGGAGGAGGTACAAGAAGGTGGAGGGAGCGTCGGTCTGGACCCCGATATGTAACAACCACAGGTTTGTCCCAGGTAGGATGGATGGTGGGTTCCAGAGCTGGCAGGGGGCAGGCATCAGAAGGATGGGAGATCTGTTCATAGACGGAAGCTTTCCCAGTTTGAAGGCGCTGGAGGACAAATTTAATCTGCCGCCAGGAAACGCCTTTAAATATCTGCAAGTACGAGCGTTCCTGAAAAAACAGGCCGTGCCCTTTCCGACGCTGCCGCCACTGAGGTTACAGGACAGGGTGGTCTCCGGCACCTGGGTGGGGGAGGGAAAGGTGTTGGATATCTACCAGGAACTACAGGAGGCAGAGGAAACCCCAGTGGAGAGGCTCGAGGGCAGGTGGGAGGAGGAGCTAGGTGAGGAGTTGGAAGCGGGTCTGTGGGCAGAGGTCCTGGGCAGGGTTAATTCCACCTCATCATGTGCCAGGCTCAGTCTAATTCAATTTAAGGTGGTCCACTGGGCACACATGACGGCAGCGAGAATGAGCAAGTTTTTTGGGGTAGAAGACAGTTGTATGAGGTGCAAGGGCAGCCCTGCAAACCATGTCCACATGTTTTGGCATGCCCGGAGCTTAGAGGGTTCTGGCAAGGGTTCGTGAGGGCAATGTCCAAGGTGCTTAGCACACGGATGGTGCCGAGTCCAGAGATAGTGATCTTTGGAGTGTCGGAAGACCCGGGAGTTCAGGGGACGAAAGAGGCCGACGTCTTGGCCTTTGCCTCCCTAGTAGCCCGGAGACGGACTTTATTAATGTGGAGGGACTCGAAGCCCCCGAGTGTAGAGACTTGGGTTAACGACATGGCTGGGTTTCTCAGCCTCGAGAAAATAAAGTTTGCCTTCAGGGGATCTAAGCTAGGGTTCTCTCGGAGGTGGCAGCCATTCGTCGACTTTCTCGGGGAAAATTAAAATGTCAGCAGCAGCAGCAATCCGTTGGGGGGGGGGGGGGGGGGGGGTGGGGGGTGGGGGGGGGTGCGTGGGGGGGGGGGGGGTGAGTGCTTCATTGGGATGGTGTGGGAAGACTGAGTCGCGTGGGGTAATGTCAATTCAATTGTTATTGTATATCTCTTTTTGCTCTATGTTAATGTTCACTCTAGTTTGTTTTGTTATTATTGTTACTACTGTTTTATTATGAAAAATTCTGCAAAACCTTAATAAAAATACTTTAAAAAAAAGATTTAATTTTTACAGGATGTGGACTTCGCTGGCTAGGCCAGCATTTGTTGCCCATCCCTAGTTGTCCTTGAGAAGTGGTGAGCTGCCTTCTTGAAACGCTGCAGTCTATGTGGTGTAGGTACACCCACTGTCCACTGTGCTAAAAGGGAGGGAGTTCCAGGATTTTGACCCAGCGACAGTAAAGGAACAGGGATTATATTTCCAAGTCAGGATGGTGAGTGACTTGGAGGGGAACTTCCAAGTGATGGTGTTCCCATGTATCTGCTTCCATTGTCCTTCTAGATGGTAGTTGTCGTGGGCTGCCTAAGGTACCTTGGTAAGTTCCTGCAGTGCATCTTGTAGATGATACACACTGCTGCTACTGTATGTCGATATTGAGGGAGTA
This sequence comes from Scyliorhinus torazame, assembly GCF_047496885.1. Lineage (NCBI taxonomy): Eukaryota > Metazoa > Chordata > Chondrichthyes > Carcharhiniformes > Scyliorhinidae > Scyliorhinus > Scyliorhinus torazame. The sequence continues at coordinate 131,552,195 of NC_092722.1, forward strand.
TATGTTTATGAAAGGGCTGCCAACCGAGAGGGTTGCTTTGCCCTGGATGGTGTTGAACTTCTTGAGTGTTATTAGAGCTGCACTCATCCAGGCAAGTGGGAAATATTCTGTCAGACTCCTGACTTATGCCTTGTAGTGGTGAACAGGCTTTGGACAATCAGGAGGTGAGATACTCACCACAGGATTCCTAACTTCTAACCTGTTTTTGTAGTATTTATTTATTTTATAAATTTAGAGTGCCCAATTAATTTTTTCCAATTAAGGGGCAATTTAGCTTGGCCAATCCACCTACTCTGCACATCTTTGGGTTGTGGGTATGAAGCCCACGCAGACACGGGGAGAATGTGCAAACTCCACACTGACAGTGACCCAGAGCTGGGATCGAACCTGGGACCTCGGCCCCGTGAGGCAGCAGGGCTAACCCACTGCGCCACCGTGCTGCCCCTCTTTTGTAGTATTTATATGGCTAGTCCAGTTTGGTTTCTCGTCTATGATAACCCCTAGGACGTTGACAGTTGTGGGGGGGGGTCAGTGATGATAATGCCCCTTGAACGTCCAGGGTTTGATTCCCTCTTATTGGAGATGGTCACTGCCTGGTACTTTTGTGGCTTAAATGTTACGCCAATTGTCAGCCCAACGTTGGATATTATCAGGGTCTTGCTGCATTTGCACATGGACTGCTTCAGCGTCTGAGGAGTCACAAATGGTGCAGAACGTTGTGCAGTCATCACCAAACATCCCCACATCTTACCTTATGCTGGAAGGAATGTCATTGATGAAGCAGCTGAATATGCCTGGGCCAGAGTTGCTAGCCGAGGGAACATCTGTAGTGATGTCCCCGGACTGAGATGATTGACTTCCAACAACACAGCCATCTTCCTTTGCGCCAGGTATGGCTCCAACCAGTGGAGTGTTTCTACCCCCCCCCCCCCACGATTCCCATTTACTCCAGATATGCTAGATATCCTTTATGCCATACTCAATCACATGCTGCCCTGATGTCAGGGGCAGTCATTCACACCTTACCTCTGGAGTTCAGCTCTTTTGTCCATGTTTGAACCATGACTGTAATGAGGCCAGGAGCTGAGTGACCCTGGCAGAACCCAAACTGAGCATCAGGGAGCATGTTATTGCTAAGTAAGTGCCGCTTGATAGCACTGTTGATGACCCCTTCCATCACTTTGCTGATGATTGAGAGTAGACTAATAAGGCAATAATTGGCCCGGTTGGATTTATCCTTCGTTTTGTGTACAGGACATACCTGGGCAATTTTCCACATTGCTGGGTAGATGCCAGTATTGTAGCTGTACTGGAACAGCTTGGTTCAGGCACTGCAAGTTCTAGAACACATCTTCATTACTATTGTCGGAATATTGTCAGGGCCCATAGCCTTTGCAGTACCTAGTCCCTTCAGCCTTTTCTTGAAATCACGTGAGGCGAATTGAATTGGCTGAAGACTAGAACCTGTGATGTTGTGGTCCTCTGGAGGAGATTGAGATCAGTCATCCACTTGGCACTTCTGGCTGCTGAAGATTATTGTAAATGTTTCTTCAGCCTTGTCTTTTGCACTGATGTGCTGGGCTCCTCCATCATTGAGGATGGGGATATTTGTGGGGTAGCACAAGTGAATAGCACTGTGGCTTCACAGCGCCAGGGTCCCAGGTTCGATTCCCCACTGGGTCACTGCCTGTGCGGAGTCTGCACGTTCTCCCCGTGTCTGCGTGGGTTTCCTCTGGGTGCTCCGGTTTCCTCCCACAGTCCAAAGACGTGCAGGTTAAATGGATTGGCCATGATAAATTGCCCTTCATGACCAAAAAGGTTAGATGGGGTTATTGGGTTACGGGGATAGGGTGGAAGTGAGGGCTTCAGTGGGTTGGTGCAGACTCGATGGGCCGAATGGCCTCCTTCTGCACTGTATGCTCTATGTTCTATGTTCCTCCTCTAGTGAGTTGTTTAATTATCCACCACTATTCACGACTGGATGTGGCAGGACTGCAGAGCTTAGATCTGATCCATTAGTTGTGGGATTGCTTAGCTCTATCTATCACTTGCTGCTTATGTGTCCCTTGTGTTGAGCTTCACCTCATTTTTTGGTATGCCTTGGTGCTTCTCTTGGCATGCCCCCCTGCACTCTTCATTGAACCTGGGTTAATACCCTGGTTTGGTGAGGATATGGTGGGCCATGAGGTTATAGATTGTGGCTTAGTACAATTCTGCTGCTGCTGATAGCCCACAGAGCCTCATGGATGCCCAATCTTCAGTTGTTAGATTGTTTTTTTTTAAATATTTTATTGAAAATTTTTGGTCAACCAACACAGTACATTGTGCATCCTTTACACAATATTATAACAACACAAATAACAATGACCTATTTTATAAACAGAAAGTGAATAAATAATAAATAACAAAAATGAAAACTAACCCTAATTGGCAACTGCCTTATCACAAGTAACACTCTCCAAAAATATAATTTAACAGTCCAATATATAATTATCTGTAGCAACGACCTATACATATTATACAGTATATATTAACAACCCTGAGAGTCCTTCTGGTTCCTCCTCCCCCCCCCCCCTCGCCCCCCGCCCCCCCCCCCCCCCCCCCCCCCCCCGATCCTGGGCTGCTGCTGCTGCCTTCTTTTTTCCATTCCATCTATCTTTCTGCGAGGTATTCAACGAACGGTTGCCACCGCCTGGTGAACCCTTGAGCCGACCCCCTTAGAACGAACTTAATCCGCTCTAGCTTTATAAACCCTGCCATGTCATTTATCCAGGTCTCCACCCCCGGGGGCTTGGCTTCTTTCCACATTAGCAATATCCTGCGCCGGGCTACTAGGGACGCAAAGGCCAAAACATCGGCCTCTCTCGCCTCCTGCACTCCCGGCTCTTGTGCAACCCCAAATATAGCCAACCCCCAGCTTGGTTCGACCCGGACCCCCACTACTTTTGAAAGCACCTTTGTCACCCCCATCCAAAACCCCTGTAGTGCCGGGCATGACCAAAACATATGGGTATGATTCGCTGGGCTTCTCGAGCACCTCGCACACCTATCCTCCACCCCAAAAAATTTACTGAGCCATGCTCCAGTCATATGCGCCCTGTGTAATACCTTAAACTGAATCAGGCTTAGCCTGGCACACGAGGACGACGAGTTTACTCTGCTTAGGGCATCTGCCCACAGCCCCTCCTCGATCTCCTCCCCCAGCCCTTCTTCCCATTTCCCTTTTAGTTCATCTACCATAGTCTCCCCTTCGTCCCTCATTTCCCTATATATATCTGACACCTTACCATCCCCCACCCATGTCTTTGAGATCACTCTGTCCTGCACCTCTTGTGTCGGGAGCTGCGGGAATTCCCTCACCTGTTGCCTCGCAAAAGCCCTCAGTTGCATGTACCTGAATGCATTCCCTTGGGGCAACCCATATTTCTCGGTCAGCGCTCCCAGACTCGCGAACTTCCCATCCACAAACAGATCTTTTAGTTGCGTTATTCCTGCTCTTTGCCACATTCCATATCCCCCATCCATTCCCCCCGGAGCAAACCTATGGTTGTTTCTTATCGGGGACCCCCCCAAGGCTCCAGTCTTTCCCCTATGCCATCTCCACTGTCCCCAAATCTTCAGTGTAGCCACCACCACCGGGCTTGTGGTGTAGTTCCTCGGTGAGAACGGCAATGGGGCTGTCACCATAGCCTGTAGGCTAGTCCCCCTACAGGACGCCCTCTCTAATCTCTTCCACGCCGCTCCCTCCTCCTCTCCCATCCACTTACTCACCATTGAAATATTAGCGGCCCAATAATACTCACTTAGGCTCAGTAGTGCCAGCCCCCCCCCCTATCCCTGCTACGCTGTAATAATCCCTTCCTCACTCTCGGGGTCTTCCCGGCCCACACAAAACCCATGATGCTCTTTTCAATCCTTTTAAAAAAAGCCTTTGTGATCACCACCGGGAGGCACTGAAACACAAAGAGGAATCTCGGGAGGACAACCATCTTAACCGCCTGCACCCTCCCTGCCAGTGACAGGGATACCATATCCCATCTCTTGAAATTCTCCTCCATTTGTTCCACCAACCGCGTTAAATTTAACCTATGCAATGTGCCCCAATTCTTGGCTATCTGGATCCTCAGGTAACGAAAGTCCCTTGTTACCTTCCTCAACGGTAGGTCCTCTATTTCTCTACTCTGCTCCCCTGGATGCACCACAAACAACTCGCTTTTCCCCATGTTCAATTTATACCCTGAAAAATCCCCAAACTCCCCAAGTATCCGCATTATTTCTGGCATCCCCTCCGCCGGGTCTGCCACATATAGTAACAAATCGTCCGCATACAAAGATACCCGGTGTTCTTCTCCTCCTCTAAGTACTCCCCTCCACTTCTTGGAACCCCGCAACGCTATCGCCAGGGGCTCAATCGCCAGTGCAAACAATAATGGGGACAGAGGGCATCCCTGCCTTGTCCCTCTATAGAGCCGAAAATATGCAGATCCCCGTCCATTCGTGACCACGCTCGCCATCGGGGCCCTATACAACAGCTGCACCCATCTAACATACCCCTCTCCAAAACCAAATCTCCTCAACACCTCCCACAAATAATCCCACTCCACTCTATCAAATGCTTTCTCGGCATCCATCGCCACTACTATCTCCGTTTCCCCCTCTTGTGGGGGCATCATCATTACCCCTAACAGTCTCCGTATATTCGTGTTCAGCTGTCTCCCCTTCACAAACCCAGTTTGGTCCTCGTGGACCACCCCCGGGACACATTCCTCTATTCTCATTGCCATTACCTTGGCCAGGATCTTGGCATCTACATTTAGGAGGGAAATAGGTCTAAAGGACCCGCATTGTAGCGGGTCCTTTTCCTTCTTTAAGAGAAGCGATATCGTTGCTTCAGACATAGTCGGGGGCAGTTGTCCCCTTTCCTTTGCCTCATTAAAGGTCCTCGTCAATACCGGGGCGAGCAAGTCCACATATTTTCTATAGAATTCGACTGGGAATCCATCCGGTACCGGGGCCTTTCCCGCCTGCATGCTCCTAATTCCTTTCACCACTTCTTCTACCTCTATCTGTGCTCCCAGTCCCCCCCTTTCCTGCTCTTCCACCTTGGGAAATTCCAGCCGATCCAAAAAGTCATCATTATCTCCCTCCCATCCGGGGGTTGAGCTTCATATAATTTTTTATAAAATGTCTTGAACACTCCATTCACTCTCTCTGCTCCCCGCTCCATCTCTCCTTCCTCATCCCTCACTCCCCCTATTTCCCTCGCTGCTCCCCTTTTCCTCAATTGGTGTGCCAGCAACCTGCTCGCCTTCTCCCCATATTTGTACTGTACACCCTGTGCCTTCCTCCATTGTGCCTCTGCAGTGCCCGTAGTCAGCAAGTCAAATTCTACATGTAGCCTTTGCCTTTCCCTGTACAGTCCCTCCTCCGGTGCTTCCGCATTCTGTCTGTCCACCCTCAAAAGTTCTTGCAGCAACCGCTCCCGTTCCTTACTCTCCTGCTTCCCTTTATGTGCCCTTATTGATATCAGCTCCCCTCTAACCACCGCCTTCAGCGCCTCCCAGACCACTCCCACTTGGACCTCCCCATTATCATTGAGTTCCAAGTACTTTTCAATGCACCCCCTCACCCTTAGACACACCCCCTCATCTGCCATTAGTCCCATGTCCATTCTCCAGGGTGGGCGCCCTCCTGTTTCCTCCCCTATCTCCAAGTCTACCCAGTGTGGAGCGTGATCCGAAATGGCTATAGCCGTATACTCCGTTCCCCTCACCTTCGGGATCAACGCCCTTCCCAGCACAAAAAAGTCTATTCGCGAGTAGACTTTATGGACATAGGAGAAAAACGAGAACTCCTTACTCCTAGGTCTGCTAAATCTCCACGGGTCTACACCTCCCATCTGCTCCATAAAATCTTTAAGTACCTTGGCTGCTGCCGGCCTCCTTCCAGTCCTGGACTTCGACCTATCCAGCCTTGGTTCCAACACCGTATTAAAATCTCCCCCCATTATCAGCTTTCCCATCTCTAGGTCCGGAATGCGTCCTAGCATCCGCCTCATAAAATTGGCATCATCCCAGTTCGGGGCATATACGTTTACCAAAACCACCGTCTCCCCCTGTAGTTTGCCACTCACCATCACGTATCAGCCCCGTTATCCGCCAGTATAGTCTTTGCCTCGAACATTACCCGCTTCCCCACTAATATAGCCACCCCCCTGTTTTTCGCATCTAGCCCCGAATGGAACACCTGCCCCACCCATCCTTTGCGTAGCCTAACCTGGTCTATCAGTTTCAGGTGCGTTTCCTGTAACATAACCACATCTGCCTTAAGTTTCTTAAGGTGTGCGAGTACCCGTGCCCTCTTTATCGGCCCGTTCAGCCCTCTCACGTTCCACGTGATCAGCCGGGTTGGGGGGCTTCCTACCCCACCCCCCTTGTCGATTAGCCATCCCCTTTTTCCAGCTCCTCACCCGGTTCCCACGCAGCTGTATCTCCCCCAGGCGGTGCCCCCACGCCCATCCCCTCCCATACCAGCTCCCCCCTCTCCCCAGCAGCAGCAACCCAGTAATTCCCCCCTCCCTCCCCCCCACCCCCGCTAGATCCCCCGCTAGCATAATTACTCCCCCCATGTTGCTCCCAGAAGTCAGCAAACTCTGGCCGACCTCGGCTTCCCCTCGTGACCTCGGCTCGCACCGTGCGACGCCCCCCCCTTCCTGCTTCTCTATTCCCGCCATGATTATCATAGCGCGGGAACCAAGCCCGCGTTTCTCCCTTGGCCCCGCCCCCAATGGCCAACGCCCCATCTCCTCCACCTCCCCTCCTCCCCCCATCACCACCTGTGGAAGAGAGAAAAGTTACCACATCGCAGGATTAGTACATAAAACTCCTCTTTCCCCCCTTTTTAAACCCCCTCTTCGCCCCCCACATTCGCCCCACCACTTTGTTCAAACGTTCTTTTTAATAACCCGCTCATTCCAGTTTTTCTTCCACAATAAAAGTCCACGCTTCATCCGCCGTCTCAAAGTAGTGGTGCCTCCCTCGATATGTGACCCACAGTCTTGCCGGTTGCAGCATTCCAAATTTTATCTTCTTTTTATGAAGCACCGCCTTGGCCCGATTAAAGCTCGCCCTCCTTCTCGCCACCTCCTCACTCCAGTCTTGATAAACGCGGATCACCGCGTTCTCCCATTTACTGCTCCGAGTTTTCTTTGCCCATCTAAGGACCATTTCTCTATCCTTAAAACGGAGGAATCTCACCACTATGGCTCTAGGAATTTCTCCTGCTCTTGGTCCTCGCGCCATCACTCGGTATGCTCCCTCCACCTCCAACGGACCCGCCGGGGCCTCCGCTCCCATTAACGAGTGCAGCATCGTGCTCACATATGCACCGACGTCCGCTCCCTCCGCACCTTCAGGAAGACCAAGAATCCTCAGGTTGTTCCTCCTTGCGTTGTTTTCCAGTGCCTCCAACCTTTCCACACATCGTTTCTGATGTGCCTCATGCATCTCCGTCTTCACCACCAGGCCCTGTATGTCGTCCTCATTCTCGGCTGCCTTTGCCTTCACGACCCGAAGCTCCCGCTCCTGGGTCTTTTGTTCCTCCTTTAGCCCTTCGATCGCCTGTAGTATCGGGGCCAACAGCTCTTTCTTCATTTCCTTTTTGAGCTCTTCCACACAGCATTTCAAGAACTCTTGTTGTTCAGGGCCCCATATTAAACTGCCACCTTCCGACGCCATCTTGGTTTTTGCTTGCCTTCCTTGCCGCTGTTCTAAAGGATCCACTGCAATCCGGCCACTTTCTCCTCCTTTTTTCATCTGTATCCAGGGGGGATTCCCTTCTGGTTTACCGCACAGTGTTTTTAGCCGTCAAAATTGCCGTTGGGGCTCCTATCAAGAGCCCAAAAGTCCGTTTCACCGGGAGCTGCCGAAACGTGCAACTCAGCTGGTCATCGCCGCACCCGGAAGTCCAGTTGTTAGATTGTTAGTTGTCAGTTCAAAAACTATCCCATTTAGCATAGTGGTAGTGCCACACAACGCAATGGAGGATATCCTCATTGTGAAAACGTGCTTCGTCTCCACAAGGATTGTGCAATGGTCACTCCTACCAACACTGTAATGTTGTAAAGTGGACACTCTAATGCATCTGCGGCAGGCAGGTTGGTGAGGATGAGGCCCAGTATGTTTTTTCCTCCTGCTGGTTCCCTCACCTGTCACAGAGCCAATCTAGCAACTTTGTCCTTTGCGACTCAGCCAGCTCGGTCAGTCGTGGCCATTGAGATCCCCCATCCAGAGTACCACCCTCAGTGCTTCCTCCAAGTGGCGTTCAATATGGAGGAGTACTGATTCATCAGCTGACAGTTTAGGTCCGTGGTAATCGACAGGTTTTGAAGTCAATACCGCTGCTGTTTGCGCTGGCCATAGAGCCTTTGACGATGGCTCTCAGGGGGTCGGCATAGTGACAGGGGATTATGAGGGGACAGAGGGAGCATCGGGTATCGCTCTCTGCCGATGATCTCTTGCTGTATGTTTCAGATCCGTTGGAGAGTATGGTAAGGATTATGGGCCTGCTGGGGTGGTTTTGAGCGTTCTCAGGGTACAAGCTGAATGTAGGGAAAAGCGAGGTATTCCCGGTGAATGAGCTGGCACAGCGGGCTAATTTAGGGGGGTGCCATTTACGGTAGCGAGGGATAGGTTTAGATATTTGGGGATTCAGGTAGCGAGGGCGTGATGGGGCTCCATAAGTGGAACGTAACAAAGCTGGTGGAGGAGGCTAGGAAGGATCTTAAGAGGTGGGATACACTGCACTTTACGCTGGCTGGGTGGGTCCAAGTGGTGAAAATCAATATTCTGCCGAGGTTCTTGTTTATCTTTCAAGCTCCCCCGATCTTTATACCAAAGGCCTTTTTTTCAGAAAGTGGACACGATCATTTCTGAACTTGTATGGGCGGGGAAGGTGCCGAGTGTGGGGAGGACCCTGCTGCAGAGGCAAAAGGGGGTTTGGCGTTGCTGAACTTGCTTCATTATTATTGGGCGGCGAATGAGGACAAGATGCGGCGGTGGTGAGAAGGAGAAAGGGTAGAGTGGGTTAGAATGGAGGAGGAATTTTGTACAGGGTCTAGTTTGAGGGCTGTAGTGACGGCAGCATTGCCAATATCTCCAAGTAGGTATTCAGGGAGCCCGGTGGTGCAGTCCATGGTGAAGATATGGACTCAGTTGAGGAGGTATTTTAGGGCGGAAGGGATGTCGGTGCTAACGCCACTGTGCGAGAATCATGGGTTTGAGCCAGGTGGGGGGGATGGATAGTGTATACAGGAAGTGGAGGGAAGTGGGGCTGGTCGAGGTGAGGGATCTGTATTTGGAGGAAGGGTTCGCCAGTCTAGAGGAACTAAGGGAGAGGGTAGAGCTGCGAGGGGGTGAGTTCAGGTATCTGCAGGTTAGGAACTTTGCGCGAAAGGTTTGGAGGGGGTTCCCTAGGTTTCCGGGATACACCCTGCTGGAGCGACAGCTGCTTCCAGATGTGGAAGGGGAGGGAAGAATTGGGGATATATACAAGTGGCTGGGGGAGCAGAGAGGCAAGCGAGTGGTGAAGATCAAGGAGGAATGGGAAGCGGAGTTGGGAGGGGAGATCAATTGGGGGGTACGGAGTGAGGCACTGCGTAGTGCCTCACTCAGTACTCCCCAATTGATCTCCCCTCCCAACTCCGCTTCCCATTCCTCCTTGATCTTCACCACTCAGGCGAGAATGAGTGGGTTCTTTTGGGGGATAGCAGATGAGTGTGAGAGGTGTGGGCAGGCGCCAGCGAATCACGCGCACGTGTTTTGGGGTTGTGAAAAATTGGGAAGATTCTGGGCGGGAGTGCTCGCAGTCTTAGCCAGGATAGTGGAGGAGGTGGACCTGGACCCTTTGGTGGCGATATTTGAGGTTTCAGAGAAGCCGGAGCTCATGGAGAGGAGGAAGGCCGATGTCGTGGCCTTCACCTCTCTGATTGCACAGTGGCAAATTTTGCTGGAGTGGAGGTGGGCATCGTCATCGGGTTAGTGGCTTGGTTGGGGGACCTGTACGACTTCCTGCGATTAGAAAAGATAAAGTATGAGTTAAAGGGCTCAGCCGGGGGTTTCAGGAAAGGTGGGGGATGTTTGTGACCGTGTTTGAGGGGCTGTTCATCGCGGGGGAGGAGTTGGTGAAAAAGGAGAAAAATCTGTACGGACTGTGTAGTTGGTTGTTGGGAAGTATGTTTCCCAGGGTGTTTATTCGCTGTAACCTGTTTTGATACATATTTGTAATAAAATGCATTTTTAGAAAAAGGTTTTGAAGTCAATGTTGAAGACTCCCAGGGCTTCCCAACTATATACCATTATGTCATCAGGGTCGACAGGGCTTGGTTTGCTGTAGTGGTTTCCAGTGCCTAAGACAATGCTGGGTGGTCCGTCCAGTTTCTTTCCTTTTTATTGACTTTGTAGTGGTTAGATACAACTGAGTGGCTTGCTAAAACATTTCAGAGGGCACTTAAGAGTCAACCACATTACTGTGGATCTGGAGCTCCATGTAGACCAGACATGGTGACGACTGCAGATTTCCTTCCCTAAAGACATTAGTGAACTACTGGGTTTCAATGGTTTCATGGTCATCATTAGACTTTTAATTCCAGATGTTTATTGGGTTAAATTTCCATCACCTTCCATGTAGGATTTGAACCCAGGTCCCTGGTGTATTACTCTGGGTCTCTGGATAATCAGTCCAGTGACAATACCATTACACTACCACCCCCCCATTCATATATACTGCCATTGAAGGCAGTTCAGAGAAGGTCCATTATGTTGATCCCAGATATGGAGGGATTTTCTTATGAGGAGAGGTTGAGTAGGTTGGGCCTGTACTCATTGGAGTTTAAAAGAATGAGAGGCGACTTTATTTAGATTCTCAGGGGGCTAGACAGGGTGATGCTGAGAGGTTGTATTACCTTATGGGAGTGCCTAGGACCAGAGGGTATAATCTCAGAGTAAGGTGATGCCCATTTAAAATAGAGATGAGGAGAAATGTCTTCTCTCAGAGGTAATGGGCGGGATTTACCGACCACACCGCCGTGTGTTTTTCGGTGGTGGAGGCAGCCCACCAGAGGGATCTACTGATCCTGCCGTTGTCAACTGGCTTTCCCAGTAACTGCACCCCTCATTGTCGGGAAACTCATCCGCCGGCGTGGGACTGGAATTTCCCGCTGGCATGAACAGTCGGTGAATCCTGCCCAATGAATCCATGGAATTCTTTATTGTAGAGGCTGCATCATTAAGTATTTTCAAGGCTGAGATGGACATATTTGTAATCAGTAAGGGAATCAAGGGTTATGGAGATAAGGCAGGAAAGTGGAGTTGAGGATTATCATAACAGATCAGTCACGATCTCATTGAATGGTGGTATAGGCTCGATGGGCTGAATGGACTACTTCTGCTCCTTCGTCTTATGGTCTATCTGAAAGAAGAGAAGCACAACATTGGGTTCCGGTGGGAGAGGGGGGCGGAAAAGGAAGAGATATTTCCTTACATAATTTGAAGCCTGTAGATCAGAAAGGATGAAGTGGAATGTGAGGAACAAGATTAGCTTTGAACATAACATTATCTTTGATGTTTTCAACCCCACTGCTTACCACAGCCTCAATCATGGCCACTCCAATAATGGCAAGCACGGTCTCTTCCATGGGGTAAGGACATTCAACCGTGCCTGACCCCACCAGATAGGTGCTGCTGCCTCTGATTTTGCATCATCTTGACCTGCAAGAGAAAGGGAAACATGAGAATGAGTATGATGCGATCTGTTTGGGTGATGTGCCTAACTTGGTTGAAATCTGGCACAGGTATGAGGCTTGACTCAGGCTGAGATAAAGCTATGAATGTTAGGTTTGAGTCCTGATTGATAGAGTTTGCTGGTAGGTGAGTGATGGGTGAGTCAGGGACAGAGCAGTCTGACGTTGACAGTTCTGTTGGCAGGAATTTGCATTTCTAGATGCATTCCATGTAGGATTTGAACCCTGGCTTTGGCTACTGTTGTGAACTCCTTGTGGCACTGTATCCAGGACGTCAGGCAAGACTGGCAGCAGCAGCCATGGCAGTTATCTGTTTCCACTGTCTTCAACCTTCAATATCTGGAGGATCTATCCCACTGTGGATTGAGAACATTAAAATATAGAAATTTAGACATCACTCCTCTCCATTCCATATACTGCCTGAGTATCTTGGAGCATGTCATTCTTCTGATAAATCAGACTTACTCCTGTGGCCACTTCCAGCAACTAGTCTAACCAAAATGTATCTCCTTTACGAGGTGCAGGGTAGCTGTTAGAGTGAGATGCTAGCCTCAAATTAACTTGGGTCCCCTCCTGAAGCATGCAGTCAATCAACAATATGTTCAACACTGGGCTGCACACTACAAACATTTAAATGAGCAGGCAGCATGTAGTTTTGTGTTGCCTGCATCGGAGCATTAGGCACAGGTTAAACATGCATTACACTCCCATGTCCCACCTGCTGGGACAATCCAATTTTTCCCTCTACAAGGTCAAAAATGCTTATAGATGGACACTGAACCATCAAAGATGGACACCCTGATCAGATGTAAAAAGTCATCTAGAAATTGGTACTTTACCATTGAAAGATGTGCAGCATTTAATGATTGAGCAATTATACATAAGGTAACAAGAGATTGTGAGCTGAGGGTGTTTGGTCTGAATACAGTTGAAGAATATGGACTGGAATACACAGTAAAACATAATGCTTGGAGGAAATTATTAATAAGGAAATTAAATAAGATAAGAGCCCTCACAAATGCAGCTGAATTAAAATCAAATCAATCAGAGGATGATCTGTAAATTCTGATTCAGGAAGAAGTGAGATGGGCATCAACACAGCTTTGGTGGAAGGTCATATGGATGTAATTTGTTTAAAATTCCAGTGCTAGACTCTGCCAAATCAAACAGCAACGTTGAGGATGAAGAATGATGTAAATTGATGGATGTGGGAAATTGTAATATTTTATACTTGTTGCAGTAATATTATTTAAAAACCTGTATAGGATACATAGACAGTATGTCTGCTAAAGCTATGTTTAATGTGTTGTAAAAGTGAGGTAATTGTTGGTTTTGCAAGAGGAGTGGTCTGCTGATAGATTTGAGAAGGATTTACTTGTTTACAGATAGCTGGCTAATGGAATATCGGTTTGGCTTAGAGGTCACTGGAGTGTAGATAATTTATGAAAGATATTGTATTTGGTCCTGGTTAATGAGGTGAGGGGACATCTTGTGGGAGGAGAAAGAAGGCTGCCTTATGCTTTGGGTACAGATGATGTAATCAAGAGAAGCCAGGTCTGTCGGTAGTTGCAGTTTGCCATAGGATTTTAGTCTGTCAAGAAGTGTCTTTCAGTTTTCTCCTGACAGGTCCTCTTCAAGGTCTCTGCACAGAGAAAAGCAAGTAAAACCTGATTGGCTGTAAACTTTATTTATAAGTGGCATTTGAACTATAAATTATAATTTAACTTTGTTTAATTAGAATATTTAGTGGCAGATTTAGGAAGTAAGTTAGAGTTCCTTCTTTGATTTAAGTATTGTTAACTGTAAAGTTATTTTGTTGTTGCTAATGTGGTTAATTCTGTGTTTACATTAGTTTGTTTTAACATTTTTAAAAACTATTGGCAAGTGTTATTACTTCTGTGATGCTGTCACCTTTGTTCACAGTTTTACAAATTGCAAATAGTTGGGTTTTCATCTGGGATCCTAACAGTAAACTATACTGGTAATCATGAATTCTGTCAAACTGCTGATATGTTCACCATTAACACTTACTTCCATAATTTCAGAACGTTAGGGCAAGACTTGAAAAGACAGAATTAAATCAGCTTTCTTGGGGATAAGGTAAACATGAGTAAATCTCCAAAACAATAGGTTGGACTTAGAAGTAAGAGAGATGGAAGAGACAGCACAGCCTTCTGCTTCCTGGAGAAGGTGGGAAGAATATGACTGGAACCAAATCTCTTATTGAAAGACAGGACGAGAAGATCCGACAGAGCTGATGTGTTTGACCCCTGATATTTCGGTAAATGATCGAAGAGAAGGGAATAATTGAGGGAAATGCTTTCCCAGAACCATAGAAATTGTGTCGGAGAAGAAGAGTGAACGAACACTTTCTTTTGACAGAAGTAACAACTCCATTCATGGGATGGCAGGGGAATGGAAAAGAAAATGAAAGGAAAATGAAAGAGAATATTTTGGAAAGTGGCACAGGTGAGCAAGAATACAGCTGCTGGTGATTCTTTTCAATAGGGATAAGTTTCGTAGCTTTAACAATGCTTTTTACTGAAGTTAGCAACAGAGTTAAAGGTGACAAGCATATTGTTGGTGCAAAGCAATTGCATCCTCAACACACAGCAATGCAGCTAAACGTGTTCACGCTTCACTAAAATCAGAAACCTAATAATATTGAAGCAGAAAATTGAACAATTCACTGATCATTGAGAAGTGGTGCAGTAGCATTGTCACTCGACTAATGACCAATAGACTTGGAGGTCTTCGTTTTAATCCCGCCGCAGCAGGTGGTGATATTAACGGGTGCTTCCCAGGGTAGAACAGGTGGTTCATTGCACGTTAGGAAAGTTCATGGTTAGATTTTCTTCTCCGTATTTGAAAATGAACGATTAATTCGATGAATTGCAAGGTAACGTTCGAATTGCCCCGGCGCCTATCATAATTCATTGTCATTTCAGTAGCCCAAAGTGCCAAGGATGAAGTAACAATTTCAATTCCTTCTGGGTCTCTGATAAACTGAAGTATTTATCCCTCAGTGAGGCTGAGAGACTGGGTGAATCTGGAGCTGCTATTGGACCCAGCCTGCTTTGGTTAAATAATAAAACACGTGGCACAATTCAGTGAATTTTCAAAATATGAAGTATCCATTTAGTCACAACAGTAGCATGTGCTACCATAGTCGCCTTCATTCTGCCAGCAGTAAAGGTGCAAATAAATGTTGACCATTTTTTAAAAAACAGAAATAGGCAGCAGCACCTGAAAATTGAAAAGACTTGCGAGACTCACACCTTCAGCCGAAGTGAATTCCCCCCCGCCCACCCAGCAATGTATTTATTCCATAATATTCTGAAGTATATTTCCTAACCATGGCCATTCTGCCGAAAGTCGTGCATTAAGAAACGTGGCTCTATCCCCACAAATAATAAATCATTGTAACGAATAATTTGAGATAATTGGAATATTTGGTTGTCATTGCTTTTGAGCACGACGCCTTTTTACCTCAGCATGTTTTAAGGATAATGTTGAAACAAAGTCTCTTTCCAGTGTCTGTGCACATCGTTAGCAATGGGCATTATGAAGTCCAACAACTCACTGCCAATCGGTAATCTAACATTTTGTATTAGATAACATTTGTGATTCTATTAATTTTTAACCGACAGAGGTGTACTTGCTTGTATTTATTCTAATCTTCTCCAAACACCGCAGCCGAACAGTAATCAAAAAATCTTATTACATGGAACGATCTGTAAAGGACAAACTAACATATCCCTGCAGTTAGATCATTATTTTTAATTCTCGGAATGCAATCAGATCGACCGAATAGTTAATAGAACTGCAATTGTTCAAGGTCGATGACAGTAAGGAGGGTGGCGTGGGTCGATAGCAGCACTCTGAGCCACTTGAACAGTGTATGGTCGTTGTAGTGAATAATACAACCAATTATCAACTATTTTACTGTTAAGACGTTACAGGACAAAATTGCCACCAATATTTACATTGCCTTTTTTCATATTCCTGTATTTCCTCTTTCTGTAGTTGTGAGTGTGGACGAGACCTGGATTTTACATGTATCTTTTACACGATATTCGTCCCCCCCTTGAAAGGTAGATTCTTTTCATTTGTTAATCTAACTCTGCCAAAGTGAGACATCACTGAGTTTGCTGTCTGTAGATGTGTGTCTATCGCACTGGACTTGACGATCACTGGCAGGTTCATTTGACGTTCTAAAAAAATGGGCAAGTCCGTTTAAATTGATACTATAACAAAACACATTGATCAAATGTGTTGTTTTCTGGCTGAAGTTTGACATAATTGCAAAGTTAACCGTGTTCTTACTTTCCGCAGACACTTTCTTGGACTGTTGGATGTTTCCATTTATTTCTCTCTTTCAGATTCCCAGCATAATTTGGTTTTTTTTTGTGGTTACATTTGTCAAGTGTTACACGTCGCACAGGAACTAACCAACAATTGTCGCTCAATTTGGAATTGAATTATATCTTGGGATATCGTGCAGATATGCAAACTACATCCTTAGCATCGGAAACCAACCCAAGATGGAATGATAATGGTCGGAATTACATACTGAACCAATAGTAAACGCTGCTGGATATATCAACCTATTACACTTCATTGCACACGCGAAGCAGGCGAATAGCACGGATTTAGTTTACATCAATCATATTGTTTTCCAAAGAACCTATTCAACAATGGAAGGTATTAACAAAAGAATCGAAACGTCGTTAACACCACCCAAATGCTAACAATTAAGTTTTGTATAATTCATGTATTTATTAAAGAAAATGTAAAGGTGTTCGTATCAAAATACCAAAATGTCATTAAATAAATTTAGCACCCAGCTTCGACTATGTTCTATGTGACACCACAAGAAAATGCAACAAACAGGCTGTGAAAGAAGCATCCTTAATCAACTGCGATGCTGTTAGAGTTTCGTAATACTGATGAATTTTGAATTTGTTGCGTTCGTTACCATTTTCTGTACAACCAACATGTGCTCCGCACCCCGCGAGATATCTATTGGTATCTGCAACTTATACTCTGTATGAATATATCCGTCAGTATCTGTAACTTATATTGTAATTAGCATCTGTAACTTATACCATATAATGTATCCGTTATTATTTGTACCTTACATTGTGTAATCCATTAGTATCCGTAACTTATACTGTATAATATATCCGTTAGTATCTGTAACTTATACTGCATAATATGTCCATTAGTATCTGTAACTTATGCTGTATAATGTATCTGTAACTTATACTGCATAATATACCCGTCAGTGTAAATTCTACTGTAATTAGTATCTGTAACGTTTACTGTATAATGTGTCTTAATATTTGTAACTTATACTGTATAATATATCCGTTAGTATCCGTAACTTGTACTTTATAACATATCCATTAGTATTTGTAACCTGCACTGTATAACATATTCAGTGGTATCTGCAATTCGCACTGCACAAATCACGTATCTATTATTTGTGTCTGTCGCTCGAACTATATAAATTGTGCATCAGTAGTTGTAAAATGCACTGTATAGAATATGTATTTGTGTCTGTAACTCACACTTTGCAACATTCTTTCTGCGATAACATTAAAGCCACACATTTGAAACAAAACTAACTCGAGGCATTATTTATGGTTTTGTTACAGATTTGATGCCAAAGTCAGAACCGCGCGGGTTTAAAAGAAACTAAGGAACAAAGTAGTTTAACTTATCTTCCATGCTAAATTGCCCCTTAATTGGAAAAAAAAAATTGGGTACTCTAAATTTCTTTTAAAACTTATCCTTAACGAATCTTAAACAAAATTACACTCTCCTACATTTTACGTGGATTGATCGAATTGCTAAAGAAGTAAGGCGTACCTCTAAATAAATGTCAATATTAATAGTCATGATAACCTGTATACACAGCACTGTGTGTGTCTGTTTTGTCTCAAACTTCACTGCCATTTGTTCTGTTTGCACTTGTATATTAGGAAGCATCAATATTTACCGATGTTACTGGCAGCGGAACAGTGAAGCAAAATGTATTCTTCACAAATATCACCGCTGATTTGATACCTGTACCTAATTATATGTTTTTATAAAATAAACCAAGTTTTTATCAAAGTGCTTCTGTACCCAATAACCAACCATCTTTCCAATTTCGATACCGCGATTACATTTAAACGGCGACTATCTATATCGATTTTTCAAAGATCGTTTTAACAAAAAGGCAGATTGATTTTAATGTACATTTTCTGTCAATTTGAAAATCTGTATTTAAAGGAGAGACTGTTGATAACAATGTTGTAACTAGTGACACGGGACTATTTGGTTTGATAGTGTACAGGAGCAGAGTGAACTTTAATCGATATTCATTAACCTGAGGTGCTTCAATCATTTCAGCTGAGTACAGAAATATCTGAACTCTAATATGGGAAAGGATATTGATTTGGAAACTCGCTTTGAAGGGATTAGAAGTTGCTTATATTGATTTAATGTAATTATAATAGAGGCAAACGCCTTTCTGAGAGATGGTGATTTCACACTCATCCCTTTTGTGTGGTACTTTGTGTACTGATTGCATTATCATCTAAAATCGATTACCAAAACATAGAATAGATATCTGTGTAATCCTTTAAAAAGGAAGATTGATGTGAGAAGGATAGGTCCAGTGAAAGCAGCCTCTGCTAATCAGCTGGGATGATCCTGAGTTATCGGGAGCTTGGCCTTAAGGATTTACAGAATTATTTTCTTTAAAGTTTTTCTTTAATTGCCCGTGATTTCTTTTGCTTTTCCCAAGTGATTGTGTGGTTAGAGGTGGGTAAACACTACATGTGGTTGGACCTTAGAACATAGAACATAGAACGATACAGCGCAGTACAGGCCCTTCGGATGTTGCACCAAAACAAAAGCCATCTAACCTATACTATGCCATTATCATCCATATGTTTATCCAATAAACTTTTAAATGCTCTCAATGTTGGCGAGTTCACTACTGTAGCAGGTAGGGCATTCCACGGCCTCACTACTCTTTGCGTGAAGAACCTACCTCTGACCTCTGTCCTATATCTATTACCCCTCAGTTTAAAGCTATGTCCCCTCGTGCCAGCCATTTCCATTCGCGGGAGAAGGCTCTCACTGTCCACCCTATCTAACCCCCTGATCACTTTGTATGCCTCTATTAAGTCTCCTCTTAACCTTCTTCTCTCCAACGAAAACAACCTCAAGTCCATCAGCCTTTCCTCATAAGATTTTCCCTCCATACCAGGCAACATCCTGGTAAATCTCCTCTGCACCCGCTCCAAAGCCTCCACGTCCTTCCAATAATGCGGTGACCAGAACTGTACGCAATACTCCAAATGCGGCCGAACCAGAGTTTTGTACAGCTGCAACATGACCTCCTGACTCCGGAACTCAATCCCTCTACCAATAAAGGCCAACACTCCATAGGCCTTCTTCACAACCCTATCAACCTGGGTGGCAACTTTCAGGGATCTATGTACATGGACACCTAGATCCCTCTGTTCATCCACACTTCCAAGAACTTTACCATTAGCCAAATATTCCGCATTCCTGTTATTCCTTCCAAAGTGAATCACCTCACACTTCTCTACATTAAACTCCATTTGCCACCTCTCAGCCCAGCTCTGCAGCTTATCTATATCCCTCTGTAACCTGCTACATCCTTCCACACTGTCGACAACACCACCGACTTTAGTATCATCTGCAAATTTACTCACCCACCCTTCTGCACCCTCCTCTAGGTCATTGATAAAAATGACAAACAGCAACGGCCCCAGAACAGATCCTTGTGGTACGCCACTTGTAACTGAACTCCATTCTGAACATTTCCCATCAACCATCACCCTCTGTCTTCTTTCAGTTAGCCAATTTCTGATCCACATCTCTAAATCTCCCTCAATCCCCAGCCTCCGTATTTTCTGCAATAGCCTACCGTGGGGAACCTTATCAAACGCTTTACTGAAATCCATATACACCACATCAACTGCTCTTCACTCGTCTACCTGTTCAGTCACCTTCTCAAAAAACTCGATAAGGTTTGTGAGGCATGACCTACCCTTCACAAAGCCATGCTGACTATCCCTGATCATATTATTCCTAACTAGATGATTGTAAATCTTGTCTTTTATAATCCCCTCCAAGACTTTACCCACTACAGACGTGAGGCTCACTGGTCTATAGTTGCCGTGGTTGTCTCTGCTCCCCTTTTTGAACAAAGGGACCACATTTGCTTTCCTCCAGTCCTCTGGCACTATTCCTGTAGCCAATGATGACATAAAAATCAAAGCCAAAGGTCCAGCAATCTCTTCCCTGGCTTCCCAGAGAATCCTAGGATAAATCCCATCAGGCCCCGGGGACTTATCTATTTTCAGCCTGTCCAGAATTGCCAACACCTCTTCCCTACGTACCTCAATGCCATCTATTCTAATAGCCTGGGTCTCAGTTTAACCTTAGTTAAAACTCTGCAGTTTTTCTTGTCTGAGAAAAGAGACAAGTGGTCTCCAGTTTCATCAAGATGTCAATGGTTGGACATAGGAGACCATGTTAGATCAAGTTCAGCTGTTCATCCTGTTCCCTTTAAGTGGGCGCTGTGTCCTAGAGGATTGGAAAAGTTGGTTATCTACCAGGCCAATTCTGCAGAAATACACCTGACCTGGCTGTGGTGCTGGAAAAATCCACTGAACCCAACAGAACATTTCTTATTGCTTCCACTGTACAGAGGATTACCCATAGCACCATCTTCCCTCCAACAGTCATGCTAGTGCCGGTTAAGAAGAACAGAAGATGTGAATTTCCGAATGCTTCTCTTTGCACTCTAGTCCCCTGACAACTTTATCTATGGTAATAACATGATGCTTGTTCCTGTAATCTTACACAATATTGTTAGCAGACTAACACATGCTTTAGACCAAAAGTATGTTACCACTTTTACACAATCTGCAGGAAAAGACTGCATGTAGGAGAGAGTTGTATAGCAGGAGGAGCTCCAACCCCAACCTCCTGACTCCCTTTGAAGGAGCTGCAAAATAAATTTGAGTCAGGAATCTGCAGGAAGTAGGAGGTGGGAAGGATAGATCGGATGTCACTGACTTCTGTTTTCATGCTCTGTTCCTTGATTCACTACCTCATTTGTTTTATCTAAATCAATCTATTAATATCAAAGTCTGTCTTGCAATGGATTGAAAATGGCCTATCATACATTTGGCATCCATACTGGGTCCTGACCCTTGTCCCTCTTAATTCCCTGGTGTACCACGTGATTCGCACTTTGGGATGCAGGAAAAGAGGCTTTAGATAATGTGGCAAAGAGCACATTTGGCGGCAAGTGTGGTTGAGTTCTGATTAATTTCATGGAAACTCTTCAGTTTTCCAAAGTGTCCATAATCATTCCAGGGAGACCAGCAGCAACGCCCATCATTTTTCTTAAAATAAATTTAGAGTACCCAATTATGTTTTCCAATTAAGGAGCAATTTAGCATGGCCAGTCCACCTACCCTGCACATCTTTGGATTGTGGGGGTGAAACCAATGCAAACACAAGGAGAATGTGCAAACTCCACAGGGACAGTGACCCAGATCCGGGATCAGACCTGGGATCTCGGCACCGTGAGGCAGCACTGCTAACCACAGTGCCACCATGCTGCCCTAGCAATGCCCATCATAACAGATTTTGTGACTTCCGGGTGGGGCGATGACCAGCTAAGTCGCACGTTTCGGCAGCTCCCGTTGGAACGGACCTTTGGGCTCTTAATAGGAGTCCCAACGGCAATTTAAACGGCCAAAAACACTGTGCGGTAAACCAGAAGGGAATCCCCCCAGACACGTATGGATAAGGGAGAGGATAGCGGCCGGATTGCGGAGGATCCTCTGGAGCAGCGGCAAGGAAGGGAAGCTCAAAGCAAGATGGCGTCGGAAGGTGGCCGCTTGTTATGGGGCCTGGACCAACAAGAGTTCTTGCGGCGCTGTGTGGAAGAGCTGAAAAAGGAGTTGAAGAAGGAGCTGTTGGCCCCGATATTACAGGCGATTGAAGGGCTAAAGGAAGAGCAGAGGACCCAAGAGCTGGAGCTTCGGGTCGTGAAGGCAAAGGCTGCTGAAAACGAAGACGAAATACAGGGCCTGGTGGTGAAGGCAGAGACGCACGAGGCACAGCACAAAAGGTGTGTGGAAAGGTTGGAGGTGCTGGAGAATAACTCGAGGAGGAAGAATCTAAGGGTTCTGGGTCTTCCCGAAGGCGCAGAAGGGGTGGACGTCGGGACATATGTGAGCACGATGCTTCACTCGCTAATGGGATCGGAGGCCCCGACGGGCCCTTTGGAGGTCGAGGGAGCTTATTGAGTTTTGGCACGAAGACCGAAGGCTGGAGAAATACCCTGAGCTATAGTGGTGAGGTTTCTCCGCTATAATGACAGAGAGACGGTCCTCAGATGGGCGAAGAATACTCGGAGCTGTAGGTGGGAGAACGCGGTGATCCGCGTATACCAGGATTGGAGTGCGGAGGTGGCGAGAAGGAGGGCAAGTTTTAATCGGGCTAAGGCGGTGCTTCACAAAAAGAAGATCCAGTTTGGAATGTTGCAACCGGCGAGATTGTGGGTCACACACCAAGGGAAGCACCACTACTTTGAGACGGCAGAAGAGGCGTGGACATTCATTGTGGACGAGAAGCTGGAATAGTCTGGCGAGAGAAAGAACTTTTGGGACAAAGTGGTGGGGTGATTATGTGGGGCGAGAAAAAGGGGGGGGGGGTATGGTTTTTTTCAATTTGTTAGATTTGCGATCCTGTAACTTTTCTCTCTTCCCCATGTTGGGGAGGGGGGGGGGGGGAGTATGAGGAACTGTGGGCGCCGGCCATTAGGGGCGGGGCCGAGTGGGAAACGTGGGCTTTATTCCCGCGCTATGGTAATTATGGCGGGAACAGGGACACAGGAAGGAGGGGGCCTCGCACAGTGGGAGTCGAGGACAAGGGGGGAAGCCGAGGTCAGCCAGAGTTCGCTGACTTCTGGGAGCAACATGGGGGGTGCAACTACGCTAGAGGGGGATCTAGCGGAGGGGGGAGGGGGGGTTAACTGGGTTGCTGTTGCTAAGGAGAAGGGGGAGCTGTTATGGGATGGGGTGGTCGAGGCGGGCGGGCGCCGTCGGGGGGATATACGGGTACGTGGGAACCGGGTGAGGAGCTGGGTTAAAAAAGGGGATGGCTAGTCGACAAGGGGGGGATAAAGAGCCCCCCAACCCAGCTGATCACGTGGAACGTGAGAGGGCTGAACGGGCCGATTAAAAGGGCACGGGTACTCGCACACCTAAAGAAATTAAAGGCAGATGTGGTTATGTTGCAGGAGACGCATCTGAAACTGATAGACCAGGTCAGACTACGTAAAGGATGGGTGGGGCAGGTGTTTCATTCGGGTTTAGATGCGAAGAACAGGGGGGTGGCTATTTTGGTGGGGAAAGGGGTACTGTTTGAGACAAAGACCATAGTGGCGGATAGTGGGGGTAGATATGTGATGGTGAGTGGCAGATTGCAAGGGGAGGCGGTGGTTCTGGTGAACGTATATGCCCCGAACTGTGATGATGCAAATTTTATGAGGCGTATGTTGGGACGTATCCCGGACCTGGAGGCGGGAAAGTTGGTAATGGGGGGAGACTTCAATACGGTGCTTGATCCAGGGCTGGACCGGTCGAGGTCCAGGACCGGGAGGAGGCCGGCAGCGGCCAGGGTACTCAAGGACTTCATGGAACAGATGGGAGGGGTAGACCCCTGGAGATTTATTAGGCCTAGGAGTAAGGAGTTCTCATTTTTCTCCCATGTTCACAAAATATACTCACGGATAGACTTTTTTGTCTTGGGAAGGGCACTGATTCCGAAGGTGACAGGGACGGAATATACGGCCATAGCCATTTCGGACCACGCTCCACATTGGGTAGACCTGGAGGTAGGAGAGGAAAAAGAACAGCACCCACTCTGGAGAATGGATATGGGCTTATTGGCGGATGAGGGGGTATGTTTAAGGGTGAGGGGGTGCAATGAAAGGTACTTGGAGCTTAATGACAATGGAGAGGTTCAGGTGGGAGTGGTCTGGGAGGCGTTGAAGGCAGTGGTTAGAGGGGAACTGATATCCATAAGGGCACGTAAAGGGAAGCAAGAGGGTAAAGAAAGGGAGCGATTGCTGAAATAACTTTTGAGGGTGGACAGGCAATATGCGGAGGCACCGGAGGAGGGACTGTACAGGGAAAGACAAAGGCTACATGTGGAATTTGACCTGCTGACCACGGGTAAGGCAGAGGCACAGTGGAGGAGGGCACAGGGTGTACAGTATGAGTATGGAGAGAAGGTGAGTCGGCTACTGGCCCACCAATTGAGGAAGAGGGGAGCAGTGAGGGAGTTAGGTGTGGTGAGAGATGAGGAGGGAGAGATGGAACGGGGAGCGGAGAGAGTGAACGGGGTGTTCAAGGCATTCTATGAGAGGTTATATAAGGCTCAGCCCCCGGAAGGGAAGGAGGGAATGATGCATTTCCTGGATTAGCTGGAATTCCCTAAGGTGGAGGAGCAGGAGAGGGCGGGACTGGGAGCACAGATTGAGATGGAGGAGGTGGTAAAAGGGATTGGGAGCATGCAGGCGGGGAAGGCCCCGGGACCGGACGGATTCCCGGTGGAATTTTATAGGAAGTATATGGACCTACTGGCCCCGCTTTTGACGAGAACCTTTAATGAGGCCAGGGAAAGGGGGCGGCTGCCCCCGACTATGTCGGAGGCAACGATATCGCTCCTTTTGAAGAAGGAAAAAGACCCGCTGCAGTGTGGGTCCTACAGGCCCATTTCCCTTTTAAATGTAGATGCTAAGCTCCTGGCTAAGGTGATGGCGACGAGGATAGAGGACTGTGTCCCGGGGGTGGTCCACGAGGATCAAACGGGGTTCGTTAAGGGGAGACAGCTGAACACGAACATACGGAGGTTGCTAGGGGTAATGATGATGCCCCCACCAGAGGGGGAGGCGGAGATAGTGGTGGTGATGGACGCCGAGAAAGCATTTGACAGAGTGGAGTGGGATTATCTGTGGGAGGTGCTGAGGAGATTTGGTTTTGGAGAAGGGTATATCGGATGGGTACAGCTGCTGTATAGGGCCCCGGTGGCGAGCGTGGTCACGAACAGACAGAGGTCTGACTACTTCCGTCTTCATAGAGGGACAAGGCAGGGGTGTCCCCTGTCTCCGTTACTGTTTGCATTGGCGATTGAGCCCCTGGCTATAGCACTGAGGGGCTCCAGGAAGTGGAGGGGAGTACTCAGGGGAGGAGAAGAGCACCGGGTATCCTTGTATGCAGATGATTGATTGCTGTATGTTGCGGACCCAGTGGAGGGGATGCCTGAGATAATGCAGACACTCAGGGAGTTTGGGGAATTTTCGGGGTATAAATTGACTATGGGGAAGAGTGAGTTGTTTATGGTGCATCCGGCGGAGCAGAGCAGGGGAATAGATGACTTACCGCTGAGGAAGGTAACAAGAGATTTCCAGTACTTAGGGATTCAGATAGCCAGGAGTTGGGGAACCTTACATAGGCTTAATTTAACAAGATTGGTGGAACAGATGGAGGAGGATTTCAAGAGATGGGACATGGTGCCCCTGTCACTGGTGGGTAGGGTGCAGGCGGTCAAAATGGTAGTCCTCCCGAGATTCCTTTTGTGTTTCAGTGTCTTCCGGTGATGGTCACGAAGGCTTTTTTCAAGAGAATTGAGAAAAGTGTCATGAGTTTTGTGTGGGCCGGGAAGACCCCGAGAGTGAGGAGGGGGTTCTTGCAGCGTAGCAGGGATAGGGGGGGACTGGCACTACCGAGCCTAAGTGAATACTACTGGGCCACCAATATCTCAATGGTGTGTAAGTGGATGGGAGAAGGGGAGGGAGCGGCGTGGAAGAGATTGGAGATGGCGTCCTGCAAAGGAACCAGCCTACAAGCAATGGTGCCGGCGCCGTTGCCGTTCTCCCCGAAGAAATACACAAGTCCAGTGGTGGTGGCAACACTAAAAATTTGGGGGCAGTGGAGACGACATAGGGGAAGGACGGGAGCCTCGGTGCGGTCCCCGATAAGAAATAACCATAGGTTTGTCCCGGGGAGAATGGATGGGGGATTTGGAGCATGGCAGAGAGCTGGGGTTGTGCAACTGAGAGATCTGTTCGTAGACGGGACGTTTGCGAGTCTGGGAGCGCTGACGGAAAAATATGGGTTGCCCCAAGGGAATGAATTTCGATACATGCAACTGAGGGCTTTTGCGAGGCAGCAGGTGAGGGAATTCCCGCAGCTCCCGACGCAGGAGATTCAAGATAGAGTGATCTCAGGGACATGGGTGGGAGATGGTAGGGTGTCGGATATATACAGGGAAATGAGGGACGAGGGGGAGATCATGGTGGATGAGCGGAAGGGGAAATGGGAAGAGCTGGGGGAAGAGATTGAGGAGGGGCTGTGGGCTGATGCCCTACGTAGGGTAAACTCGTCGTCCTCGTGCGCCAGGCTAAGCCTGATACAATTCAAGGTTTTACACAGGGCGCATATGACCGGAGCAAGGCTCAGTAAATTTTTCGGGGTAGAGGATAGGTGTGGGAGATGCTCGAGAAGCCCAGCAAACCACACCCACATGTTTTGGTCATGTCCGGCACTACAGGGGTTCTGGGTGGGGGTGGCAAAGGTGCTTTTGAAGGTGGTGGGGGTCTGGGTCGAGCCAGGCTGGGGGTTGGCTATATTCGGGGATGCAGAAGAGCCGGGAATGCAGGTGGCGAAAGAGGCTGATGTCTTGGCCTTTGCGTCCCTAGTAGTCCGGCGAAGGATATTGCTTATGTGGAAGGAGGCCAAACCCCCGGGCGTGGAGACCTGGATAAATGACATGGCAGGGTTTATAAAACTAGAATGGATAAAGTTTGCACTAAGGGGTTCGGCTCAAGGGTTCACCAGGCGGTGGCAACCGTTCATTGACTACCTCTCAGAACGATAAAGGAAATGGGAAGGTAACAGCAGCAACCCAGGGGGGAGGGGGGGGGGGGGGCGGGTGGGTCCTCAGGGGTGTCTTTGTATAGATATTTGTATTAGGCTATGTATATTGGATTGCTTGATTTTATTTTTGGAGAGTTATTATTTTTGATATGGCAGTTGCCATTTAGTTTATATATTATTTATTTATTTGTTAAAAACGGCCACTGTTATTTATACTGTTTTACTGTTGTAAAAAGGGAAACCTTTGTATTGTTTTGTTTGGCAAAAAAATTTGAATAAAATATATATATTTTTTTAAATAACAGATTTTGTAAGGCTACTGTCTGTCAGGAACACCCACTTTGTAGCCATTCAAGTCTAAAGCTCTACTATCTCACCTTGGATAGTCTAGGAAATCATACAAAGATACAATGTTGCCTTTGGGCCTGCTGTCCAAAGATCAGTGGATATGTTGAGACAGAGCTCATTTACACAAGAGCACAATAACTGGCCTGAACGATATTGCTGCCTCTCTGTGTGACAACAACTCTGTACTCCAACCAATGTCTGCGCAAGTGCCAGAAAATTTACACACTCAGATTATCCAGCATACAAAGTCAAGCAACCAGCTGCCAAGACAACACAGATCTGTGCTCATAGAGATTAACATTCACAACTTCACATTGCCATCACAAATATTTTGATTGAAGTCCGGCAATCAGTTATCTCTCATTCTTTACTTATTGAGGGGGCACATTGAAGAAGCATCAGATTAGGCACTACTAAAGAAGCAGTGAGAGATACAAATCAGTAGCAGAAGTAGGAGCAATAAACTAGGCTGGCACCTCTTCAGTGCTGTGTGCAGAGATGTTTCCCAAAATGTGAAGAAAGATTGGAATATATGGGGAAATAGTCTCGGCAGCTATGGAGCAGATGGTGTATCTTTGCAGGAACTGTGAATGGTGATTAATACTAAGGAGTCATATAAAGGATTCTTTCAGTAATCAGGTCTTGCTGAACAGCTTTGGTAGATGACAACACTTTCACAGAACTATTCTTGGGATCCTCTCTGTTTTGTAAGTCCTTCCTCTTTAGTTGGCTGAATGCTGTGCTCCACTTTTAGCTACATATGCAATTCTAATTCCACAGTTTGTGCATACCACGAATTGTGATTATATATGGCACACTGGCTGCACTGTATTTGATCTATAAAGGCATCTGAATCAAAAACAGAAACTTACAGCATGAGTCAGCATCTGTGGAGTTAACATTTCAGAGACATGTGCACAATTCTTGTAGTGTGCTTGATGAGGTTCTCATAGAAATAAAGGTCTTTGTGCCCCCATTATCTCATTGTTCAGCAGGTGTATGAAAATGTTCTAAATGTGTCGACTAAGACCACAATAAGCCTTAGTCTCTGCATTTATTGTCCATGGTAAAATAATGGAAGAATGGAGAACTTACAAAGGCATGATGGCAACTGCCATAAAAGCAGGAAGTGACTGAGATGCAGATGGTGACAGGAGTAGGTGAATTTTAATGCAATTAAATATTTTGTGGAAGAATGTAGAATTGTGGTGAGGAGCCATGGAGCAGCATGTACTGTGTATGGTCCATTGACTTTGAGGATCCTGTGAAATACTTTCTCCTGTTTCTTCTCCATGTAAATGAAGAAAGTTATGAAGGTGATTGCTGTTGTAGACAAGTTATTTGTCAGCTGTGTGAAAACTGTTGGACTCTCAAAGCTGTTGGAGGCATCTGGAGCTTAGATCTTGAGATCTTGACTGCAATAGGCAATGTGTTGTTTGTGTTGAAGATTGGCTGCAGCTCAAATTGGAGCAGGCAATAAAAGGTGTTTCTCACTGTGTTTCGCACAGCCTCCTCATGAATCAACCTTCAGTTAATCACCTGCAAGCTCAGTTATGAAGTGAGGATCAGCATGACCAGTCTTCTCATATCCTATTCCTCAAGCATCATCCCTGTTTCCTCCTCTTCCTCATCTTCCAATTAAGCCAGATGTAATAGTACTCCCTGAATGACACCTCTAGGTGCAAACTGTAGGAACACTAGCCTTACAAAATGTTTTAATTGCAAGTGCCCTTCACTCACCATTTTACATGCAAATATCATAATTACCAGTAAAACGTGCTCGGTGAAAAAATTGATAACAACAACAAGATTAACATGCAACATTGGGCAAAATGAGTTTAGGTAGAGCATAACAGATGAGAGGAGAGAATAGTATGGGGAACCTTTGATGATGTTTGGCCCAGTGGGGTTGGGAAGGGAGGAAAATGGTAGAGATAGAAGCCATGAGCTCTTCACACTTGGAAGAGAGGGGAGAGAGATTTCAGAAGATGGTTTATAGTAGAAAAAAAACAAGCCACAGGTAATCTTTGCTTTCCAGGATTAGAGAGCTGCACCTGCATGCAGCTATTGAGCAATTTAGAAAATACATTTTTGAATATACCATCTGAATTAAAGTAATGTCCACTGTTTGTAAGCAAGGTCAGAACTGGGGTTATGGGGGTATAAAAAATGTGAAATTGTGTCCACGTCCTATCGATGTAACTTTGCTCTAATTATCGTATGTTAGCGAGTTTTTTTCCTAGTTCTGCTAGGAGTTACCAATATATTCCCAAGATCCAATCCAGAAATCCAATTGAACACAAAACAGGCAGAACTTGATTTCCAAACAATTTCCTGGTCCACTACAATTTATGTTGGTTTGGGGGCACAATGAACAATAATACAAGCATTGATATGGAGTATTTTACTTACAATCCATTGTGCCCAATCCTGGTCTAAAGCAAATAAATTATGTTAAAAATGTATATAGAGCTTTGGTTAGGCCACACTTTGAACCTCTATATTATAAAAAGGATATTGAGGTACTGGAGAAAGTGCAAAAGCAATTTACAAGCATTCATAAGAACATAAGAACTAGGAGCAGGAGTAGGCCATATGGCCCCTTGAGCCTGCTCCGCCATTCATTGAGATCATGGCTGATCTTTTGTGGACTCAGCTCCACTTTCCGGCCCGAACATCATAACCCTAAATCCCTTTATTCTATCTATTTTTATCTTAGAAACATTCAATGAAGGAGCCTCAACTGCTTCACTGGGCAAGGAATTCCATAGATTCACAACCCTTTGGGTGAAGAAGTTCCTCCTAAACTCAGTCCTAAATCTACTTCCCCTTATTTTGAGGCTATGCCCCCAAGTTCTGCTTTCACCCACCAGTGGAAACAACCAGCCCGCATCTATCCTATCTATTCCCTTCATAATTTTATATGTTTCTATAAGATCCCCCCTCATCCTTCTAAATTCCAATGAGTACAGTCCCAGTCTACTCAATCTCTCCTCGTAATGCAACCCTTCAACAACTCTGGGATTAACCCAGTGAATCTCCTCTGCACACCCTCCAGCGCCAGTACGTCCTTTCTCAGGTAAGGAGACCAAAACTGAACACAATACTCTAAGTGTGGCCTCACTAACACCTTATACAATTGCAGCATAACCTCCCTAGTCTTAAACTCCATCCCTCTAGCAATGAAGGACAAGATTCCATTTGCATTCTTAATCACCTGTTGCATCTGTAAACCAACATTTTGCGACTCATGCACGAGCACACCCAGGTCTCTCTGCACAGCAGCATGTTTTAATATTTTAACATTTAAATAATAATCCCTTTTGCTGTTATTCCTAACAAAATGGATAACTTCACATTTGTCAACATTGTATTCCATCTGCCAGACCCTAGCCCCTTCACTTAACCTATCCAAATCCCTCTGCAGACTTCCGGTATCCTCTGCACTTTTTGCTTTACCACTCATCTTAGTGTCGTCTGCAAACTTGGACACATTGTCCTTGATTCTACCAGAATAGTAAGTTATACCAATGAGAGAAGAATATATAGGCGGAGTCTCTTTTCTCTTGAAAAGGAAAAATGAAGTTTTGCGTTTATGTAGCGCCTTTCATGACCACAGGATATCCCAAAGTACTTTATAGCCAATGAAGTATTTCTGATGTGTAGCCATTGTTGTAAAGTAGGAAAGATGGTAGTCAATTTGCACACACCAAGCAGCAATGGGTTAATACCCAGATTTGTTCTGATATTAATTGAGGATGAAATTGGTCAGGGTAACTAGGATATCTCCACTGATGTTTTTTAAATAGTGTGGTGTGATTTTTTTTTTTACATCCACCTGAGAGGGCAGACAGGGACACAATTCAACGTTTCATCTGAGGGAGACAGATGAAAGAAGATTGAGGGCTGACTTGATAGAGGTCTTTAAATTACAAAAAGTTTTGATAGAGTAGACACAGAAAGTGTGTTTCACTTGTTGGGAAGAGCAAATCAAGGAGTTATCAATATAAAGATAGTGGCCAAGGAATCAAATAGGGAATGCTGAAAAAATGAATTTGCCCAAAACGTTTTGAGACTGTGGAAGCCGCTACCACATTGAGTGGTTGAGGCAGAGTATAGATGGAGAAGGATAGGAGGAAGGAGGAAGCTCAAGTGAATCATATATGTTGGCATGGACTGGTTGGACCAAAATGACCTGTTTCTCTGATGCTAAACTAGGCAATTATCCACTTTTTCAATAATTTCCACAGTAAAATGTTTTTGTTGGTTTGCTGGCTGTATGTATGTTCCATGACATAGGTTTGGACAGTCTCAACCCAGTTCCAAACAGAGATGGACCTAAAGGACAACTAAGATGGCACTAATGAGCAATTTTGCTCAAGGAAACATCAAGGCGGTCAATATAGGAAATGCAAAATGTCACATTGGTGCAGCATAGGGTACTCGTTGAGATTGGATAAGACAATTTTGGAGGGATCTTTACTTTGTAACTGGATGTGTGATATTTGGTACTGACTGATACAGAAATTGTATACTTTTGTAGTCATTCATGGGATCTGATCAATGCTGGCAATGTCCATCCCTAATTGTCCTTGTGAAGGTGAACCATCGCAGTCTGTGTGGTGTGGTCCTCTCACAGTGCTGTGAGACAGGGATTTCTAGGATTGTGGCCCAGAGACAATGAAGGAACAGCAACATATTTCAAAGTTAGCATGGTTTACGACTTGGAGGAAAAATGATAGAGATGACAGTGTTCTCATGCACCTGCTGCTCTTGTTCTTCTAACTGGTGGAAGTGGCAGGTCTGGAAGTTACTGTCAAAGAAAGCTTGGCGAGTTGTTGAAGTGAGTCACTGTCCGTGTGGAGTTTGCACAGTCTCCACGTGTTTGCGTGGGTCTCACCCCCACAACCAAAGATGATCAGGGAAGGTGGATTGGCCATATTAAATTGTCCCTTCATTGGAAAAAAAATTGGGTACACTCATTTTCTTTTTAATTAAAAAAAAAAGTTGTTGAAGTGCATCATGTAGATGGTACACACAGTAACCACAGTACACCAGTGGTAGAGGAAGTGTATTTTTAAGGTGGTGGATGGGATGTCAATCAAGCAGGTGGTTTTGTTCTGGATGGTGTTGAGCTTTCAATCTTGAGTGTTGTTGGTGCTTTACCCAGCTAGGCAATTAGAGAGTATTCCATCATATTCCTGACTTGTGCCCTGTAGATGGTGGAATGGCTTTGGGGAGTCAGGAGGCGAGTCACTTGCCGCAAAATATCCAACTTCTGATCTGCTCTTAAACTGACGTTACCCACAGTATCAATGCGGCTGGTCCAGGTAGGCTACTCATCAATGATGACTCAGTGGAGATAGTAATTGTCTAGAACCTATGTAGTGTGAATGCTATTAACTGCTTGTCAGTCACAGAATTATAGAATTCCTACAGTGCAGAAAGAGGCCATTTGGTCCATTGAGTGCACTGACTCACTGAAAGAGCACCTGTAACCCCACCTATCCTACACATCCCTGGACACTAAGGGGCAATTTACCATGGCTAATTCACCTAACCTGCACATCTCTGGGAGGAAACCGGAGTACCCGGAGGAAACCCACAGACACAGGGAAAAAAGGCAAACTCCACACAGTCACCCAAGGACGGGTCCCTGGTGGTGTGAGACTGCAGTGCTAACTACTGTCCTGCTGTGCCGAAAGTCTGCAATCTGTCCAGTCTTGCTGCATATAAGTGGAGACTGTTTCAGCATCTGAGGAGTTGAAAATGAAAGTGAATGCTGTTCAATTATCAGGGAACATTTCCACTTCTGCCTTTAGGATGGTAGGAAGGACAGTGATGAATCAACTGAAAATGGTTAGGCCTCAGATGTTACCCTGAGCAATTCCTGCAGCGATGACCCAGGATGATTGGAGCTGGAACTGTAAAGTGTTCATTGCCTCTACTGCCATCCCTCCTTCAACAGAGACAAAAATACAGCAAAAAGTTACTGTTTATTCTTATTTAAATGTTAATAATATGATGACCAGAACAATTATCAGGCAAATTTTAAATTGATACTGGATTATAAAGGAGAAAACGTTCAAGATTTATTTAAGTGAAATAAATTCCGATCATATGTCGAAAATAGAATTATTTGATTTCAGTGGCTGGCACTTGTTCTATGAAACAAATGAATGGTTCATGCAATGCTATTAACGTCTGACCTGTTCTGAGCAGTATATTGATAATTGGAGAACATTTTGTTTTCTTGCTGTCTGGGACTTTGTGTTGTATCTGCTGATAAAGTCTCATTTTGTGTCTAAATTGAATGATATTTTATTTTACTATAAAACAAGCAGTTTGAAGGGAAAGAGCAGGTTTAAATTACAGCTGACGTATATAAAGCAGTCTCAGATCTTCACAGCCCACATACATAGAATACACACATTCTCCAGCTGTACGATGCAACATTTGGACCACACTGAAAATGGAATGATCCAAAGTTCCAATGTACACGATTAATAACTAATTAACATCAGTTTAATGGAAAGAACGCAATTGTTTAACTTTACTGCCGCAAATAAAGTCAAACTCACCTGGCATTGCAATCTTACATTGCGACAGCAATGTACATCATGTTCAAGCAATTGTCAAATCCCTAATGCTGTGCTGTAAAATCGAACAAAACCTCTGTCCTGTTTAGATAGTGGAAAGTATCTGTGCTGCAGATACATACCATAAATCTGATGCACCTTCTTGTTAATACTTCATGCATAATTACTAAGTACTATTAAACTGGAACAAGACTAGTGGCCCTTATTAATACTTTTCATTCATTTACCGGATGTGGGTGTTGATTGGTTAAATTGCTGATCAATTCACCTCTGTCCTTCATTCTTACACCAAATAGTTGACTGTTGGATCGATATACACATATATGTATATGTGTGTAAACTCGTGCAAATGCTGTATAATATTCCATTGTCATGTTTTATTGCAAGGCGCAAGATAAACAATTAGACCAAACACACTGTACCATATGTTTGGTGATTGACACCAACAGTAAATGGGGATAGTTGCGATAACAAAGTACACGTTAGAACTGATAAGTTATTTCATATTTTTTTTCCTGCATTTATTAACCACCAGAGCGTCTCAATAAAACATATATTTACACATTATACACAATACTTTCGGAGTATGAGGTATATACCCACTTACGAACTTTTACTGAAAGCTAACAGTCAAAAATACAGATACCATAGCTTTGTGTGGTTGTATAAATTATTCGTTTTCTGCAGTCCAACAATTTTCTTACAAAATTGAATATTACAACGAAAGCACGTTCTGTACACAAGTATTAAAATATTCGAATTACAAAAATTACGTCCTGTACATAAATATAAGACAGTGTGTTGCTTAGAGTTAAACACAATCCTTCATTCCATCACATTTAGATACCGAGAATATGGGCTCGTTCACTAAACCAGACACAACCCCACACAGAAACTATTTGAGCCTCGCGACTTCTACATTCCTGCCATTATTTAGGTTTTTAGGAAACAGATCCTACCTATCGGTCCGGTCCCCAGTAAAGTGCAAGGGTAAACCACTATCCTTCCATTCTCCAACCGAATTGTGTCCCAGTGGGTTCCATTATACATTGGCCGGATAAGTACTCCTGTCGTCATCGATATCCACCTCTTCGTCGCTATCCTCTGACACTTCTGACTCATTCTGCTGAGATGCCGGGGAGGCCGAGCAATGAGACCCGTTCAATAGCACCGCTTTATTCTGATCCGGACTCAGGCACCTCTCACCACCCTTGTCGCACTGACTTTCGATGGACTGATCCGAATTGTCCGATTCTTCTCTTTTGTTTCCTTGGGGATTTTCCTGTTATTCGAAAAGAAACATTTTGCAGTCTAGCAGGAGTAAGATATGCAAAGCAACTACATTGACTAATATAGCGTTTGAAATAACCGTGGCCATTCTGTAAATCAATGCATTTCAATGCTGCATATTGTTGAGATAATAATGGCCAGGTTAAGGATTCACCAGACTTATATTTCCAATTATTTTGTGTCAAGAGGCGCGTGTGAAGCCACCATGTTGCACCAGAGAAATTCAGCTGATATGCTGAAGAGTGAGGACCAGGTTTCTAGTTTGGAACGGTGTCCGGAACATTCAGGTTGATTTTGTTGTTACATTCACTCGCGGATATTTTGAAGATGCACATTGCAAGGTGCTTGAAAAATGTCCTCGAAAAATGTCCTCGAGGTTTATCCTCAAGTCACTCTCGTGTCGGTGTTATTTAATTAACCAGGTTGCATTGCTACTGGAGCAACAAAACAAACTCGCAATAGTTTAATGAAAAGTTTACGGCCTGAAATGTTAACGCTGTTCAGCTCTCCACCTGGCACTGCCGGCCTTGTGGGGTATTTCCAGCATTTTCTGATTTTAGCTCCCATTAAAGTATTTTTCTGCGCTGAAATTTAGAGGCGGGCAGTGTCCCCCAAGCCAGCGTTTCTCTCTCAGGCTTGTGTGGGAGCATGAAAAACCCACACAAATACTCTTGCTGGCTGCCATTCTGTAACCTTTGGTGGCGTTAAAAGGGAATAGTTGTTGTGGAACAGTTTGAAAAGCTATCCTTGCACTATTAACTATTTGGTTCTATAGCTTGCAAGATACCGGGATTAGCATAGCGAGAGCAATTTCAGGCCTGATCGTTTTGCTTCCAACATTCCACCAATCCCATGATATTAATGCAGTGTTTGTTCCACGAGGTAACCTCTAATTGTGGATTTTGTGGGACTATATATATTTTTTTGAATTAGTTCCTCTTTGGGGTAGGAGGGAATGTCACAGAAAGTTGAATGGTTAACGGTGCTGGCGTTATTATGGTCAGCTTATCTTCCACAGTCGCTGGCTTAGAAATCAATGTGCCAGTTAATAACATTGTTTTTAAAGTGCATGTTAATACTTTGAGAACGATTTCGGAGCATTCGTATTTACCGCAGAATGTTTTTACGTTTAAAAGCTCTAGACCTCACTCACAACCGATTCTTTCAGAGCAGGAGCCTCGATGGGACACGAATAGAAATTCAATCAAACATCGACTGGCTAAAACGTACCATATCCGGAATGTCATTATCTGCTGTACTCTTTCTACTGTACGCGATAGGGGTGCTGTCAGCAGTGAACCTATTTGGTTTTGATGTTTAAAATTAATTTCGATCAATGTTGAGAAATAAGAGTGTTGACCAGCCAATGGGATTGTTTCATTTAAACTAATTGGCTATTTCTTTTGACTTTGCCATCTTTTCCTGAACTAAATTTTAAAAAATTTTAATATTAAAATCAGTCGTTCAAAATATCGTCACCAATAGAATAAGTGGCAAAATGTCAAATTGTTACACAAGACTGTTTGAAGGTTCCTTTTGACTTCCAACCGTAAAAGCTCACTGGCTGGGGCGGCACGGTGGCCGCAGTGTTTAGCACTGCTGCCTCGTGGTGCTGAGGACCCGGGTTCGATCCTGGGTCACTGTCTGTGTGGAGTTTGCACACACTAAATTGCCCCTTAATCGGAAAAAAATAATTGGGTCCTCTAAATTTATTTTTTAAAAGCTCACTGGTAAACACTGTTAGTGAACATATTTGCAAAGTACTCATCACAGGTTTGTGAACGATACTTGTTCGCAGATGGTTCCCAAGTTGCTTTGTACCCGCTGCTATGGTCTAAATGGCTAGATGCAGCATTATGTACCAAGATGAAAATACAATGAGCCAGGCGTAATGCATGTCAATAAATTAACAAATGCGTTTACCCATGTGCTCCTTCAACAATGGATCAATAAATAATCTTTGAATAGCGTGGATACTTTGCCCACATTTAGATTGGTCCCCAAGAATTAATTGGACAAACAACATATGGGACTGCTGAAGAATTAATAGATTCTTAATGCAGAGAACGCGAAAGGGCCAATATAATTGATGTACGAACCACATTAGAAGCTTTTAACATTTGTGCAGCTCCAGTGGCTCGACCTGAATTCCAGCATGACTATTTGTCTTTTCAATCAAGGTAAAGAGGTTAAATAACCCTTCAAAATTACTTCGGCACACAAAATATAATAGGCTGCGACATTAAAGATAAATTCATCAGAACACTCATTTCTATGACAACGGAAAGCTCAGTTTCCAGAGAGAGAGAGTGGATGGAGCAGAATCTCCTTACCTGTTTGAGCCGCCGCCATTTAGCTCGACGATTCTGAAACCACGTCTTTACCTGGAGAGAGGGAGAGAGAAAATACCCTGAGCTTTGGTGTAGTGGGTAGTTTTTCTACGGATTCCTACCAGGAATCTGTACACAAAATCAGTGTAACTGCAGTTTTGAAGATTCTAATATTTAGAATTTTTAAAAAAAGAAACCTCGAGTGTCTTGTTCCCCAGGATTAACAAAAGAACAAGAATGAGGAAGACAAAGTACTCTTTAAATATGAAAAACAAATAAAATAATCACAAAAATGAAAATGCAATGTGAACACACTTAACATAATTGGGAATATTCCAAATCATACGGTAAAAAATTGCCGATGTATAAAAAATATGAAATATCATTGAACATTTTCACGATCAAATGCTGATATTATGTAGGATTACCCTATATACGTGCGCCACAAGTGTAAATGTCTGCAGAAAGTTTGTACATGGAGACCGTTAATACACTTTACATTCAGTCGGTTTCATCATACTTTTCGTGTACCTGTCTCTCGCTTAGCTGCAACATCTTGGCCAGTCTTTTTCGCTCAGGGGGTGAGAGATATTTCTGGGTCTCAAATTTCTTTTCCAGTTCAATGGTCTGGTCGTTTGAGAATCGAACTTGTCCCCCTTTTCTTTTGTGCGGCGGCCTCTGAATAAAATGGCTCCATATCAATGGTTTCCCTGCAGGAAAAAATCAACCGAAACAATAGGAATGATCATGCTTGATCATATCACAAAATGACATTTAAATGCTATCTTAGCAGCCCCGTTTGAATAACCAGGCCAAATGGGTCGACTCACATTCTTGTTCTATTAGTGAAAATAAATCAAACGGAAGATGGAAATCCGGAATGAGCCTAATGATTAATACAGAATTATATATTCACAGAAGGCTAAATCTGATGACAAATTGGTTGTATATGTGTGGCTTATACCACGTGAAACTTGTCCTTATTTGTTTTTTGCGTTTGATAGATTGTGATTTTTAAAAAATCCTCCAAAAGCAAATTTGGAAAAGGGCATTTAAAAAAAAGGTCCGGGATCTCTTTCTCACAATACAACATTGATTTCATACAGGCCTTGAGGCTTATGTGAAACGTACCAATTCAGGACTATGGCAACATTTCCGTCAATGTGTTTCCTGTTGGTCTATCTTGCAAAGGGCTGTTATTTCCTTCTGCTGCTCGACAAAAATGAGTCAAGGAAGCCGAGATATGCTGTTTTACGGTTTCTGTGTAACAGCTCGTTACAGTACACTACAAAGAATCTTGAAAATGCGTGAAAGTTTGTTAATGCTATGCAACGATCGGTTGGGTTATTTACTATGTACACTTCCAATACGATGTCTAGTCGAATATAAACTCATGTGACGCTTTAGGATCATCGGGTTACTTTGCGTTGATTCGGATTCTCGCTGCTTTCTTCGCCGAAAGTGCGCATTAGTTTATGAGAAAAACGAAATCCGCGCCGGCACGGCGGAGATAATTGAGCTGATTCGAATGCGAAGTGAACTCCTTCAGAAATTGACTTTGGCGAGAATCAAAACCCAATTAAATCCTTCCAATTTCCTCGGAACAGTTATTTTCCGAGAGTTTCGCTTGCGTCATTCCCCGCTTCGATTGCTACAAAAACACCCGCAGAAAATAGGAAGCAACTGGTTATTTTAGCTGCCCATAAAGTCACATCCCACACAGAGGAAATGAACAATATCAGAAAAACGTATCCCGGCTATCAGAAGTCGAGTGTTTCCTGTATATGTCTGTATTGAGGATGTCGATAAAATAATCAGCAGTGTGCACGACTCCCGAGGAAGAGCCTGCCCTGACTGAGAGGAAAACATTTAACAGCTCGGCAACCAGATTTACTCCTATCGAGAGCTCAAGATTTCCTGTATGAACGAGAAAAGGTCAGCCCTTCAGATCACAAACTGCTGAATTAGCCCAAGCTGCAACTTGTGCACAATGTGACCTGACAGTTGAACGGATTTACAAAAGCGAAGCTCGCTCATATTTATGGACGAAATGGTCTTTTACTTTTTTCGAGTGGCTACCCAAGAACGTGATTTGGCCACAATTTTTAGAAAAAATAAACAATGTAAACGATGTTAAGTCTGCTGCAGATTTCTGACAATCCCCTTCTCCCAGGGGAGTATGTCGAGCTGAAGTAATGTGTGAAAGAGCACACTGCCATTAGTTCTTTCATTTTCATTTTCAGCTCATTATAGCAAGCTTCAGGTCTCATGTAGTTTATCATTTAAATAAATGTGGGGTTGGGGGGGGGGGGAACATAATTTAGCTCTGTAACCTCATCACTGGATGTTCTGTGTTCGAGGCAGTCGAGAGATGCGAGTTCGTTTGGGGAAGTGTACATTCCACAAGCTCTGGGGGAAATGGCATTGTTCCTGGTGTCAAATCACGCGAACGATTTTACATTGGAATCACCGAACGAAAACGGGCGCTCGGATTGTCCCCAAGCGCCTGCTTTTTATTTACTCCTTCAGCGCAACTAAAAGAATAAAACACATTTAGTGAGAAGATTGTATCATCTTAACCTCCTCCCCCCCCCCCTCCCCCCCCGCGCCCCCCCCAGGTTGCAGACCCCCTCCCCTCCCTTTCCGGAACAAAACAAAAACAGGAGCGACGTTAAGAGAAGTAAAAATTGCAGCACGTCGTTGGCAATGAGAAGAAATTGGAAAGGAGACGAGTTCTTACCCAGCGTGTCCTGTCTCAGGAATGCGTGCGTGTAGTCGTTCACAGTCCTGGCGAAGGGGTACAGGGCTCCGGTGAAGGCACTGCTGCTGTACGGTGCCAGGGCCGGCTGGTGGAAGGCTGGGTGGATGGGAGTCGGTTCGTAGATTGGAGTTCGGTACGGGGAAGCTATGCTGGTGAAGGACGAATTGGGGGACGGCAGAGCCGGCCCGGGGGCCACGGTGGACGGGTGAGGAGCCCCGCTGCGCCCCAGGATATCGTCGATGTAGAACGGGGTCGGGTGCACCGCTTGCATCGGGGTCGGCGCGTACAGCGGCAGGTTCAGAC
This sequence comes from Scyliorhinus torazame, assembly GCF_047496885.1. Classification (NCBI taxonomy): domain Eukaryota; kingdom Metazoa; phylum Chordata; class Chondrichthyes; order Carcharhiniformes; family Scyliorhinidae; genus Scyliorhinus; species Scyliorhinus torazame. Next base: position 131,592,613 of record NC_092722.1, read on the forward strand.
TCATGGCCGAGGAGTTGGCGTGCTGCTGGTATTGCATGACTGCTGGTGTCCTGTCTGTGTGTGTGTGTGTGTGTTTGGAGGGAGGAGGGACTGGGGGAAGGGGGGGGGGATAAGAAGGGGGGGGGGGGTCCTCCTTCAGCACTGCTCTTCGAGGTGCAAGAGCGGATTGGAAGCTGGTGCAGCTCAGGGCTGGAGGGGCAGACGGGATATTCCTGCTGTGAACTTTCAGAACTACCTTCAGTTTAGCACCAGTGCGGCTGGAGAGAGATTTCTATGGGCCTGGGCGGGGCCACGGGGCTTGTGTCAATTTCCCTGCCTTGGCGGCTCGCTGATTGGCTGCAGATCAGGAGCTCGTGCTCAGCCTTGCTGACCCGCCCCTTTGTCCCAATGCGCAGCCGCATGAGGGACCCACCTTCAGGTGGGAAGGGGGTGGTGGACATTCCCCCCCCCCCCCCCCCCCCCCCCCCAACCTACTCCCAGCCCAGGTAAACACAGGAAAGAGCAGAAGTGTGCAGACAGTCTGGACATACACAGGGCGACAGCAGAGTTTAATGCCACAAGGGCCCAGTAATACTGCGGCCGTTTATTTACCGACAATGCTGCCCATATTATTTACATCTGATAAATCTGGAAATTGCAGTATTTCCACCCCGGCAACCATTTAATCTGAAACAAACTCACAAGAAAGGTGACATTTTAGAGAAAACAAACCAGAGGCTTGGCAGAATCCCGGCAGCCGAATCTACCCCTGTAGATGGCGGCAAGCTGTTATGCCCCGCCAGCAGTTGTAGAGAGAAATCAAATATATCGTTTACCTGCCTGGACTAACATCAGGGTGAGCTTTGGATTGCCTGCTGGGAATTCGGCGCAATGTTCGCTTCCATTCTGGAGCCAGTCGAGGAACTCTAACACTGTAGACTGAAAAAAAATAAGCCCCTCATCAACCCTGGTCAAAAAGAAACGTATCTGTTCCTTTCTTTTTATGATTACAAGTGTCGAATTCCCAAATCTTTAATATAAATGGCCTTTGTTCACAGTGAGCTCTTTAACTGGGAAAAGAACATCAATTATATCAGAAGCAAGCGCCTTTCAGCAGTGCTGATCACTGAGGACCATTCATGGATTGTCGGCAGATTCATGTTCGGCTGCCTGGTGATGAACAAACGGCCTTTGCAGCTCACGGTGACAATTTACTTCAGCGACCGAGGCATCCACAAACTAATCAACAGTTTCAAGCAGCGTTTCCACTTCACCATTCGAGAGTTAGCAATGCCTCGGGGAGAATGTATATTACAGGGGGGGGTGACTGTGAAATATCGGTGTGGCGTTAAAATGCATAACAAATTGCTTGTAACACTTGGGAATTCCAATACACATCTGTCTGTTCAAACACGTTTGCGCCAGTAGAATATCTAACCTCACGGCAACGCGCTCAATTATTAATTTGGAACGACGTTAAAAATACGCAAAGCTAATTAGAGCATAAATATTTGGAAAAGTTAGGGAACTTCAGACGTCGAGCAAAAAAAAGAGTGATTTTCATAACCCGTGGATTTTTTTTAGTGAGATTTAGTAATTGCAGCAAATAAAGCGTGTTTGATTCCAGGGGTTAAAAAGGGGCAGCGATTCATATCTTAACATATAGCCAATATCATTCCCTGATAAAATGTATTAGTTTTATGAGTTCTGTAAACTGCTTAATCAAATTACGACAATTAATACGTTAAAAGGCACACGTTAATTGAGTGCAGCCTATTCCATAAATTATCACTCTTGCCTAAATGGGACCTGATTCCTCATTATCCCGCCACATTTTCGGGGCAGGAAGCTCTGAGTGCCTTGAGTGTGGAGATATTTCCCTCTACGTCGACATGTTGGCTTTATTCAATCTACGAAGGCAGTCTGTAATACGCTTCAATGCACATTCTATGGGAACACTTACTTAATTGAGTCGACCGCATTTTGCTTTTCCAAGATCTGGTTGGCTGATTTTACAGAGTTTATTCACACAGTAAACAGGCGGAGAGACAAGAGGAGAAGCAAACCCCATCGGAAGGTGATGCCGTACTCTTTCCAGGAGGACATTTGGCTATGTTTTATTTTTAAAAACAATAACTTACATAGTCATGAACAACATGTAGTCATCAAGATAAACTGTCCGATATTGTAACAGTTTTGAATTGTCCAATACTCTTGAAGTGTAGATTATAAGAAAAGTATTCAACTAATCTAGTTTAACGTTGGACCTAATTTTTAAAAACTACTTTAACTCAGCTATTGTCTTTCGGTTTGATGTAGTTAATATTAATTGCCTAATCTGCTGATTATCGTCGATGGCTGTTGGGCTCAGTGGGTGTTTTCTATAGTGATTACATTATAATCAGACAATACATTGATAAATGCAATCGAATCACTTAATTCGCCAAATGACCCGAATAATAGATCCGACTATATTTGCTTTTAGCTCATTGTTCATCTTGTGATTACAACGTTGTTTTTGTTAGAGGTGAAATATAATGATTGCAAATAGCAGTAGGTTGAAAACAGGACCGAATTGGAACAACAGCCCAGCAGTCAGACAGTCACTCCAGTGAAGAGCTACAAGGTGATTCAAAGAGCATTCAAAAGCGATACACACAATTCTGACTGATCAGGTGATTGAATTGAATTACATATTCAGTCGCTTATAGAAACAAAATATTTAATTATAAAAACAAGGTGCTAGTGTCGAGGAAATTATAACGATCAGTTAGTTTTGTTATAAGGGAAATAAAGCATAAAGTGAGGCACTCGCACTGCCATTATTTGCTGCACGGAAGATGCGATTACTCCCTGATTGAGACTTGCATCATAAATTGCGTTCTCAGTCGATTTCAGCTCAGTAACTGGAGAAAGGAAGAAACAGAAGAATTGGTTACGAAAAGCTGCAGACACTAAAAAGTTGTGGTTCAATTCAGAGCAGTTGGGTTGTCCTGAGAGTCTGGCAGTTAATTAACCTTCTGAATGTTTTCAATAGATACACTTTATCATCAAATAATCTCTGCACCGAACTATTTTGCACACTCTTGAATCATTCATATAGCAAAATCTGCTAAAATTATAAATATTCTTGGATAAACCGAGACATTCACCTGTGCGGTTACAAACTATTCTTTAGTTGGGGAAATAGTGGCGTACTGAACTCAGTCTTCCAAGACTAATGGCTCAATTTCTGTATTATTTACCCCGAAGATGTCAAGACCCTCGGCAGAGGAGGGACTGTTTAATATTCAGCAAAAACCCGCAAGCAGTCATGTTCGAAAGCGGATACCGAATTCTGCCAATGCAGGAAATGAGTGATGCCGCGATGGGATTGACAACAATTTCTTCAAATTACAAAGTTCACCTTAACCGGGCACTTTTAAATTTATACATTGTTGGGACTATGTAATCAGCCGGCCTTTTACAAATATTTTCAACACTGGCTGCGCTTCGTCAGTTAATGCTTATCAAAAACCGTGTTGCTTCGAGTGACAGATCTGGTTATGACGAAGTGCTTTGAAGAGGGGCTCCTTAAACCGTTCAATGATCCCGTTTGTTGGCGCCGTAATGGACACCTGCCGCTAGAATGGCTCTTGACAGATCAAATAAATTAGACTGGAGTCTTTCCAAATCAAAGAGCTGACAATATTCGTGCTGAAGATTCCAAGTGGACCCAAGGATGGAGGATCAGGACGGCGCCACTGGTAAAACACGCCGATGTTTAAACGAGGTTGCATCAGCCTCTTAAAGATAACTGTAATCTATTCTGAATGGGAGAGTGCTGGGGGCAATATAACATGTGAAGCGTTGTAAAATGCCGAGAGGCCGCTGTTATACATTGTCAACACTTAATCATGTTCCAGTACCGCCAAAGGGGGGGGGGAGAGACTTGGAGCAATAACTCCATGCTGTATTTTCATTGAAATAGGCGTCTGAATATAAGTCGAGCGGTGTTTGAAAACTTCTATTTTGTTTGAGGTAACAGATGTACCAGAGTGTCCACGCGGTTGTTACCCAAGTCCGCAAAGGTGCAAAATGTGGCAGGGAGAGAGAAATATGAGGTTGGTAAATTTGCACATATACCAAGATGCTGATAATACCAGATGTAGGTGTTCCGAATGCAAATCTTAAACCCACCAAATTCTATTAAACAAACCGACAGACAACAAATGGGAGCATAATTAGGATTGACCTGTCTGGGCCTGCAGAGCTGCCGTTTCTGGGATTCCGGCTCATGTCGCGTCCAGCTGGACGAGGATAACAACTTCAATGCACATCAGAGCGCAAAGCTCCTTTCACCAAAAGCACACTTATGAAGAGAACCATCAGTTCTCTGTCAAAACATCATTGTAGACTTTAATCGTTCCAATTGGATTGCTACTGTCGCTAGGAGCCTAATGTGAATACACAGCGGAATAGTGTGTCCTATTTAACACCTCGTTTGAGGGCTAATTGTAATTTCATGATGTGGAGATGCCGGCGTTGGACTGGGGTGAGCACAGTAAGAAGTTTTACAACACCAGGTTCAAGTCCAACAGGTTTGTTTTGAATCACTAGCTTTCGGAGCGCTGCTCCTTCCTCAGGTGAATGAAGAGGTATGTAAGATCATGTTGGACTTTAACCTGGTGTTGTAAGACTTCTTACTGTAATTTCATGGACCATTGTGGGGGGGGGGGGCGACTGGACATTAGACGCATGTCAGAATTTTATTAAAAGTTAATTTTTGTTGCAGGTTAGTTTGCCATGAGGTAAATGAGGAACGTTGTAGAAACATTCCTCAGTAAATGCTTATGAACAACATAATTAATTAAACGTATTTAATTCGGAACCGTTAATGAAGATTTATTTTCATTAATTCAGGAGGTGGGATAAAAACATTTAAGATATTCAAATCTAGAGAGGGACATTTTAATTCCATTTAATTAATTCCATTGATTATTATAGCATAATTTGGTAGGTTTAAGTTTGATAGGGATGTTTTAGTAACGATTCAGTCACCCCATATTACATCCGTAAAAAAATCCTCCGCTGTTTAAATATTCTGGTTATAAATTTGTATCTGGCCAAATGTCCTTGGTGCCTGAGATCAACTGTTAGACCTGAAAGTATTTATTATTGAACACAGCTTCGGCGATATCGGATTGTGGAGCCAACAGTACAAAGTACAACATTTAAACAGCGGATGTAATTGTGTTTTATATAAACTCACCTGGACCGCCTATGCTCGAACGTTGTTCCCAAATAAGAGTCTGATTTTGTTATATTGCCAGCTCAACCGATCACGCGCATTGTGCTGTGCTCACATTATCAATGAAAACCTTGCCTATTGCAATAAACGCGCGAGCATGTCTATTCAAAACAACCCATTCAAAACAAATCCAAATTAGAGACAGATTTCTGGACGCGCAATAGCTTCAACTCCTCCGTCCACTTTTGAAGCCGCTTTACCTTTGATTCCGTTTACTGTGTACACAATGCCCGCACAATTTATTATTCAAATCTTCGGTCAATGTTTTACATCTGGCATATAGTCGGATATTAATCCAACTATATGCCTGTGATCAAACCTTTAAATCGGTTCACAGAAACATGTACACTTGACCGTGAATGGACACTAGATTGATAATCACTGTTCTCTGAGGAAACAAGTCCACTTGACGGGTAGCTCAAGGCTGTCAGCTTAAGGGAGGAATAGTACGCGCGCGATTAGTTTGGAAAGATCATCGTCAAATAATCAATATTTACAAGTCGCGGATCGATGAGGTAAGCAAATGTCGGAGCTGGGCAGGTGGCGTCCGTCTCGCTGGCGGCAAGCTTCAAGCAAACATATGAATATTCCCGCACCAGTTTATTTACCTATCAGTTCCTGATATCCGATTGTACCGGTAGGGGGTAATTAGGGGATGAAAGAGCTCATTTAATTAAAGTTGCCTTGACATCAGACAGAGGTTTTAAGAACAAAAGCAAAATACTGCAGTTGCTGTAAATCTAAAATCAGATCAGAAACTGTTAGTTAATACTCAGGTCAGGCGATAACTTCAGTGTTAATGTTTCAGGTGGATGGTGTTTCATCAGAACTGAGTAGATGTAACGTAGTTTAAACAAATACTGTGCAGAGGTAGGGGAAGGGGAAGTGCAAGAAGAAGAACAACAGGGAAGGTATGAAACCAAAAGTGAAAATGCTGGAAAAAACAGGTCTGGCAGCATCTGTAGGGAGAGAAAAAACAGGGAAGGTATTTTCCTTAATCTTTCCTGCTTTCCACACTATCACAATGTGCCCTCTAAATTAGACCATAAGACATAGAAGCAGAATTAGGCCACTCATCCCATCAAGTCTGCTCTGCCATTCAATCATGGCTGATATTTTTCTCATCCCCATTCTCCTGCCTTCTCCCATAACCCCTGATCCCCTTATTAATCAAAAACCTATCTATCTCTGTCTTAAAGACACTCAGTAATTTGCTCTCCACAGCCTTCTGCGGCAAAGAGTTCCACAGATTCACCACCCTCTGGCTGAAGAAATTTCTCCTCATCTCTGTTTTAAAGGATCGTCCCTTTAGTCTGAGATTGTATACTCTGGTTCTAAATTTTCCTACAAGTGGAAACATCCTCTCCACGTCCACTCTATCCAGGCCTCACAGTATCCTGTAAGTTTCAATAAGATCCCCCTCATCCTTCTAAACTCCAACGAGTACAGACCCAGAGTCCTCAACAGTTCCTCATATGACAAACTCTTCATTCCAGGGATCATTCTTGTGAACCTCCTCTGGACCCTTTCCAAGGCCAGCACATCTTTCCTTAGATATGGGGCCCAAAACTGCTCACAATACTCCAAATGGGGCCTGACCAGAGCTTTATACAGCCTCAGAAATACATCCCTGGTCTTTTATTCTAGCCCTCTTGACATGAACGCTAACATTGCATTTGCCTTCCCAACTGCCGACTGAACCAGTACGTTAACCTTAAGAGAATCGTGAACAAGGACTCCCAAGTCCCTTTGAGCTTCTGATTTCCTAAGCATTTCACCACTTAGAAAATAGACATTGCTATGTAAGGCCTATTTGTCCTATTTGTTGCTCGCATGTATACACATGTGAGTATACCACCATACAAACCTGAATTAGGAGCAGGAGTAGATCATCCAGTCCCATGAGTCTCCTTCACCTCCTCCCCCCCCAAAATGGCTAATCTGATTGAGACCCCACCTCCACATTCTGCCACCCATCCACCCCTCCCCCACATAACCTTCCAATCCCTTGTTAGTCAAGAATCTCAGCCTTGAGCATGGCCGCCACCGTTCTCTGCGGAAGAGAGTTCCACTCAGAGAAGAAATTCATCTCCTCTAAAGTCTTAAATGGAAGACCTCTTATTGTTAAACTGTTCCCTTCATTCTACTCTCTTGCATAAGGGGAAACTTCTTTCCAATCTCCACCCTCTCAATTCTCCTCAGGATCTTCTAGGTTTCAAATAGATCATACCAAATCATCAAAACGCCAATGGTTACAGACTCAGCCTGTTCAGCCTTTGCTCAAAGATAACCCCTCCCCCATCCCCCAGTTGAGCGATCCATCTCTGAACTGCTTTCAAATGCATTTATATTATTTCTTAAATAAGAAGGCCAAAACTGTACACAGTATCAAAATGTAGTCTCACAAATTCCCTGAACAGCTGTGGCAAAGTGTTGTTTTATATTCCATTCCCCATGCTATAAATTATATTTCATTTGCTTGTAACGGCATACTACAGTTTCCTGATTCATGTACAAAGATACCCACTTCCCTCTGTACCTTAGAGTTCCACCATCGCTCTCAAATTAAAGAATATGTTGCTTTACTGCTCTTCCAACAGAAGTGGACAAGATCCGGGCGGCACGGTGGCACAGTGGTTAGCACTGCTGCCTCACAACACCGAGGCCCCGGGTTCGATCCCGGCCCCAGGTCACTGTCCATGTGGAGTTTGCACGTTCTCCCTGTGTCTGCGTTGGTGTCATCCCCACAACCCAAAGATGTGCAGGGTAGGTGGATTGGCCACGCTAAATTGCCCCTCAATTGGAACAACAAATTGGGTACTCTAAATTCATTTTTTTAAAAAAGAAGTGGATAAATTCACATTTTCACATTATAATCTATATGCTAAATTTTTGCCCATTCACTGATCTGTTTATATCCCTTTGCAGGCACCTTATGTCCACCTCACAACTCATTTTTCTACCTATCTTTGTGCCATCAATAAATTTAGCTACCATTCATTCGGTCCTTTATCCAAGTAATTGATAAGAATTGCAAATAGTTGAGGTTCCAGCGCTGATCCCCCTGGCACTCCACTTGCCACCTCTTGCCAACCTGAAAAAACACATTTATCCCTACTCTCTATTCCTATTAACTAACCAATCCTCTATTCCTGTTAATACATTACCACCTGTAACAAAAGCTCTTATTTTACGTGGTAACCTTTGATGAGGCAGCTTGTTAAATGCCTTATGGAAAGCTAAGTACAGCACATCCACAGGTTTCTTTCATCCATGTTGCTTGTTACTTCCTCAATAACTCCAATAACTTAGTCAGACATTATTTTTTTTCACAAAACTATGTTGACTCTGCTTGGTTACATTGAGATTTTCTAAATGCCCTGCTATAGCCTCCTTATTAATAGATTCCTGCAATTCTCCTACAACAGACGTTATGCTAACTGGGCTGTAGTTTCCTGCTTTCTGTCTATTTCCTTTCTTGAATAGAAGAGTCACATTTGCTATTTTCTAACTGGATGGGACATTTCCAGAATCTAGGGAGTTTGGAAAATTATAATAATAATCTTTATTAGTGTCACAAGTAGGCTTACATTAACACTGCTATGAAGTCACAGTGAAAATTTCCTAGTCGCCACACTCCGACGTATGTTCGGGTACACTGAGGGAGATCCTCACATCTTTCGGAACTTGTGGGAGGAAACCGGAGTACTCGGAGGAAACCCACACAGACACAGGGAGAACATGCAGACTCCACACAATCAGTGACCAAAGCTGGTATTTGAACCCAGGCCCCTGCCACTGTGAAGCAACAATGCTAACCACTGTGTTAGCGCCCACAAAAACAATGCATTTACTATCTCAGCAGCCACTTCTTTTAAGATCCTCAGATGAAGTCCATCAGGACCTGAGAACTTACCAGCTTTTAGTTCTAATAATGTTCTCAGTACACTTTCCCTGGTATTTGCAATTGTTTTAAGTTCCGCCCTCCCTTTCACCTCCTGATTCATAATTATTTCTGGGACTTTGTTTGTATCTCTACAGCGAAGACAGGTGAAAAATATCTGTTCAATTCATCTGCCATTTCCTCATTTTCCATTATTAATTTCCCACTCTCACTTTCTAGAGGACCCACACTCACATTACTTCCTCTTTTATTTTTAAATACCTGTAGAAACCCTTACTACCTGATTTTATAATTATTTTTTAAAAATATATATTTTATTCAAGATTTTTGGCCAAACATAACAATACGTAGTGTTTCTTTTACACAACAATAAAGCAATATAAATAACAGTGGCCAGTTTTAAACAAATAAATAAATAATATATAAACAAAAACAAAAACAAAACTAAATGGCAACTGCCTTGACCAAAATAAATACTCTCCAAAAATACAATCCAACAATCCGATATACAATTACCTATAACAAATACCTATACAATTTACAATAACATCCCTGAGAGTCCGTCCGATTCCTCCACCCGCCCCCCCCCCTCCCCCCTGGGTTGCTGCTGTTGTCTACTTCTTTTCCATTCTCTCTATCTTTCTGTGAGGTAATCGACGAACGGTTGCCACCGCCTGGTGAACCCCTGAGCCGAACCCCTTAACACAAACTTAATCCGTTCTAACTTTATAAACCCTGCAATGTTGTTTCTCCAGGTCTCCACACCCGGAGGTTTGGCTTCCTTCCACATTAACAATATCCTGCGCCGGGCTACTAGGGACGCAAAGGCCAACACGTCAGCCTCTCTCGCCTCCTGCACTCCCGGCTCTTCTGCAGCCCCAAATATAGCCAACCCCCAGCTTGGTTCGACCCGGACCCCCACCACCTTCGAAAGCACCTTTGCCACCCCCACCCAGAACCCCTGTAGTGCCGGGCATGACCAGAACATGTGGGTGTGATTCGCTGGGCCTCTCGAGCATCTCGCACACCTATCCTCCACCCCAAAAAATTTACTAAGCCGTGCTCCAGTCATATGCGCCCTGTGTAATACCTTAAATTGTATCAGGCTTAGCCTGGCACACGAGGACGATGAGTTTACCCTACGTAGGCCATCAGCCCACAGCCCCTCCTCAATCTCTTCCCCCAGCTCCCCTTCCCACTTCCCTTTCAGCTCATCCACCATGATCTCCCCCTCGTCCCTCATTTCCCTGTATATAACCGACACCCTACCATCCCCCACCCATGTCTCTGAGATCACTCTATCCTGCACCTCCTGCGTCGGGAGCTGCGGGAATTCCCTCACCTGTTGCCTCGCAAAAGCACTCAATTGCATGTACCGAAATGCATTCCCTTGGGGCAACCCATATTTTTCCGTCAGCGCTCCCAGACTCGCAAACGTCCCATCTACAAACAGATCTCTCAGTTGTACTACCCCAGCTCTTTGCCATGCTCCAAATCCCCCATCCATTCTCCCCGGAACGAACCTATGATTGTTTCTTATCGGGGACCGCACCGAAGCTCCCGTCCTTCCCCTATGCCGTCTCCACTGCCCCCAAATTTTCAATGTAGCCACCACCACCGGGCTTGTGGTGTATTTCTTCGGTGAGAACGGCAACGGTGCCGTCACCATTGCTTGTAGGCTAGTCCCCCTGCAGGACGCCCTCTCCAATCTCTTCCACGCCGCTCCCTCCCCTTCTCCCATCCACTTACACACCATTGAAACATTGGCGGCCCAGTAGTACTCACTTAGGCTCGGTAGTGCCAGCCCCCCACTGTCCCTACTACGCTGCAAGAATCCCCTCCTCACTCTCGGGGTCTTCCCAGCCCTCACATAACTCATAATACTCTTCTCCATTCTTTTGAAAAAAGCCTTCGTGATCACCACCGGGAGGCACTGAAACACAAAAAGGAATCTCGGGAGGACCACCATTTTAACCGCCTGCACCCTACCTGCCAATGACAGGGACACCATGTCCCATCTCTTAAAGTCCTCCTCCATCTGTTCCACCAACAGCGTTAAATTAAGCCTGTGTAATGTACCCCAATTCTTGGCTATCTGGATCCCCAAGTACCGGAAGTCCCTTGTTACCTTCCTCAACGGTAGATCCTCTATCTCTCTGCTCTGCTCCCCTGGATGCACCACAAACAACTCACTTTTCCCCATGTTCAGTTTGTACCCTGAAAAACCCCAAACTCCACAAGTATCCGCATTATCTCTGGCATCCCCTCCGCCGGGTCCGCCACATATAGCAACAAATCATCCGCATACAGAGATACCCGGTGTTCTTCTCCCCCCCTGAGTACTCCCCTCCACTTCCTGGAACCCCTCAATGCTATGGCCAGGGGTTCAATCGCCAGTGCAAACAATAACGGGGACAGAGGACATCCCTGCCTCGTCCCTCTATGGAGCCGAAAATAGTCAGACCCCCGTCCATTCGTGACCACGCTCGCCATCGGGGCCCTATACAGCAACTGTACCCACCTGATATACCCATCCCCAAAGCCAAATCTCCTCAGCACCTCCCACAAATAATCCCACTCCACTCTATCAAATGCTTTCTCGGCATTCATCGCCACCACTATCTCCGCTTCCCCCTCTGGTGGGGGCATCATCATTACCCCTAGCAGCCTCCGTATATTTGTATTCAGCTGTCTCCCCTTCACAAACCCAGTTTGGTCCTCATGAACCACCTCCGGGACACAATCCTCTATCCTCATTGCCATTACCTTGGCCAGAATCTTAGCGTCCACATTCAGGAGGGAAATGGGCCTGTAGGACCCGCATTGCAGCGGGTCTTTTTCCTTTTTTAGGAGGAGCGATATCGTTGCCTCTGACATAGTCGGGGGCAGCTGCCCCCTTTCCCTCGCCTCATTAAAGGTTCTCATCAGTAGCGGGGCCAGCAAGTCCATATATTTCCTATAGAATTCAACTGGGAATCCGTCTGGTCCCGGGACCTTCCCCGCCTGCATGCTCCCAATCCCTTTCACTACTTCCTCCATCTCAATCTGTGCTCCCAGTCCCACCCTCTCCTGCTCCTCCACCTTAGGAAATTCCAGCTGATCCAGAAAACACATCATTCTCTCCTTCCCATCCGGGGGCTGAGCTTCATATAATCTTTCGTAGAATGCCTTGAAAACTCCATTCACTCTCTCCGCTCCCCGCTCCATCTCTCCCTTCTCATCACTCACCCCCCCCTATCTCCCTCGCTGCTCCCCTTTTCCTCAGTTGGTGGGCCAGCAAACTGCTCGCCTTCTCCCCGTATTCGTACTGTACACCCTGTGCCTTCCTCCATTGTGCCTCTGCATTACCCGTAGTCAACAAGTCAAATTCTACATGTAGCCTTTGCCTTTCCCTGTACAGTCCCTCCTCCGGTGCCTCCGCGTATTGTCTGTCCACCCTCAGAAGTTCTTTCAACAACCGCTCCCTTTCCCTACCCTCCTGCTTTCCTTTATGTGCCCTAATAGATATCATTTCCCCTCTAACCACTGCCTTCAGCGCCTCCCAGACCACTCCCACCTGTACCTCCCCATTATCATTGAGTTCCAAGTACCTTTCAATACACCCCCTCACCCTTAAACACACCCCCTCATCTGCCAATAATCCCATGTCCATTCTCCAGGGTGGACGCTGTTGTTTTTCTTCCCCTATCTCCAGGTCCACCCAATGTGGAGCATGATCCGAAATGGCTATAGCCGTGTACTCCGTCCCCGTCACCTTTGGGATCAGTGCCATTCCCAAAACAAAAAAATCTATTCGTGAATAAACTTTGTGGACATAGGAGAAAAACGAAAACTCCTTACTCCTAGGTCTACTAAATCTCCAGGGGTCTACTCCTCCCATCTGCTCCATAAAGTCCTTAAGCACCCTAGCTGCAGCCGGCCTCCTTCCGGTCCTGGACCTAGATCTGTCCAGCCCTGGGTCCAGCACCGTATTAAAATCACCACCCATTACCAACTTCCCCACTTCTAGGTCCGGGATTCGTCCTAACATACGCCTCATAAAGTTGGCATCATCCCAGTTCGGGGCATACACGTTCACTAATACCACCGCCTCCCCTTGCAATTTGCCACTCACCACCACGTATCTGCCCCCACTATCCGCCACTATAGTCTTTGCCTCAAAATTACCCGCTTCCCCACTAGTATGGCCACCCCCCTGTTTTTTGCGTCTAGCCCCGAATGAAACACCTGCCCCACCCATCCTTTGCGTAGTCTGACCTGGTCTATCAGCTTCAGATGCGTCTCCTGAAGCATAACCACATCTGCCTTAAGCTTCTTTAGGTGTGCGAGTACCCGTGCCCTCTTAATCGGCCAGTTCAGCCCTCTCACATTCCACGTGATCATCCGGGTTGGGGGGCTCTTTACCCCCCCCCCCCCTTGACGACTAGCCATCCCCTTTTTCAATCCAGCTCCTCACCCGGTTCCCACGTAGCCGTATCTCCCCCAAGCGGCGGCCCCCGCCCCGACCACCCCCCCCATACCAGCTCCCCCTTATCCCCAGCTGCAGCAACCCATTTCACCCCCCCCCCCCGCTAGATCCCAAACTAGCGTAATTGCACCCCCCATGTTGCTCCCAGAAGTCAGCAAACTCTGGCCGACCTCGGCTTCCCCCCGTGACCTCGGCTCACACTGTGCGAGGCCCCCTCCTTCCTGCTTCCCTGTTCCCGCCGTGATTACCATAGCGCGGGAACAAAGCCCGCGCTTCCCTTTTGACCCCGCCCCCAATGGCCGGCGCCCTCAGCTCCTCATCCTCCCTCCCCCTCTCCCCCACGACATGGGGAAGAGAGAAAAGTTACAGGGTCGCAGGATTAGCAACTTGGGAAGTCATCTCTTCCCTCTTTTCCCCCCCTTCATCCCACATATTCACCCCCCCACTTTGTCCCAAACGTTCTTTTTCTGGCCCGCTCACTCCAGATTCTCCTCGACAATAAATGTTCACGCCTCATCTGCCGTTTCAAAGTAGTGGTGTTTCCCTTGAAGTGTGACCCACAGTCTTGCCGGTTGCAGCATTCCAAATTTAATCTTCCTTTTGTGCAGCACCGCCTTGGCCCGATTAAAGCTTGCCCTCCTTCTCGCCACCTCCGCACTCCAATCTTGATATACGCGGATCACCGTGTTCTCCCACCTACTGCTCCGAGTTTTCTTTGCCCATCTGAGGACGGTCTCTCTGTCCTTATATCGGAGAAATCTCACCACTATGGATCGAGGAATTTCTCCAGCCCTCGGTCTTCGCGCCATAACTTGATAGGCTCCCTCCACCTCCAGCAGACCCGTTGGGGCCTCCGATCCCATTAACGGGTGCAGCATCGTGCTCACATATGCCCCGACGTCCGCCCCTTCTACACCTTCGGGAAGACCAAGAATCCTTAAATTCTTCCTCCTCGCATTATTCTCCAGCACCTCCAGCCTTTCCACACACCTTTTGTGTTGTGCCTCGTGCATCTCCGTTTTCACCGCCAGGCCCTGTATGTCGTCCTCATTCTCAGCAGCCTTTGCCTTCACGACCCAAAGCTCCTGTTCCTGGGTCTTTTGCTCCTCCTTTAGCCCCTCAATCGCTTGTAATATCGGGGCCAACAGCTCCTTCTTCATCTCCTTTTTGAGTTCTTCCATGCAACACCGCAGGAACTCTTGTTGGTCAGGGCCCCATATTAAACTGCCTCCTTCCGACGCCATCTTGCTTTGTGCCTGCCTTCCTGGCCGCTGCTCTAGAGGATCCACCGCAATCCGGCCACTTTCCTCTCTTTTTTCCATCCGTGTACAGGGGGGATTCCCTTCTGGATTACCGCACAGTGTTTTTTGCCGTTAAAATTGCCGTTGGGGCTCCTATCAAGAGCCCAAAAGTCCGTTCCACCGGGAGCTGCCGAAACGTGCGACTTAGCTGGCCATCGCCGCACCCGGAAGTCTCCTGTTTTTATAATTCTAACTAACTTTCTCCAGTATTCACATTTTTCACTCCTTATTAATCTTTTAGTCATTCTTTGCTGTTCTTTATATTCTGCCCAATCCTGCCACTCATCTTTGCAAAATTATACTGGCTTTCTTTCAAGTTGATATCATCTTTAATTTCTTTAGTTAGCCACAGATAGAATGTCCTTCCCTTAGAGTCTTTCTCTTTAAAACATTTTTTTAAGGGACAATTTAGTGTGGCCAATCCACTTACCCGGCACACCTTTGGGTTGTGGGGCCAAACCCATGCAAACACAGGGAGAATGTGCAAACTCCACACAGACAGTGACCCAGAATCGAACCTGGGTCCTTGGCTCCGTGAGGCAGAAGTGCTAACCACTGCACCACCATGCTGCCCGAGAGTCTTTATCACTGGACTTAATATTTTATGAATATTCCAAAATACTTCCTTAAATGTCTGCCACTGCATTTCGATTGACCTATCCATTAACCTAATTTCTCAATTCACTTTAGCCACTTTGTCTTCATGACCTCATAGTTGCCCTTATTTAAGTGTAAAATCTGAGTCTTCGGTCCACTCCTCTCTCCCTCAAACTGAGTGTGAAATTCAATATTATGAGCAATGCTGTGTGGTGTGCCTATACTATGAGGTCAATAATTAATCCTGTCTGATTGCACATTACCAGAAATTATCCCCAAAACACGATGAACTGATCATTCTGACCTCTTTTGCCAATCTGAGTTGTCCAATTGTCATGTTAGAGTACCTTTAAGAACTGGGTGTTTATCAAATAGCTGTAGTGGATGTACCTTTAAGAAATGGGTGTTTATCAAATAGCTGCAGTGATGTCAGAGTGTGGGTGGAGCTGGGCTGGCTGTCTTTCACTTTTGTTTTTGAACAGGCAGCTACAGTGTGTTTTAGTTTAGCTTTCAGAGCTGGATAGCTGCAGGCAAAGCAAACAGCTGTATAAGGATCTCTCTACAAGCAACAGACTATCTTCAGCTCATTTGAGAATTTAAACCTGCTGTCTTTCTGTAAAAAGGGTTTAACATATGGATGTTTTTAGGAAAGTTATGAAGGGTTACTTATAGAATATTGTATCTGTGGGGATTATTGGTGTTGATAGTTGTTAAGATGTTTACTGTGGGTTTATAAAGTGTTAACTGGATTCATAAATAAACATGGTTTTGCTTTAAAAGTACTTTAGATCTCTGTTGCATCACACCTGTAAAGTAGGCCCTTGTACTTCCCATACCACAATCTATTAAACGTCGTGGGTCAGGTGAACTCCATGTTACACTTTGGCGTTCTCTAAACCCTGGCCCATAACACAATCATTTGTCGATAAAATCAACCGTGATTATCGCTGTACCTTTATTACAAGCCTCCATTATTTGGATTGGATTGGATTTGTTTATTGTCACGTGTACCGAGGTACAGTGAAAAGTATTTTTCTGCGAGCAGCTCAACAGATCATTAAGTACATGAGAAGAAAAGGTAATAAAAATAAATACATAATAGGGCAACACAACATATACAATGTAACTACAAAAGCACTGGCATCGGATGAAGTATACAGGGTGTAGTGTTAATGAGGTCAGTCCATAAGAGGGTCATTTAGGAGTCTGGTGACAGCGGGGAAGAAGCTGTTTTTGAGTCTGTTCGTGCTTGTTCTCAGACTTCTGTGTCTCCTGCCCGATTGAAGAAGTTGGAAGAGTGAGTAAGCCGGGTGGGAGGGATCTTTGATTATGCTGCCCGCTTTCCCCAGGCAGCGGGAGGTGTAGATGGAGTCAATGGATGGGAGGCAGGTTCGTGTGATGGACTGGGCGGTGTTCACGGCTCTCTGAAGTCTCTTGCGGTCCTGGGCCGAGCAGTTGCTATACCAGGCTGTGATGCAACCTTTCTGTATATTTGTGCAGTTCTATAAACTGCTCCCATAAGTGACTTTGTAATGTTAATATTTCTCATCTCCACCCAAACTGATCTTCAGAACTAAGGCAATTTTTCACTATTGTACCAATGTCATGCTTAATTAACAGAAATACTCCTCCCTCTTTTCCTAGCATCTTGGCCTTCCTAAATGTCATACAGCCTTGAATAATCAGCCCCAATCTTTGTCATCCTGCAGCTATATATAATGCCAATTCATCTGTTTTGTTATTAATGCTACATGTATTCAGAGTCTTTAGTTCTGTATATTGTCATGACACCCCTGGGTTAGTGCATGGTCAATTCCAGCTCCACTTGACCTGGAGTCACAACTCAGATGAAATTAGGTTTTATTTAAAATCCCCAAGGTCCTTGGTTGAACCTAGAAACAAGTCACCAGATTTGTTTACCTCAACTTTCCTAGTTCTAGTTAGAGACACAGTCTGCCCTGTAATATTCTTTACTTTTGTTCCCTTTTCAGAATCCGCCTTATGAATTCCAATAAGTCCCATGGCATTCCTTGCAACGTCCAACCTGCTGAGAGAACGTGCCCCACTTTATTGCAATGGTAACTATTACGATCCCTGACCAGACCCCAACAGTTGCTTGGATGCCAGACAGAAACCCCAATATTTAGGGCGGCATGTGGCACAGTGGTTAGCATTGTTGCCTATGGCCCTGAGGACCCGGGTTCGAATCCCTTCCCTTGGTCACTGTCCATGTGGAGTTTGCACATTCTCCCCGTGTCTGCGTGGGTTTCACCCCCACAACCCAAAGCTGTGCAGGGTAGGTGGATTGGCCACGCTAAATTGCCCCTTAATTGGAAAAAAAATAATTGGGTACTCTAAATGTATAGAAAAAAAAAGAAACCCCAATATTTTATTTAATTGTAAGACTGTGAGGAAAGGATAGTTAGATCCAGGAATGATTCTAGGCACAAATAGGGATACTGTTTCTTAAAATAAACTTTATTAGTACCACAGTATTGAGCTAACCTTAACATCATAAAATAAAACAGTTTACAATT
The DNA here is from genome assembly GCF_047496885.1 of Scyliorhinus torazame. Lineage (NCBI taxonomy): Eukaryota > Metazoa > Chordata > Chondrichthyes > Carcharhiniformes > Scyliorhinidae > Scyliorhinus > Scyliorhinus torazame. The sequence continues at coordinate 131,610,689 of NC_092722.1, forward strand.
ACCAGTTAAACAATGCATAACAATTAAATTAAACCTTTTAACTCCTAACTGTTATGTTTTAATCTCCACTCAAGCAAAACCCGTCTCAGGTCAAAATCCACTTTGAAATACAGTTAGCAAACACAGGGTTACCTACTGTACACTTGAATATAATTCCTTTTAATAGACTGATTGGAGAGAGAGAGAGAAATCTGGTCAGGAAACAGCTTGCAGCTTCTTGTCTATGTCACACTACTGTTAAATCTGCTAGCTTTTTAAAAACTGCTGTTCTGTTCACAGGCAAACTGCGAGACTGTTCACAAACAGATCAAAAATGTAACAACACCTGACTGCCTCAGCCCCATGGCTCCTCCCATTAAGTACATCATGTTACTAAAGTTAAACACAATATCTCTAATTAGCTACTCCCCAGAGCATCTTCTTTATATAAATAAAATTCCATTAGCCCAACTTCAGGTAAGCAATATATATGGTTGGAATGAATGATGAGTTCATTTTTATTATGCTTTAATTGCACATCTGTAGCCAAAAGGCCTCCATCCTCACCTCCACTCTCAACACCTTCCTTCCTGGTCTTAGGAGGAGACCTCAGAGACCTCAGAGAATTTCCAGCTATTCATTCCTTATGGCCACCTGCCTTCCTTTCACCCTCCCACTTCCTATCTTTTCAAAATTATGGATGGTTAAATGTATGAATTCATTCATAATCATCAGCCATAATTGCTGCTTGTCTACCAGTTATAACCCTTTGGTCTTCAACATGCATTCTTATCACAGAAGGTAGTGAATTCTTAAATTCATCCAAGAGAATGATTTCTTTCAGAGCCTCATAACACCTCAATGCTCATGCCCACCTATTAAAATTTTTCTGCTTAACCCTTTCAAATTCAACACAAGTTTGTCCCGACTGTTTCCTTAAATGGTGAAACTTTTGCCTGTATGCTTCCAGAACCAATTCATATGCACCCAGAAGTCTTTTTTACCTTGTCATAATCCTTAGATACCCTCTCTGTCAGGGAAGCATAAACTTCCTGTGCCCGCCCCATCATTTTATTTTGCATGGTTAATGTCCACTTTTCCTTTGGCTACCATTCGAGTTGTGATTTTCTCAAATGCCATGAAGAATGCCTCTTCACCCTTTCCCTCAAATTTTCTTAGGTCCTGTATAACTTCCGCATATCCCTAATAGAATGTGATCTGGCAAGAGTTACTCCTTCCTCTTGACTTTCCACAACTGCTGCCTTTAACTCCTCCTTTCAAGTTGATATTCCCTTGCTAATCTTTCCATTTTGAAATCAAGTTTCCTAATTTAAATTTCCTTTGGAAAAGCATTTTTTTCCCCCCACATCTCCATTAAAAAAAAAATCCCCCTCATGCTCGAACTGCAATCAAATTATCTCCAGATTGGTTTCCCCACCAGAAAGTGCTTCTGAAGCTACATTACCTGGACTACTTACTTGTGGGCTCTCCTGCATTTCTAACACCCAATCACTCAGCTAATACCTCATATATCTCTTCCTTCTTAGCTTTAACCGGCATCACCGATTTTATTCACTTGTCAATTCAATTAACTTGTCTTTTTGAAACCCTCATAATTAAACTAAGACAAATCCTCAACCTGAAGAAAGGCATTTAGTAGCTTCCAGAGCCACCCAGTTATGCTAGTACAACCCTGCTGCCTCTTTAATAGATACTGTCAACCATTCCAAAGATCCTAGATGAACCCCCAAACTATGTCACAACACCTTGGGCTAGTGCAAAATCAATTCCAGCCACACTTGACCTAGAATTGCAACACAGGTGAAGTTAGATTTTATTTAAAGTTCCCAAGGATCTTGGTTGAGCCCAATGAAGTACAGTCACCAGGTTTGTAACCTTAAAACACAAGTAACCTTTTATTATGTACAGTAATAGAATTACACAGACAAAATTTAACTAACTGTCTACTACCCTTTTCCCACTTTCTAAACACACACACAAACAGACAAAGAACACTGAAGGCAAAGGGTGGTATAAAGGGAAAGATAAAATGTTCAAAACAATGAAAGGATAAGGATCTCTGATGCATTGGGATAATTTTCCAGTCAATGTCTTTCTGAAGTTCAGGCTTTTGTTTTGGTACATCTTCCATCTAGGCTTGAGATGGAGTTTTTTCAGGCAAGGTTGTCTACTTTCTCTGCAGGATCAGTATCATTTCAGGTTCTTACCCAATTCATTCTCTCCAATTATGGGGCAATTTAGCATGGTCATTTCATCGAGCCTGCACTTCTTTGGGTTGTGAGGGAGAAACCAATGCAAACACGGGAGGAATGTGCAAACTACACACATACAGTGTCCCTGAGCCAGAATCGAACCTGGGACCTCGGCGCCCTAAAGCAACAGTGCTAACCACTGCCCACAGTGCTGCTAACTTTATTTATAAGTGGTTTCGGATCTGTGATGGGTTTTGCTTGATTAGAGATAGACAAAGTATTAGTTAGAAGTTAGTGTTTCCATTTATTGTTAAGAATTGTTGAACTGCAAATTGTAAGCTATTTTCTGTGATGTTGATGTAGTTTAATCCTGTGTTAATAAAGTTTGTTTTAGTATTTATCATATGATTTGTCCATGTAATCATTCTTGGAGCGAAGTATCCTTTCCTCACAGTTTCACAAAATTTAAACTTAATTGTTTGGGGCTCTTGTCTGGTATCCTAACATATGTTGGTGTCTCTAGGGGTTGGTTTAGCACATTGGGCTAAACAGCTGGCTTGTAATGCAGAACAAGGCCAGCAGCATGGGTTCAATTCCTGTACCGGCCTCCCCGAACAGGTGCTGGAATGTGGCGACTAGGGGCTTTTCACAGTAACTTCATTGAAGCCTACTTGTGACAATAAGCAATTATCTTTATCAGGATTAAAAAGTATAATTCAAAGTGTGGCTTGGGATTATTGAATTTAAAGACAGTGGGGGTTAGAGGCTGATGTTTTTTTCAGGTGTTCCAGATTAAATAGGAAGTGACTGGTACAATGGCTCTTTCTGTGGCTAAGAATTTTCTGGGTGTGGAAGAGGTCACTCTGGTTGGTTTACAAAGGGTGGTTAAAACTAAGCTTTTGGATTTGACAGACAAGCTACAGTTGACTTTACCTGAAGAGGTTTGGGAGGTGGGGATAGTTAAAGCAATAGCTCAGCATTTAAATTTGCCAGAGTCACAATCTAAATCATTAGAACTAGCTAAAATGCAATTACAAATGAAACAATTAGAAATGCAGCAAAAAGATAAACAGAAATAAATAGAACTGAAGAAATTAGAAATGCAGGAAAAAGTGAGAGAAAATAGCAAAGGAAAGAGCTTCTCAGAAGGCAGTTGGAATTAGGAAACTGGAGGAGGAAATGGAAGATTAGCAAGGGAAGAAAGGGATAAGAAAAAAAAGTGGCAATGGTAGAAGCAAATGAATAAGAGAGAGAATTTGAACTTTGGAAACTGGCTGCAAAGAGAACAGCAATGTAAAATGTGGGAGTTAAAGGCAGAAGTTGAGGAACGTCGAAAGGAAGGATTAACATTTGCTAGTCAAAAGCCTAGTGGGGATTTGTTGAAATATATTCAAACACTGCCAAGGTTTGATGAGAAAGATGTGGAAGCCTTTTTTAATCTCACTTGAGAAAGTAGCTAAACAATTGAATTTGCCAAAGATCATGGGCTAGATTCTCCATCACGCCACGCCAGATTTCTGGTTCAGCCCTCCGGCGGAATGTTCCGTTTTGCCGGCTGGTCAATGGGGTTTCCCATTGTGGTGCAGCCCCATGCCATTGGTTAATCACCGGGCTGCTGGCAAAACGGAGCATCCTGCTGTCAGAGAATCCAGCTCCTGGTGCATACTGTAGGTTCAATCAAAGTTGATAGATAGAGCTAGTGAAATATTTACATATCTAGGGATTATGTGAGGTAAGAAATGTCATCTTAAGTGCATATAAACTAGTGCCAGAAGCCTACAGACAGAAGTTCAAAAATTTAAGGAAAGAACTAGGTCAGACATTTATAGAATTTCAAAAAGTCAAACAAAATCAAAAATAGCAAAACTGTGATGCTTTTAGTTCATTAATTAAGGTTTAGTTGAAGCTTTTTAGGAAAGTTTGCCTCAGATTAAAAAGGAAATTTATGATCGTGGCAGAGAAATAAGAAAATTTAAATGTTTTCATTGTAAAAAAAAGTTGGGCTCTCAAAGTCGCAGTATTGGCGGCTTAACTACTGGAAAGACAGACTCTTTAAAACAAGATCAGTCAGTGGGGTTTATTAAAGTGAAAAAAACAATCATGGTTCCAGAGGAAGAGGTGCAGAAGAGTGCTCAGCTGGTTGAGGTTGGTGGATAAGCAGGTGGCAGATCATTTAAAAGATTTTATTTGTGATGGTACGGTTTCCTTGTGTGTAGAAGGTGGAGTAGATAAGAAGGTTGAAATCTTAAGGGATACAGGAGTTAGTCAATCTTTAATGGTGAGAGATAAGGAGATATGTAGTTCATAAGGAGTATTGCCAGAAAAGTTGGTAATATGTGGAATTAATGGTGAAAGGAGTAGATCATAGAATTTACAGTGCAGAAGGAGGCCATTTGGCCCATCGAGCTCTTTGAAAGCGCACCCTACCAAAGCCCACACCACCACCCTATCCCCATAACCCAGTAACCCAACCCAACACTAAGGGCAATTTTGGACACTAAGGGCAATTTAGCATGGCCTATCCACCTAACCTGCACATCTTTGGACTGTGGGAGGAAACCGGAGCACCCGGAGGAAACCCACGCACACACGGGGAGAACGTGCAGACTCCGCACAGACAGTGACCCAAGCCGGGAATCGAACCTGGGACCCTGGAGCTGTGAAGCAATTGTGCTAACCACTATGTTACTGTGCTGCCCCAATGTATGACATTACGTAAGGTCGTATATATACGTATGGCATAATAGTATGCCAGTACGCAAGGTAAGGTTAGAGACTCTGATGAAAATTGGTGAAGTGCTGGCTAGTGTGATAGGGAAATTACCATTTTTGGGGGTACAGTTTATCCTGGGCAATGATTTTGCTATTCACATGTGGGAGTGATTCCGAATGTGGTTGAAAAGTCAGTGAAAAGTCAAACAGCTGAGGTGTTGCAAAAAGCATATCCTGGGGTGTTTCCAGAATGTGTAGAAACAAAAGATCACAAAGCCACAGGTTTGAGACAGGAGGAGGAGAAATCAAGGATAAAAAGATACAAAGTCCGAGGTTCAGTTATCAGAAACAATCTTTGATCAGATAGTTGATAAACAACAAGAAAAGGTGGAGGATGAAGTGGATATCTTTAATTTGGGAAAGTTGATTGACTTATAACAGAAGGATTCAAAGATCAAGCAGTTGTAGTTAAAGCATACACAGAAATAGAATCCGGAATGTTATTACATTAGAAATAATGTATTAATGAGGAAACGGACACCCACACATATTCAGGCAGATGAGAAATGGGCGAAGTTCCTCATCATGGGTTACAGAAAGGAGATTTTACAGGTAGCGCATGTGGTTCCAGTATGAAGTCACATAGGAGTAAGGAAAACGCAAGCAAAAATACAAAAACATTTTTATTGGCCTGAACTGCATGAGGATGTAGTTAAATTTTGCCGTACATGTCACACATGTCAGGAAATAGGAGAGCCTCAAGTGGTAATCAAACCAGCACCTTTAATACTCATTCCAGCATTTGATGAATCTTTCACTAGGGCCCTATTTGATTGCATGGAAATCTCTCCCTAAAATGAAACATTGGAATCAGTATTCGTTGACCACAATGGTTGTGTCTACTAGATTTTCGGAGGTCATTCCATTACAAAATATTACAGCTAAGAGGGTTGTTTTTTAAAAAAATATTTTATTCAAGGCATTTTTATATAAACAAACAAAAGCAGAAGAAACACCATACAACCAACACCCACTCCCCCTCCTGCTTCCCCAATATCGCTGCCTTCTACCATCCTGCCTTCCCCATTTTAACCCCTTTAACTCCCTCCCAATTCTGCCACCCATTGCTGACCCCTCAATCCTCCTTAAAGAAATCAATAAACAGCTTCAAGCTACGAGTGAACCCATCGACCGACCCCCTCCGGACGAACTGACCTTCTCCAGGCTCAGGAATTTCACCAGGTCACTCACCCACACCCCCGCTTTCGGCAGCTCTGAGTCTCTCCACCCGAGCAAAATCCGTCTCCGGGCTATCAGGGAGGCAAAGGCCAAAACATCGGCTCTCTCGCATATCGACTTACAGGTCTTCCACCACCCCGAATATCGCCACCTCTGGACTCGGGGCCACCTTCACCTTGGACATTACGTCTGCGAACCCCTGCAAGAACCCCCTCAGCTTCAGACATGCCCAAAACATGTGAACGCGATTTGCGAGCCCCCGCATACTGCCACACCAATCCTCTACCCCCTCAAAAATCCTACTCATCCGTGCTGCGGCCAGATGTGTCCTATGGACTAATTTAAACTGAATGAGGCTTAACCTCACACACAATGAGGACGCATTCACCCTCTACAAGGCCTCAGCCCATGTCCCGGCCTCCACCTCCCCTCCCAGCTCCTCCTCCCGCTTACGCTTTATGTCCCCACCAGGGCTCCCTCCCAGGCCATTAACTCCTTGTAAACCTTGGACACCTTCCCCTCCCCTATCTGCTCCTTCGACAGTACCTTACCCTGCATCACAGGGACGGCAGCCCAGGAAAGAACCTCCCTCTTTACAAAACCCAGGACCTGCAGGTACCTGAAACCATCCCCCTGGGCAACTCATACTCTTCCTCCAGATCCTGCAACTTCACAAATTTGGCCCTATGAACAGATCACCAAATCACTCAATCATTGCCTGCTGCCATCCCTGAAACCTCGCATTCCCCTGGCACAAACCTATGGCAGATTAGTGCCCACATCGTGGCACCCTCCAATCCCAAATGCTGCCTCCACTGTCCCCACACCCTTAAGGCCGACACCACCACTGGGTTCAGGGAGTGCCTGGCTGGCGAGAACGGCAGAGGCGTTGACAACAAAACCTTTAAACCCATTCCCCTACACAATGCCACCTCCATCCGACCCCACGCCGACCCCTCCCCCATGACCCATTTCCTAACCATAACGATGTTCGCCGCCTAGTAGTAGTTCACCATGTTCGGCAACGCCAGTCCCACCCCCCTCGCCCCCGATCAAGGAAAGCCCTCCTGACCCACGGCGTCTTCTCCACCCACACAAACCCAGCGATCAGCGCATTAACCTTTGTGAAGAAAGATTTTGGGCCGAAAATTAGGAGGTTCTGAAACACGAACAGAAACCTTGGCAGCACCATCATTTTTACTGTCTGCACTCGCCCTGCCAACGACAGCGCCAACAAATCCCACCTCTTAAAATCCTCCTTCATCTGCTCCACCACCCCAGTCAACTTCAGATTGTGCAGCTGCGCCCAGCCCCGTGTCATCTGAATACTCAAGTATCTAAATGTCGGCCCTACTACCTTGAAAGGCAGTTCCCCTAACTCCTCTCCTGCCCTCTAGTCTCAATCGGGAACATCTCACTCTTTCCCATATTCAACTTGTACCCAGATAACTGGCCAAATTCTTCCAAAATCCCCATGATGTCCCATACTACACAATGGGTCCGAAATATATAGCAGCAGATCATCCTCATTCAGGGAGATTCTAAGCTCGCCGCCCCCTCGCACAATCCCTCTCCAGTCCCCCGACGCCCTAAGCACCATTGCCAGCAGCTTATCACCAAAGCAAAGAGCAATGGGGAGAGCGGACACCCCTGCCTCGTCCCTCGATGCACCCCAAAATATCCTGAACTCACTCGGTTCATCGGCACACTTGTAGTCAGTGCCTTATATAGCAACCGAACCAGTCCACAAACGCCTGCCCGAACCCAAACCGCCCGAGCACCTCCCACAAGTACTCCCACCCCATCCAATCAAACACTTTCTCCGCACCCATTGCAAGCACCACCTCCACCTTCCGTCCTTCCAAAAGCATCATAATTACATTAAGCAGCCTCCTCACATTCGCCACCAACTGCCTCCCCTTCACAAAACCCGTTTGGTCCTCACCTATCACCCCGGGCCGCAGTCCTTGATTCACGAGCACAACACCTTCACCAAAATCTTGGCGTCTACGTTCAATAACGATATCAGGTTGTACAACCCACACTGCTCTGAATCCTTGTCCTTTTTCAATATCAGGGGGATGGAAGCCTGCGACAATGTCTCCCCCCCCTCTCCCTTGCCTCATCATATGCCCTCACCAGCATTGGCCCCAGTTCTCCCACAAATGTTTTATAGAGCTCCACTGGGAACCTGCCCGGACCCAGGACCTTCGCTGCCTCCATCGCCCCCATTCTCTCCATCACCTCCCTCCACCCATCTGGGGCCCCCAATCCTTGAAACAGCTCCTCCTCTACCTTGGGAACCTCCAGTACATCCAAAAACCGCCGCATCCCCTCACCCCCGGATGGGGGCTCCGACTTGTGTAGCCTCTTATAAAAAGCCTCAAACAAACCATTCAACCCCTCCGGGTCCAACATCACCCTACCCTGATTGTCCTTTACTCTACCAATCTCCCTCGCCACTCTTGCTTCCTCAGCTGGTGGGCAAGCATCCTGCTCGCCTTCTCACCGTACTCATGTACTGCTCCTCTGGCCCTCCGTAACTGACCACCACCTTCCCCGTGGACACTAACCCAAACCCCGTCTCGAGCCTCTGCCTCTCCTTCAACAGCCCTGCCTCCAGGGCTTCTAAATACCTCCTATCCATCCTCAGGACCTCATCTACCAGCCTTACCACCTCCACCCGCTCCCCTTTCTCCTTATGCGCCGGAATTGAGATAAACTCCCCCCTCACCACCGCCTTAAGTGCCTCCCACAGCCTGGCGGCCGTGACATACCCCGTGTCATTTAGTTCCATGTACCTCCGAATGGCAGCCCTCACCCACTCGCACATCTCCTCATCCAGGAGCAGCTCCACATTAAGCCTCCACTGTGGGCGCCCCCCAATGATCAACCAGTGCAAATCCAAGTCAGGAAGGAACTTTCGCCAGCGCCTCATGAAACTTACATCATCCCAGTTTGGGGCCTAGACATTTACCAGGACCACTGACCACACCTCCAGTTTCCCACTCACCATCACAATATTCCCGACCTCGAACGCCACCTGCGTATTCATCAACACCGCCACCTCCTCGTCTTCATATCCAGTCCCGAGTGGAACACCTGCCTCACCCGTCCTTTCCTCAACCCTATCTGGTCCGATATCTTTAAGTGCGTCTCCTGCAGGAAGGCCATGTCCACCTTCAGACCCCTCAGGTGAACACACGTGACTGTTTGACCAGCTCATTCAGCCCCCTCACGTTCCATGTGACCAGCCTGGTCAGGGGCTCCCAGCCCACCTCCTCTGCCGATCAGCCACACCCCTTTTTGGGACAGCCCCCAGCTTGTGTCACCCTTCAGGCCCACCCTCGGATGCCCAGCATCATCAATCCTTTTTCAACAGGTTGAGTTCGACAGATTTTTGAGGGGCAGCACAGTAGCATAGTAGTTGGCGTAGTTGCTTCACAGCTCCAGGGTCCCGGGTTCGATTCCCGGCTTGGGTCGCTGTCTGTGCAAAGTCTGCGTGTTCTCCCTGTGTCTGCGTGGGTTACCTCTGGGTGCTCCGGTTTCCTCCCACAGTCCATGGATGTACAGGGTTAGGTGGACTGGCCATGCTAAATTGCCCTTCGGTTAAGTGCGGTTACTGGGTTACGGGGATAGGATGGAGGTGTGAGCTTAAGTGGGGTGCTCTTTCCAAGACCCGGTGCAGACTCAATGGGCCGAATTGCCTCCTTCTGCACTGTAAATTCTATGATCTATGAACTGCACCACATCAACCACATCCTTGCCAGCAATCCTCCCCCTTTCCATCCACCCTTAAAAAAACGGAGGGCAGCACAGTGGCGCGAGTGGTTAGCACGGTTGCCTCACGGTGCCGAGGTCCCAGGTTCGATCCCGGCTCTGGGTCACTGTCCGTGTGGAGTTTGCACATTCTCCCCGTGTTTGCGTGGGTTTCGTCCCCACAATCCAAAAAGATGTGCAGGGTAGGTGGATTGGCCAGGATAAATTGCTCCTTAATTGGAAAAATGAATTGGATATCCTAAAATTTATTTTAAAAAATATCAGCCCAATCCCCCCCCCGCCCCCCCCCCCCCCCACCTCCTGACAACCCCCCACTTCATTCCCATTAACTAGCCCGCCCAGCGAGCATGGTGGCCTCTGCCCAAGGCCTCCAACTTCCCTGTCACCCGCAATTCTCCTCCCCCGCCCAGTCCATACCTCCATAAAGAGCAACAAAAGATACACTCACCCTTGATGTTCTCCCATGAAAAGCCTGCCCTCCAGAAATCATGCCTTCAAAAACTCGTCAAAGAAAAACGTTCCAAAAAACAAACACATGCACAAACTCCTCCAAAGTTCAATGTCCTCACTCTCCTCCCAGTCCATTGTCCCTCATGAACTCCATCGTCTCTTCTGGCATGCTGAAATAGAACTCATGCTTCTGGAAAGTCACCTAGAGGCGTACCGGGTACAGCACTCCAAACATCACCCCTTTTTAAAGAGGGCAGTCTTGACCCAGTTAAACCCAGCCCTCCTCTTTGCCAGTTCAATTCCCAGGTCCGGGTTCATCTGGAGCTCGTTCCCTTCCCAGATGCACTTCCTAGTCTGCCTTGCCCATCGGATGATCTTCGCTTTATCCAGAAAGTGGTGCAACCGCACCACCATCATCCTTGGCAGCTCGCCACCTGCGGCTTCCTCATCAGTGCCTTGTGCGTTTGGTCGATCTCCAGGGACCAGTCAAAGGGCCCCTCCCCCATCAGGTTCTCTAGCATTTTGGCCACGCAAACCCTGGCCTCTGTGCCTTTGATGCCTTGGGGCATCCCCACCACTCTCAAGTTTTGTCTTCTGGAGCAACTCTCCAGATCCTCCACCTTCTCCTTCAGCCTCTTTTGTGTCTCCCGCATCACCCCCCACCTCGGCCACCAATGCGGCCAACTGCTCCTCGTGCTCCTCCACCACCTCCTCCATTTTCTGAATCGCCAGGACCTTGGACTCCATCCTCTGCTCCACTGTCAGCCCATTTGATCCCCGACTTAATCGATTCCACCACCTTGGCCTTCCAGAGCCATCTTCTTCTGCTGACAGAACTGTCCATTTAGGAACTCTATTAGCTGCTCCATTGACCACTGAACAGGCAGAACAGCCTTGCTCTCCGCCATCTTTCCCTGTGGCGCACTACAAAGACTCTCCTGTTCATAGAATCATCAAATTTACAGTGCAGAAGGAGGCCATTCGGCCCATCGAGTCTGCACCAGCCCTTGGAAAGAGCACCCTGCTTAAAACTACACCTCCACCCTATCCCGGTAACCCAGTAACCCCACCTAACGTTTTGGACACGAAGGGCAATTTAGCATGGCCAATCCACCTAACCTGTACTTCTTTGGACTGTTCCAGCAGCTCTTTTCTTCAAGCCCCACTCCTAGTTCGTGGATCCATCCACCAATACACCAGAGGAGTAAAACCTTCCCCGGCACTCCTGCACCTCTTGCCGTCAAATACTTCACCCTTCGGACAAGGAAAACACCAAAAAATACCATCTTGAACGGAAGCCACCAAATGTGCGACCGCTCACTCCATGGCTGCCACCGGAAGTCCGCTAACAGGGGTGTTACCTGAATTATTTTACTAGATACGAGCTACGAAAAGAAATACAATCAGATCAGGGACCCAATTTTAGATCAAAGTTATTCAGAAAGTTATGGATGTCTTGGGAGTAAAGCAATTTAAAGCAACAGCATATCATCCAGATTCACAGTGGACTTTAGAAAGGTGGCACCAAACTTTAAAGATCATTTTGGGGCCTATATTCATGATTACCAGAGGATTGGGAGAAATCGATTGCATTTGTACTATTTGCAATTAGGGATGCACCTAATGAATCAACTAAATTCAGTCCATTCCAATTGATTTTTGTTCATGAGGTAAGAGGACCACTTAAGTTGATCAAGGAGAAATTGGTGAGTTTGTGTTCTAAGACTACATAGTTGGACTATGTGTCAAAACTTTAGGGAAAGACTGAATAGGGCTGGTGAATTGGCTAAAAAGCATTTAAAATTGTTATAGCGTGGGATGAAAAAAAAGTTGGATAAGAAATGAAAAATTTGTAGTTTTGTTAGTGGGGACAAAGTGTTAGTATTATTACTAATGGAAGGTAAACCATTAAAAGCACGATTTAGTGGGCCTTATATTGAAAAGAAATTGAGTAAGGTGAATTATTTGATAAGAATGCCAGACAGAAGGAAAACTCACAGTGTGTGTCATGTGAATGTGCTCAAAGGGGCAGCACGGTGGCGCAGTGGTTAAAAAAAGTTTTTTTAAATGTTAATGTGCTCAAAAGGTATTTTGATAGGGAAGGAAAGAAGGAAGCTGCATTAGCCATTATAACTCAGAAAGAAGAGATAAATCCTGGTGATTGCGAATTTGACATTCCTCAAATTAGATTGGGCAATAATAATAATCGCTTATTGTCACAAGTAGGCTTCAACGAAGTTACTGTGAAAAGCCCCTAGTCACCACATTCCAGCATCTGTTCAGGGAGGCCGGTACGGGAATTGAACCCGTGCTGTGCCTTGTTCTGCATTACAAGCCAGCTGTTTAGCCCACTGTGCTAAACCAGCCCAAATAAAGAAGTAATACGCAATTTGGGTAAATTTGGAGAAAAATCAAAATGACCTGAAAGAGTTACTAGAGTCACGTAGAGCTATATGAGGAAACAAACTAGGCAGTACAAAGTAATTATACATGATGTAGATGTAAGAAATGTTGTTCCAATTAAGCAATGTCCATAAAAGCTCTAAAGTTAGCATAGGTTCAAAAGAAGATTGAAAGCATGCTTAAGAATTATATAATTGAAGTAAGTTGCAGTACTTGGAACTCACCTATTGTGGTGGTATCAAAACCAGATGGAACACAACAATTGTGTGTGGGCTATAGAAAAATCAATGCAGTTACCAAGTCAGAATCGTATCCTATTCCTCATTTGGAATACTGTATTGAGAAGGTGGGACAAGAGAATTTTATTACATAACTTAACTTACTTAAAGGATGGCGGCATGTGGCGCAGTGGATAGCACTGGGACTGCGGCGCTGAGGACCCAGGTTCGAATCCCGGCCCTGGGTCACTGTCTGTGTGAAGTTTGCACATTCTCCCCATGTCTGCATGGGTTTCACCCCCACAACCCAAAGATGTACAGGTTAGGTGGATCGGCCATGCTAAATTGGCCCTTAATTGAAAAAAAAAATTGGGTATTCTAAATTTATTTTTAAAAACTTACTTAAAGGATACTGGCAAGTACTTTATCAGACAGGGAAAAGGGAGTTTCAGTTTTTGTAATGGCAAATGGTCTGGACCATTTTAAAATTATGCCATTTGAAATGCATAATGCGTCAGCAACATTCCAAAGACTAACCAACAAGGTAATTTCTGGAGTAAAGAATTGTGCATCGTACATAGACGATCTGGTGGTGTTCAGTCAAATGTGAAGGAGTATTTGGGACATTTAAAGGAATTGTTTGATTGACTACAGGAGGCTGGCTTGGTGGTAAACATGACTAAAAATGAATTTGCGAAAGCCCAGGTCACATTCTTAGGCCATACGATTGCACATGGCCCCACAAAATGTGAAAATGAAAGCTACTGGGGAGTTCCCAATACCATCATGGAGAAGAGAAGTTCTGAGATTTCTGGGCATGAGTGTTTTCTACTGGAAACTCATGCCAAATATTAGCAGTATATTTGCTCCACTGACTGAACGTCTGAAAAAGCACAGGAAATTTCAGTGGACGTGTGTATGGCAGGAGGTATTTGACAATCTGAAAACTGTCTTAACCACCCCATCAGTTTTGGTGACACCAAATTATGCAAAGCAATTTAAGGTGACAATTGATGTGAGTGATGTGGGCATTGGTGCTGTACTGTTACAAGAAGGTGACAAAAGGATAGAAAGACCTGTGAGTTATTTTTCCAGAAAACTAAATATTCATCAAAGGAAATATTCAACCATCAAGGAGACTTTGAATTTGGTATTGCAACATTTTGACATTTATGTTGTTAACAATTCATCAGAGACAATTAGATATACAGACCATGATCATCATAGAATCATAGAATTTAAGTGCAGAAGGAGGCCATTCGGCCCATTGAGTCTGCACCGGCTTTTGGAAAGAGCACTGTACTTAAGCCCATGCCTCCACCCTATCCCTGTAACCCCACCTCATCTTTTTTGAACACTAAGGGCAATTTATCATGGACAATCAACCTAACCTGCGCATCTTTGGACTGTGGGAGGAAACCGGAGCACCCGGAGGAAACCCACGCAGACACGGGGAGAACAGACAGTGACCCAAGCCGGGAATCGCACCTGGGACCCTGGAGCTGTGAAGCAACTGTGCTAACCACTATGTTACCGTGCTGCCCTGATCTATTAACATTTTTGAAAAAGTTTAAAGATCGAAATGCAAGGCTATTTAGATGGAATGTATTGCTACAACCATTTAACTTGAACATGGAACTTACTAAGTTGGAAAAGAAAGACTGAAATTGACTATAATAATGTGTACATTTGCAAGCCTAAATAGAATAAGATGCATTAGAATAAGAGTATTGAATAATGTTTAAAGTGAAAATGCTTTGGAAAAATGAAGCCATCTTTTCATATTGCTGTTTATTTTTTTAAGGGGGAGGTGTGATGAATGTAAGAAATTGGTATATCTATTGTATTTTTTATCTGTTGCAGTAATGATTTTAAAACCCTGAGTTCAGCTGTATATATATGCATCGTTGCAGAAATATTATTAAATAATGTAGGTTATGTATCCAGACTTTGTGGCTGTGCAATGTGCAATTAAGATTTCATAAAAGTGAGATCATCGTTCACTCCAACTATGTATATATTTACAAATTTTAATAAAATTTTGTAATGATTGCTAGAGATTCCCTGGTGAGTAGATAATTTGAGACATTATGTTTAGACTTAGGGAAGCAGGTAAGGAGATCTGAGTGGGATAAATGGTGGCTTGGTGACACTGCTGCCTCACAGCGCCAGGGACACAGATTCAATTCTGGACTAGGGTGATTGACTGCGTGGTCTTTGCATCTTCCCGTAGTATGCGTGGGGTTCCTCCTGGTGCTCCGACTTCCTCGCACAATCCAAAGATGTGAAGGTTAGATGGATTGGCCATGCTAAATCCTTAGTGTCCAAGGATGTGCAGATTAGGTGGGGTTGCAGAGATAGGGTGGGGGAGTGTGTGATTATGGTACGAATTAAGTAATGGCATGATGGGAAAACTGGTCAATGGGAAGGCTGGTCAAAAGGTTTGATACAATACCAGAAAGACTGAAACTACTCATTCCAGCTCCCCAGGCCCAGGTAAAGAATGCTGCCCTAACCATGTTCAGACTAGTATGGCCATAGGCCAACTCTGCATAACTTGAAGTCTGAAAAGATCAGCGAAGGTCGAGCCATTGCAAAACACCGGACCTCGGCAACTCCTGATAAAACTAACTCGTCATAACCCAGGGCCGTAGGAATTTAAAACAAAGATAAGCTCAGGAAGAAACAAGTCTATTCTGACCTTTCACTGTTCCCTCCGAGGACTAAATAATGGTATGAGTGATCTGACCAAACATTGTCTGGTCTTTGCTTCCATTTGTATTTCCGATCAAACTCCTGACCATACTGTTGTCACATAATCTTGATAAAGTTAATGTATAAATATTGAATTAATTCTCCGCGAAAGGGCGGAACTTGTGACAGACTGAGCAGTTTTGTTGACTGCCCTCTGACTTCAAGTTTCAGCCATTACTGCAAGCAGTTGTTTTCGAAAATAAAGTTTGTTATTCTGTCTTAACGAGTGTGTTGAATTTTTCTACCACAGAAGCGGGAAAATATTGACTATGACAGGGTGCCTGGATAAGGGTGCTCTTTCAGAGGGTCAGTGCAGACTTGATGGGCAGAATGGCCTCCTTCTGCACTGTAATCATTCTATGATTTTATTCTATAAGTTAAATAAGCTTTCCCCTTCCCTGCGCATGAGCCAGAGGTGATAGTGTCTCTTGACGCAGAAAAGCATTTGACTGTGTAAAATGGGACCATTTGTGGACTTCCGGTGACGTCGGGCGGGAGGCAGCTGCACATTGGAGGGATCCCGTTCGGGAACATCATTTTCGGGGTTTAACGCCCGGTCCCAGGGACAACGAAGGTGGCAAAAGCAGGGAGAAGGCACAGTGAAGGGAAATGTCGAAAATAAGTTAAAAAACGGCCGTAAAAAAAGCGGCTGAAAGTCCGTCGGGAAGTGGAAAGACCGCCGCGGGAACGGCAAGAAAAGTGGAGGCTGGGGCACCAGGGGAGGCCACATTGCCCACGGCTGAAGAAATGACTAAGGTGATAGCCGAACTCGAAAGGCAGTTCACAAAACACATGGAGGAGATGAGGAAGGAGATGGGGGTGGTATTGAAAGTGCTGGTCGAGGAGGCGATTGCCTCGGTGAAGGCGGCGGTATTGAGCGCAGTGTGCGGGAGCAAGGTGAGGCGCTGAAGGAAGTGGAAGAGACATTATCGCAGCACAGTGATCAACGATGGGGAAGGAGATGCGGAAGGTGATGGAGATCAACAAGGGTCTGCGAGCCAAAATGGACGACTTGGAAAACAGATCCAGGCGACAGAATCTGAGGATCATGGGTCTGCCCAAAGGGGTGGAAGGCCCGAGGCCGACTGAGTATTTTGCCACGATGTTGGCGAAGCTATTGGGGGAGGGGGATGATCCCTCCCGACATGAACTGGATCGGGCTCACCGGTCATGGAGGCCTGTACCAAAGGAGAGTGAGCCGCCAAGTGTAGTGACGCTGTGTTTTCGTAGGTACAGTGAAAGAGAAGGTCCTGTGCTGGGCAAAGCAGATGCAGGTGGTGCAGTGGGCTGGAGCTGGTATACACATATATCAGGGCTTTACGGTGGAGCTGGCGAGGAGGCGGGCTGCCTTCAGCCGGGTGAAGAAAGCACTGTACATCAGTAAGGTGCAGTGCGGCATAGTATACCCAGCTAAGTTGAGGGTGACCTACAAATCCAAAGACTTTTATTTTGGGACGGGGAAGCAGTGGAGAAGTTTGCGAAGGCAGAAGGACTGTGGCTGAATTGAGAAATGGTCATGTACCGATGTAGCCTCATGTAACTGTATTTTTTCACTGCGTGCTGGTGTATGTGCTAAATGAGCCAACGTTGTATATATTTGGACAAGGGAAGAGATGGGACTTTCGCTTGCAATGATGGTTCTTTGGGGCTTGGGTGTGTATGCAGGGTTTGTGTGCTAAAGGGGATTTTGTGGTTTTCGTTGTTGATAAGGGGATTGACTTTGTATTTGTTACCGTTTACTGCTTGTTGGTGGGGTGTAAATTTTGAAGAAAATGTGAAAATGGAGAATAAAAATATTTTACAAAATAAATGGTGCCATTTGTTTGAGATTCTCGGAAGATTTGGATTTGGTCATAATTTTGTTGCATCAATCCACTTGTTATACAATGCCCCTATGGCCAGAGTTCGCACAAACACTTTAAATTTAGATTACTTCCCCTTGAATAGGGGCACTAGGCAGGGCTGCCCACTCTCTCCACTTTTATTCGCCCTGGCAATAGAGCAGTTCTCTATAGCCTTGAGGGCTTCCAATCAATGGTGGGGTATTATTTGGGATGGTGTGGTACACCGGGTATCTATTTATGCAGATGATCTACTTTTATATATTACGGACTCAACTCCCTCATCGATGGCTTAATGAAGACACTTAATTCCTTTGGCTCCTTCTCTGGCTATAAATTAAATCTAGGCAAGAGTGAATGTTTTCTGGTCAACTTCCCTGAAAGGCAAGCGCATTTAGGCACGTTACCCGTCCGCCTCTCTGGTCCAAGGGGGTCAGGGTGGCCCACAATTGGCCCTCACTTCACAAATTGAACTACTCAAGCCTGACCAACAATGTAAAAATAGCTCTACAGAGGTGGAAGGACCTCCCTCTATCTGTGGCGGGTAGGATTCAAACAATACAAATGATCATATTCCCTAGAGTTTTATTTTAATGCCTCCCCATTTTCCTGCCCAATTCCTTTTCATATTACGATTAATACATTGATATCTGTCTTTATTTGGGCGGGTAAGAATTCCAGAGTCCGTAGCGTTCTACTCCAGAGGATAAATGGATGGGGGGTTTAGCCCTTCCTAATATATTGTTTTCATACTGGGCCACTAATATTCAAACCATTTTATTGTGGATCAGTGATCCTGGTTCTATCGGGGTCAAATGGAGGCTCACTCTTGCACTGCATCCTCTCTTCTTGCCATAGTTATTGCACCATTACTCTTTTCTCCCACTAGATTCTCCTTGAACCTGGTGATGGTCTCCTCTCTTAGAATCTGGAAACAGTTCTGACAACATCTTAAACTTCTTTCCTTGTCACCACTAGCCGGTATCTCTAACAATCACCTTTTCTTGCCTCCTGGGAATGAAGGACTTGTCATATGAGGAGCGGTTGAGGTCTCTGGGTCTGTACTCATTGGAGTTTAGAAGGATAAGGGGGGATTCTCATCGAAACTTACAGAATACTGAGGAGCCTAGAAAGAATGGACGTGAGAAGGATTTTCGACTAGTAGGACAGTCTGGAACCCGAGGGCACAGCCTCAGACTGAAGGGACGATCCTTTAAAACTGAGATGAGGAGAAATTTCTTCAGCCAGCGGGTGGTTAATCAGTGGAACCCATTGCCGCAGAAGGCTGGGGAGGGAATTCACGGAGTGTCTTTAAGACAGAGATCAATAGGTTCTTGATTAATAAAGGGATCAGAGGTTAAGAAATGAAATGAAAATCGCTTATCACAAGTAGGCTTCAAATGAAGTTACTGTGAAAGGGGAGAAGGCAGGAGAACGTGGATGAGAAATATATCAGCCACGATCAACTGGCAGAATTCGATGGGCTGAATATCCTAATTCTGCTCCTATATCTTTTGGTATTCCTCCTTGCTGGAAAAGATTCTATCCTCGGCGCAGCTGGATAGGGGGTCAAATCAGACCTTTATGGCCACATTCTCTCATCTGATCCCTCCCCACTTAACGGGGTGAGGGTGAAATGGGAGAGTGAATTGAGCCCTGGACTCACCAGTGAGGCATGGAGGCCCTTTACAGGACCAACACCCCACCCTCAAGTGCCCGGTTGAGCCTAACTCAATTCAAGGTGCTACATAGGACACACTTACCAAAGACAAGGATCAGCAGGTTTTTCCTGAATGTTGAGAGAACATGTGATCACTGTTCGTTTGCCCCCATTGATCATACACACATGTTCTGGTCCTGCCCCAGACTCGCCATCCTCTGGGTTTCTTTTTTTACCACCAAATCTGGGATTCTCCATTTGGAATTACTCCCATCTCTGCTGGTGGGTTTCAGACTCACTGGCAGTTCATTCTGGCATGGAGGTGGACGTTATTGCCTTTGCTTCACTTGTAGCTCGGAGGCAAGTATTGGGTTGGAGATCGCCCGTTCTGCCTAATGCCTCTAGGTGGTTAAGTGACTTCATGTCTTTTTTTAAAAAACACTCTGATTAAGGGGCAATTTAGCGTGGCCAATCCACCTATCCTGCACATCATTGGGTTGTGGGGGTGAAACTCATGTAGACATGGGGAGAATGTGCAAACTGGAAATGGACAGTGACCTGGGGCCTGGATCGAACCTGGGTCCTCGGCGCCATGAGGCAACAGTGCTAACCACTGCACCACCGTGTCGTCCTTAATGTCTTTTTTGTACTTCGAAAAAATAAAGTTCACCACCAGGGATTCAGTGGAGGGATTCCACTTGAAATGGCAACCGTTTATCTCCTTTTTCAAAGATCTAGGTACCGTCAGCTGTCAAGGGTTTTAGGTGTAGTGCTTAAGTTAGTTTATTTTTCCTTGTTTGATTTGTGTTATTTGTTTACTTGTGTTTTTGTTGGGTACTTGGTAATACGGAAAACCTTAATAAACATGCTTTTTTTAAAAAACGGGTGATGTAATTAATGGGAGGAGCAATTAATGGTGTAGAAGGCAGTTTAGGTTTTAGTTTTGCTGGGAGCTTTAAGCCGAGCAGGAGCTTTTGCCAAAGGCTATCCGATTAAACAGCTGTCTCCCAAAGGCAGCAACACTTGCAGCTTGTGTCAGAAAGGATTCCTCGCTCTTCAAGCAGTATTTCCAAGAAATATCTATTCAATGTACAGTAAATAACCCTAAGTTTGCTAACTTTGTTTATACGTGGCTTTTGATCTGTGATGGGTTTCCTTGATTGGGGATAGAGAAGGCATCAGTTAGAAATTATGCTTGAGTGGAGAGAAAAAAGGTATCAGTTAGAAGTCATCAGTTCGAAGTTAAAGTGTTTCCATTTATTGTTAAGAGTTGTTGAACTGTTAATTGTAAGCCATTTTCTGTGATGTTGATGTCGCTTAATCCTGTGTTAATAACAAAGTTTGTTTTAATATACCATATCCCTATTTGTCCTGATCTGAAGTATCCTTTCCTCAGTTTTACAAATTTTAAAAAGTGCTTGGATTTCTTGTCCGGTTCCTTTATTTTATTATTTATAAATTTAGAGAACCCAATTATTTTTTCTCCAATTAAGGGGCAATTTAGCGAGGCCAATCCACCTAACCTGCACATCTTTGGGTTGTGGGGGTGAAACCCACGCAGACATGGGGAGAATGTGTTTGTCCGGTTTTGTGAGGGCCACGAAGAATCCAGCACGAGTTTGTAGAGCAGAAAGAAAACTTTATTTACAATAACATATATATATATATATATATAGCAGCAGTAACTCCCTTGCTGCTCACTCCTCTCTAGCTGGTTCCATACTGGCCAGCTTTATTTATGCAGGGCCTTGCCCTCATTGGGGAAGCTCATACTCCCTAAGGATTATGGGATTGCCATTAGTCCCCAGACAGTGGTAAGCAGGCAGGTTATAACATCCGGTATCCTAACATGTTGGTGTCTGGTCAGGGATCTTAACAATGGATCATGATCACTGGATCCTCACCCTCCCACTGTACATTCCTGTCCAGCCCAGTGCAGATATCCTGAACCCTGGCACTGAGCAGGCAACATAGCTGTCTGTACTCTTGCTCTCTACTGCAGAAAAATGTTTATCCCTCTGACTATACTGTCCTCAACTACCACTATCTTCCTATTAACCAATGTTGACTTCTTTATTTCTATGTGAACCACAAGCTGTTTCTTATATTGACCAAATGACCACACGACCAGTATATTAGTTCAAAAGACAGTTTATTAATAAACACAAGACTTATCACTATGTGCAATGATACACGCGGCTACGCACTAAACTATACCGAATAACTAAGATGACCTTTACTTAACTTCGGTGTGGCCGGCTCTGGCGGGCGATAAGGCCTTTATCTGTGTCCACGTGAGTCGGTTGGAAGTCGTCAGGTTCGCTGCGGCTGGGCTCGTCCTTCAGGTAGCGATTGCGGGTCCTTGAACTTGGCTGGTTGATATGCTGTAATTGCAGTTCTTCTTATTCCCCTGGTTTTTCACGCCCTTTGGGCCGGTCCTAACTCTAGATCCAATGGATCGATAGGGTTTCGATCACCCTCATTGACCCTGGCCAATTAGGGGGCAGATACCTCGATGGCTAGGTGGGTCCTAGCTGTCATTGTTCCAGGCACGTATGCCTTTCCAAATAAGGGGAAGTAGCGCTGGTTAGTCTGCTCCTGTTGCCGTTCCTTGATTCGAGTTCTATTGTTCTGGGGAAATGGTGATTGACCTTTAATAGGTGCATGTTTCTGTCAGGTCTGGCTTCTTTGTACAATACACAGAGGCTGTGTACTTGTCTGTGCCCCAAGTTGACCACAGTTCCCATCGTCCTTTGCAGGTGGCCATTTTAGATGGCTACATTCCGTCCTCTTGATCCTGAACACGAAGCGTGGTGGATCACAGATTTGATCCCATGTCTGTCGTGTTGGTTTTGGTCACCCTTTGGTCAGTAAAGGTCCTACTCTGCTCTGTCTGAGAGTCATTGCACAATCTCACCTAATTCATTATTACATACATTCGTTAAATCAATTCACTACTAATGGCTATTTCATTTCTAAAATTAGATTCATATAAAATATTTTAACTTAAATTTATATAAAGACAGTTGGTTTCTAACTAAACTTTCTACATTACACTTATGCTGTTGCTTCTACATAAAGAACTTATTTACAACACAAAATTTAAAAACAGCAGCACCACATTCCTTCTCCTTATCATACATGATCAGTACAGAGGCACAATGGCCCATTTTAGCAGCGGTTGTTACAGTTGGTTGTAAGTTATCCATTCTTATGATAGCTTTATTGAATTCCAAAGAAGGGGGCTCGAACTGTGTATGTAGGGGGCGGGAGGCTTTTGCCTTCCATTTACGGAGTCGGAATATGAGGATGACAATATATATTATCGCAATCAGGAAGAGGGCCTCTACTATGTATGAGAGTGGGTTCCATTTTGCAATGTCTTCCCACCAGGTGGGGGTTTCGGTCTCTATCTCTAACAGTTGCTGGGTGGTATCCTGACTGGAGGTGGTCTATTGTGTGGTGGCGTTTGGGACTGGCTTATGTCCTAATCTAATTATGTGTATTACCAAGTTACCTTTAGTGGGTGTCCCAGGGCAATTTTGTCCAATTCCTAATGTGTTCCCTGAGCTTCTCTTTAAACATCCAATTTCGGGGTATCCTTCATTAGTAAGTTCCTACCAATCTCCTGTCCCAGTTGTGCTGATGTAACATTCTGATGTGATCCCGTTGGGCTTTCTAAACATTGTCCTTTGGTTATTACACCCAAATTGGATGCTTCTGTTGTGTTTGACCCATAGTATCCCGCCCTCGCATTCCCCTGCATCTGGGGCTTTATACCACAAGCCGCCGGGCTGTGGAGAGTCTTTGGTGTTTTGTGCTCGGTGTTCGGTAAGTCCAGCGATGATCAATGTGAAGAATAGGTTTCCTGGATTCATCCTGCGGTGTTTCTGTTTTCCGTGTAATCCTAGGGAATCAAGCATAGTATCATGTCATTATCATTGGTTAATATCTGTGTGTATTAGTCTTTCTCTCTTAGTTCCAATTACCCTTTATGATTGTCACCATGTGTGACTCCCCCATTTTGTTTTTTTAAACAAAAAAAAATGTTGAGAGGTACTAATCCAAGTGCCGCAATTCAATCGTTCAAGTGTCTCACAGCTTGTGTGGTCGATGCTAGGAGTGGGCAGATGCTTTCTTCGACCAGTCTCCATCTTTACTAACAACCATGGAGGGTTGAGGCTTAGCTTAATCAGCCGAATTTCAGGGCGGCAGGTTTTATAAAGTTTCATCCCAGGGGCTCAGAGGTAGCGGCAGTGATCAACAACCATTGTGTTTAAGTGTAAATAGCATTTGGAAGCGACCCAAAGGGGCCGAAAGGAAAGTGGAAGAAGTAAGGGTTTAAGCTGTGGAGTGAAAAGAAGATTCAAGACCTGCCCAAATCAGTGAAGCGTGTAGTAAACCATTCTGGGGAGCGTGAAGGGAACATGAGGTGCGTGTGGGCCGCTGCGGGAGAAGAATGGGTGGGATCCTCGGGTAGGGCGTGGGTTAGTGTCGTTACTCCACTACCCGAGCTTAACTGACCGGATAATTCTGGGGCCTCAGGTAGGGCGGGGATTAGTGCCGTTACTCCCTACCTGGGTGACCGAAATGAGCGGGAAGAATTTGCAGTCGTATGAGATCCAACAAGTGTACATTTAACTGCCATTGGTCAGTAGGCTGCATCTTATGGTTCTGTGAGAAGAAGAATTATGACTGTATGAAGAAATCTGAAAAAAAGAAAGAAAGCTCACATAGCAAGACATGCACATGATAAATCGATATGAAACAGAGCTTTGTACATTGGATTCCTCCCGTACATGTCAGTTTTCCGGCTCAATCATGTCTTTTCTTGCTCGAATGCCCCCCAAATAAACCCCCTTCCCCCTCCCTCCCTCCACCCCCCCCCCCCCACGAAAGATATCCCCCCCTCCCGCCACCCCTTCCCACCTGGGTTGCCGCTGCTGCTGACCGACCTTCATCTAACGCTCCGTGAGATAGTCTAGGAACGGTTGCCACCGCCTGTAGAACCCCTGCGCAGACCCTCGCAAGGCAAACTTTATCCTCTCCAACTTGATAAACCCTGCCATATCATTTATCCGGGCCTCCACGCTGGGGGGGCTTCGCCTCCTTCCACATTAGCAAGATCCTTCGCCGGGCTACTAGGGACGCAAAGGCCAGAATGCCGGCCTCTTTCGCCTCCTGCACTCCCGGCTCGTCCACTACTCCAAATAGTGCTAACCCCCAGCTTGGCTTGACCCGGACTTTCACCACCTTAGATACTGTTCCCGCCACTCCCCTCCAGAAACCCTCCAGTGCCAGGCATGACCAAAATATATGGACATGGTTTGTCGGACTTCCTGAGCACCTCCCACATCTGTCCTCCACCCCAAAGAACCTACTCAGCCTCGCCCCAGTCATATGCGCTCTATGAACCACCTTAAATTGTATCAGGCTAAGCCTGGCACACGAAGAAGAGGAATTAACCCTACTTAGGGCATCAGCCCATAGCCCCTCCTCAATCTCCTCCCCCATCTCCTCCTCCCATTTACCCTTCAGCTCCTCGACCAACTCTTCCCCCTCTTCTTTCATCTCCTGGTATATTGCCGACACCTTGCCCTCTCCGACCCATACACACGAAATCACCCTATCTTGAATGTCCTGTGCCGGGAGCAACGGGAATTCCCTCACCTGTCACCTCACAAACGCCCTCACTTGCATGTACCTGAAAGCATTTCCCGGGGGTAGCCCAAACTTCTCCTCCAGTGCCCCTAGGCTCGCAAACGTCCCATCAATGAACAGGTCCCCCATTCTTCTAATCCCTGCCCGATACCAGCTCTGAAACCCCCCGTCCATCCTCCCCGGGACAAACCGATGGTTACCCCTGATCGGGGACCACACCGAGGCTCCCTTTGCACCCCTGTGCCATCTCCACTGGCCCCAGATCTTTAGCGTTGCCGCCACCACCGGACCCATGGTGTACCTTGTCGGCGAGAGCGGCAGCGGTGCCGTCACCAGCGCCCCCAGGCTCATTCCTTTGCAGGACGCCATCTCCAACCTCTTCCATGCCGCCCCCTCTCCCTCCATTACCCACTTACGGATCATCGCCACATTGGCTGCCCAGTAGTAGCCACCCAGATTCGGCAACGCCAACCCCCCTCTGTCCCTACTGCGCTCCAGAAACCCCCTCCTTACCCTCAAGGTCTTATTTGCCCACACAAACCCCGTAATGCTCCTGCCTACCCTCTTAAAAAAGGCCTTGGTGATCACGATTGGAAGGCACTGGAACACAAAAAGAAACCTCGGGAGGACCACCATTTTGACCGACTGCACTCTACCCGCTAGCGAGAGCGGCAACATGTCCCATCGTTTGACGTCCTCCTCCATCTGCTCCATCAGCCTCGTCAAATTAAGTTTATGTAGGGCCCCCCAACTCCTAGCTATTTGGATCCCCAAGTACCGAAAGCCCCTTTCCGCCCTCCTCAACGGTAGATCGTCTATCCCCCTTTCCTGGTCTCCTGACTGTCCTACAAAGAGCTCACTCTTCCCTACATTGAGCTTATAGCCCGAAAAATCCCAAACTCCCTTAGAGTCTGCATGACCTCCACCATCCCCTCCACTGGATCCGCCACATACAACAACAGGTCATCTGCGTAAAGCGACACTCGATGCTCCTCTCCCCTTCGGACCACCCCCCTCCATTTCCTAGACTCCCTTAATGACATGGCCAAGGGTTCAATTGCTAATGCAAACAACAGGGTGGACAGGGGGCACCCCTGCCTCGTCCCTCGATACAGCCGAAAATACTCCGACCTCCGCCGATTCGTAATCACACTCGCCACCGGGGCTCTATATAGGAGCTTAACCCAGCTAATAAACCCTCCCCCGAACCCAAACCTCCGCAGCACTTCCCAAAGGTACTCCCATTCTACTCGGTCAAAGGCCTTCTCCGCGTCCATAGCCGCCACTATCTCCGCCTCTCCCTCCACCGATGGTATCATTATCACGTTTAGGAGCCGCCGCACATTGGTGTTTAGCTGCCTGCCCTTTACAAATCCCGTCTGGTCCTCGTGAATCACCCCCGGGACACAGTCCTCGATCCTCGTAGCCAGGACTTTTGCCAGCAACTTAGCATCCACATTGAGGAGCGAGATCGGCCTGTACGACCCACATTGCAGTGGGTCCTTATCCCGCTTCAGGATCAAAGAGATCGTCGCCTCAAACATTGTCGGGGGCTGGGTCCCTCCCTCCCTTGCCTCATTAAAAGTCCTCACCAGCAACGGGGCTAACAGGTCTACGTACTTCCCATAGAACTCAACCGGGAACCCATCCGGTCCTGGGGCCTTCCCTGCCTGCATACTCCCCAGACCTTTAATCAGCTCCTCCAACCCAATTGGTGCCCCCAAACCAGCCACCTCCTGCTCCTCCACCCTCGGGAACCTCAGTTCGTCCAAGAATTGTCGCATCCCCTCTTCCCCCGCTGGGGGCTGGGATCTGTACAGCTCCTCATAGAAGGCCTTGAATGCCTCATTTACTTCCATCGCACTCCGCACCGTAGCTCCCCTTCCATCCTTGACTCCACCTATCTCCCTCGCTGCCATCCTCTTATGGAGCTGGTGTGCCAGCATCCGGCTCGCCTTCTCCCCATACTCATACGTCGACCCCTGCACTTTCCTCCATTGTGCCTCTGCGTTCCCTGTGGTCAACATGTCGAACTCCGTCTGGAGATTTCGCCTTTCCCTAAGTAGTCCCTCTTCAGGGGCCTCTGCGTATCTCCTGTCCACTCTTAAAATCTCCCCCACTAACCTCTCCCTTTCCCTGCCCTCTCTCTTCTCCCTATGAGCCATGATGGAGATTAACTCTCCCCTGACCACCGCCTTCAGCGCCTCCAATACTACCCCCACCTGCACCTCCCCGTTGTCGTTGGCCTCCAAGTACCTTTCAATGCACCCCCTCACCCTCCTGCACACCGCCTCATCTGCCAGCAGTCCCACATCCAACCACCACAACGGGCGTTGGTCCCTCTCCTCTCCCAACTCCAGTTCCACCCAGTGCGGGGCGTGATCTGAGATGGCTATGGCCGAATACTCTGTTCCCTCCACTTTCGGGATCAGCTCCCTACCCAGAACAAAAAAAATCTATCCGGGAGTAGGCTTTGTGCACGTGGGAGAAAAAAGAAAATTCCCTGGCCTGCGGCCTGGCAAACCTCCACGGGTCCACTCCCCCCATCTGGTCCATAAACCCCCTAAGCACCTTGGCCGCAGCCAGCCTATTTCCGGTCCTAGATCTTGAGCGATCCAGTGCTGGGTCCAACACCGTGTTGAAATCCCCACCCATTATCAAGCTTCCTACCTCCAGGTCCGGAATGCGCCCCAACATACGCTTCATGAATCCAGCAACGTACCAGTTCGGGGCGTATACATTTACCAATACCACCCACGTCCCCTGCAACCTACCGCTCACCATCACGTATCGACCTCCATTGTCCACTACAATATTCTTGGCCTCAAACGACACCCGCTTCCCCACCAATATTTCCACCCCTCTGTCCTTCGCATCCAGCCCCGAATGGAATACCTGTTCTACCCATCCCTTTCTTAACCTGACCTGGTCTGCCACCTTCAAATGTGTCTCCTGGAGCATGACCACGTCTGCCTTCAGTCCCTTTAAGTGCGCGAACACTCGGGCCCTCTTAACCGGCCCATTCAGGCCCCTCACATTCCGCGTTATCAGCCGGATTGGGGGGCCTCCCCCCCACCCCCGCCGACTAGCCATCACCTTTTCTAGGCCAGTCTCGTACCCGCGCCGCCCTCACCCTCCAGTCCCGCAGACGGGGGACCCCCGCCCCGACCACCTCTTCTGTGTCCAATTCCCCCTCGGCCAGTGCAGCAGCAACCCTATTCCCCCCCCCGCTAGAGCCGAGTCTAGCTCTTTTGCTCCCCCATAACACTCCCGTAAGTCAGCTGACTCCTGCTGACCCCGGCTTCCCCTGCCGTCCCATTTACCCCCCCCCGTGTGGGAATCTCCCGTCCCCAACAATCCGTGTGCGCTCCCCCATTACCCCCCCCCCACCCCCCGCCGTCCTTCCCTAGCGCGGGAAAAACCCCGTGCTTTACGAGCCTGCCCCGCCCCTCTGGTGCAGCTCCTGTCGCGGCCTTATCTCATTTCCCCCATCCCCGAGCCTCCCCTCCCTCCAGCACCGGCGCCCACCTTCTCGCACAGTCTTCTCACCCGATCCTTTTCCCCATCCCCACCCATCACCCAACCCGTGGAACATTTCTCTGCGCGTGATTAAAACCCTGTGTACAACAAAAATCCAACATCCCCCCCCACCCCCACAAACCCTCAGTTTGAGTCCAACTTTTCAGTTTGGATAAAGGTCCAAGCCTCCTCAGGCGTTTCAAAGTAGTGATGTTGATCCTGGAATGTGACCCACAATCGCGCTGGCTGCAGCATTCCAAATCCCACTCCCTTCCGATGCAGCACCGCCTTGGCCCGGTTGAAACCCGCTCTCTTCTTTGCCACCTCCGTGCTCCAGTCCGGGTAGATTCGGATCTCCGCATTCTCCCAGCTGCTACTCCGCTCTTTCTTGGCCCATCTCAAGACCCTCTCTCTGTCCGTGAAACGGTGAAACCTCATCACAATCGCCCTTGGCGGCTCGTCGGCCTTGGGCCTCCTCGCCTGCACCCGATGTGTCCCATCCAGCTCCAGAGGCCTCGGAGGGGCCTCCGCACCCATCAGCGACTCAAGCATCGTGCTCGCATATGCCCCGGCATCGGCCCCCTCCACTCCTTCAGGGAGACCCAGGATCCGAAGATTCTTTTTCCTCGACCTGTTCTCCATGTCTTCGAATCTTTCTGCCCACTTTTTGTGCAGCGCCTCGTGCCTCTCCAACCTCACCGCCAGGCCCAAGATCTCATCCTCGTTCTCATCGACTTTTTTCTGCACCTCCTGGATCTTTACCTCGTGGGCCTTCTGGGTCATCCCTAATCCTTCGACAGCATAGGCGCCAGCATCTTTTTCCGCAGCTCCTCAAAACAGCGCTTGATAAACTCTTGCAGCTCCGGCCGGCATTCCACTTTATCTCCGGCCGCTGCCATCTTGTTTTTCTTCCCTCGCTGCCCTCGCTGCTCCAACGCCGCTTTTTTGGCCGTTCCACTTCTTGTCCGTTCCATATACAGTGAAGGGGGACCTTTCTCTCACCTTCCCATATGGGACGTCTTCGAAAAATTCCTGTTGGGGCTCCTCTGGAGAGCCCGAAAGTCCGTAATCGCGGGAGCTGCCGAAACGTGCGGCTTAGCTCCGCATCGCCGCAACCGGAAGTCCACCTCAGATATTTGTGTGCATCAGTTCTGTTAAATCATTTACCAAAAGGGGCTCATCGCTTGAATCATCACCTTCTCCTGGTTGCCAGACTCGTGTCTGCAGATTTCGGACGTTAGCCGCGTAGGCCTGTGGATGGTCCGATTTGTCATGTCTTATCAACCTGTAGGAACTTTCATGGTGCCAAAGAGGAGTATCGGGGTTGTGGTGTGACGGAGGGTAGTTGGGAAATGGTGTACTGGAAGTGGAAACAATGTTGCTGGGGGTGGGCGGCGGATAAGTCGGTGGGTGGGGACGGTCATACAAGGGGTCAAATAGATCCAAGGCGTCATTCTAGGGGCAAGGG
This sequence comes from Scyliorhinus torazame, assembly GCF_047496885.1. Taxonomy (NCBI): domain Eukaryota; kingdom Metazoa; phylum Chordata; class Chondrichthyes; order Carcharhiniformes; family Scyliorhinidae; genus Scyliorhinus; species Scyliorhinus torazame. The sequence goes on from NC_092722.1 coordinate 131,640,586, forward strand.
TAGCTGACGGTGGAGAGATCACGGCAGCTGCCAGGGATGTTAGTCAAATCCGGGAGGCTCTCATCAGAGTTAAGTTCGAGGTTGAAACCTGTGACTGTGGGCAGAGTCGAGGGAAAGGTGTCATCATGAGGGGGAGGGTTGGAGCAGGTATCGGGCTGAATCATCAGTGGGCAGAGTGTCATCCTCTCCCATTGCCAACGTTAAGTGGTGGGTGTGGCTATGTTGTGAATCGTAGGCTTTGAGTTGGTTGAGGTGGAAACAACCAGTCTTACCGTTAGGGTACACTATTTTGTGCACGGAGGGGCTTACTTTGACTGAAATGGAGTTAGGGCCTGCAAATTTAGGGGCTAGGAAGGAGCTGGGGTTGTACAACGAGATCATAACTTGCTGGCCGACTGTGTATTCTATGGGGTGAACCTTTTTGTCAAAGCTGGCATTACTCTGCTTCTTTCTAGCGCCTAGTCGGACAGCAGCAGCCAGTTGTGCCGCTTTAATGTTCTCTGTGACCTGTTGCACTGCTTTTCCGTGGCTGAGAGCGGTTACTGCGGGATTTGCCATATCGAGTCCTAATAAATATTCAATGCCTTTCATGGGTCTCCCTGTCATAAGTGTCTGGGGAGTGAAACCTGTGGAACGAAACTGTGTTCCTGATAAACATGAGAGCTAAGGGTAGCACTGTGTCCCAGGTGGTGTTGTTCTGCGGTACCGTTTTCCTAATAGTCGTTTTTAAAGTGCGGTTCATGCGCTCTACTATATCTCTGGATTGGGGGTGGTAGGCTATGTGGAATTTTTGTTTGATGCCAAAAATAGTCACAACGTTTTGCACTACCCTGCCAATGAAGTGGGAACCTTGGTCTGACTCAATGCTGCGTGGAACACCTCAGTGCATAAATATCTGATGGGTCAAAATTTTAGCGGTGGCCTTTGCTGTGTTTGAACATGTGGGGAATGCCTCGACCCATTTTGTAAATGTATCTATAACAACGTACTTGAAACCATTTCTGCAGGGGGGGGGGGTGGGGGGAACCAATGTAACCGATTTGCAGATTTGTCCAGGGGCCTCTACAGGTCAGGTGTGTCTTAATTGTCCCTTCTTTGTTGCCTCCACCTCGTGCGCGAGGTTGGGGCTGATCCAACTGAATGTGGTATACAGAGCACACCTCAAGAGGGCGAGGATGAGCCGATTCTTTGAAGGAGTAGAAGATGTGTGTGAGCGTTGTGGGTGGGGGGGGGGGGGGGGGGGGGGCCGCTAATCACGTTCATATGTTTTGGTCCTGTCCAAAGCTAGAGGATTACTGGAAGGAGGTTTTTAGGGTAATTTCTAAAGTGGTGCACGTGAAACTGGACCCGGGTCCCCGGGAGGCCATATTCGGGGTGTCGGACCAGCCAGGGTTGGAAACCGGTGCGGAGGCAGATGTTGTAGCCTTCGCCTCTTTGATCGCCCGAAGGCAGATCCTGATGGGCTGGTGAGCAGCCTCTTCACCCTGTGCCCTGGCGTGGCAGGGGGAAACTGTTGGAATTCTTGACTCTTGAGAAGGTTAAGTTTGAACTGAAGGGAAGGATGGAGGGGTTGTACAATTCATGGGCATTATTCATTGTGCACTTTCAAGAACTGGACAACATCGAACATTAGTTGGGGGCGGTGGGTGGGAGGGGGGCGGTGTGTGTTGATGGTGACAATGGGTGATGCCTGATTCCTTTTTGTTATTTGTTTATGTGACCATGCGGGCTAATGTTTGGGGTTTGGTGGGAGGATGGGATCGTTGTTATTGATATGGGGATTGACATATTTGTTACTGATTATTGTTTGTTGTTGGTGGGTGTAAATTTGGGAGAAAATGTGAAAAAGGAGAATAAAAAAGATTTTTTTTAAAAAACAATTGTCCCTTCTTTGCATAATGTTTGGGATTGTTCTGAGCACAAATGAGGCAATTCTCAACATAATGTGTGACATCGCTTTTCAATTCGGGCCACCAACACAAAAGTCTTAAATGGGCAATGGTGGTGTCTATTCCCTGATGTCCGTGTTCGTCATGGAACTGGTGGATTAACTGGTTTCAGTCTTGGGTGGGGACCACATAAATTCCATCCTTTAAAACTATGCCATCCTGTATTGTGAGTGTGTCCTTCCATTTATCATCGGGGGCTGGGTAGATGCCGTTCAGTACCTGTTAAGATAATCGGTCATGGCGTTCCTGTCGTTGGACTGCTGATAGTTCGGTCGGTGGTTGCTACTTCTATGCCATATGGCATGTCAGGGTCGGGAACTTGTAAAGCAGGAGCTGTGCCTAGGGTGCGTTTTAAATCGTCGATGGCATCTGTGTGGTGTGGAAGCCAATGCCATGGGGGGGTTCCTTTTCAGAAGCTCTGAGAGTGGGGCGGCCCTTGGTGGCAAAACCATCTATGTAATCCTACAGTATCCCACTAAACCTAGGAATGAACTGAGTGCACTTACATTACGGGATACGGCAATTCCACAATGGAGTCAATTCGCTTCAGTTCAATCTCTCGTTTGCCGTGGGGTGATAATGGTGCCTAAATAGAGTACCTTTTCCCTCAGTATCTGTGCCCTTTTTAGGGCTTACCTTATATCCGATGGACTGGTGCAGGGCTAGTAATACGGCTAACAGAGCCACATGCTCTTCCCTGGTATCGGTTTGCAGGAGCTAGGTCGTCTACATACTGAACTAGGCATTAGGGGCGGGAGAATTTAGAGAGACCAGCAGTTAGCTGTCTGTGGAAAATGGAGTGGGAGTTATGGAATCCTTGGGAGAGACACGTCCATGTGTACTGTTGGCCTTGAAAGGTGAACGCAAATATATATTGGCAAGCTTGGTCTAGGGGAATGGACCAAAACCCATTGCTAATATCCAATACGGTGAAATACTTTGCTTGCACTCCTGTTTAAGCATGGTCGTGGGACTCATGGCAATGGTTGGGGGCTGTTAAAGGGGTAACTTTATTTAATTTGCGATAGTCAATTGTGAGTCGCCATGAGCCGCCTGGTTTCTTTACTGGCCAAATCAGGGCATTATTGTGGAAGCTACGGGTCGAATCACTCCTTGTTTTAACAGACTGTTAATGGCTTTTAAATTTTCGCTTTCAGCCTGCTGTGGAAATCCGTACTGTTCTGCGGTTTGGGGTCGGGACCTGAAATCATAACTGTGCCTGGAATCTGCCCACAATCGCGTTTTGTGCTGGGCAAAAGCGCCTTTGTGTGTGGTTAGTACCTATTTAATGGTTGCGTCTGTGCTAATTGCTGAAGGTTAAACCAAAAGGTGTTTTTTGGAACAGGTTTGCGGTGTTTAGTGTGGTTCGGGACCCTCCTGTGTCCCAGAGAAAATCAACTGCATGTCCCCGGACTGTGCCTGTGACTACGGTCTTCCGACATTATCCCAGCGCGTGTCACAGACCCACGTTGGAGACGCCGGACACCGTCAATCCAGGAGTTATAAACGAGGTTATCTGAGCGGGCGTTTTACGGTATGCATGTGGCGAATGTTGCCTTCTAGCTGTTGTGGCTGGCGATCAGTGTCTGGCCTATTGTTTCTGGGATGGGGGGGTTGTGCTGTTGGACTCATTGATTGTGTGGGGTTTTTGCTGAAATCGCGAGTGAAATGTCCTACTTGTCCACAATTGTACTATGAACCTCGTGGTGCGTGGGTTGGGCCTTGTGTTTCTGGTGTGCTGTTTCTCGGGGGTCGTGTTTCTCTCTTCTGCCCTCATTTGTCCATGTGGTTCCTAGCTAGTCCTAACTGGGTGCATCGTGGCTTCTAATCCGTTCTGGTCCATCTGATCCTGTAGTGACTGTTCCCATGCCCTAGATAGACGTCTGAGTACCCAAATCTCATTGTGTGTGTTATCTACCGGGTCATAATTTGCACACACCCTTTTACCTGCTTCAGTGACATGCAAAACTAAAGTACGGGACCATTTAGTGGTTTCTTCCTCATCTAGGGGAGCGCGGTTTAGGTTTCCATATACTGCCTTAAAATGTATCCAGAGGCGACTGGCCAAGGCGGTCAGGTGTTCCCCTTACTTCTGTCTACATTTGTTTAGACCCTCTATCAGATCCCCTTTGCTGTATCCGATAGTGTCTAATATTGCGGCCTTCATTTCCTCTAGGGTTCCTCCTCCTACATTTTGGGGTTCTGCCAAAGCTGATCGTACCGACTGGATGAGGCTCATTACAATCAATTTTACTTCCTCCCTCCCATCTAATCCGTACATAACCTTTTGTTGGTGCACCTCCTCAAAGACGCTATGTCAGTCTGAATTGGGCAGAAATGGAGTAATTTTGCTGCAAGTGTCCCTTAACTGAGTTACGGAAAGTGGGGTGGTGTAGGTGATAGCTGGACCTGCTTGATCCACTTATCCTTCTTTCTGTAGTGACCGGATTGGGTGTCGGGGGCAGTTGTGGAGGTTGGTGCACCCTGTGCAGCCGGTGTCTTACTTTTTGGGATGCGTGGTGGTTGCTTTTGACTCTCCATTCTCTCTACATACATAGTGCGCGCTTTCATTTAACTCTTCCCAATCTGTCATCTCTTCTTCATCTGCCTCGTCTGTCCCGATGGTACACGTAAAACCATTCTGAATGGAAAATAACGACTGGAGCTTATATATCTTTCGCTGGCATTTAGAGTGGTCAACAGTGCTCTGCCTTTGTTCTTTAGTGGACTGGTGGAGCGCTCTGAAAGCTGCCTGTAAATCGGCACATTTTTTTGTTAACTGAGTGACTGGTGTTCAGTCTCCTCTCTTATCAAGGCTGCACGCTGTGTGACTTGATAGGCCTTGTCGTACTGGGTTTGGAAGCTGCTAAGGTGTACTATGCAAGACTGGTGGGCGCGTTTAACATCGGCGATTTCCCTGTCTTTAGCGGCTAACTTCTCCCGGAGTTGCTCAATAGTGTTCTCACTTTCCTTACTGTTTACCACATTCTCCTCCTCCTTCTCTACTAACTGACTGCGGAGCGTCTCGATGACCTCCTTGGTGCCTCACAACTGTGCCAAGCAGCACACTATTGCCATTGGCTTTCTCAACTTCACTGCGTTTTTCTTATAGACCTTACATAAATTCTCCCACCAAGTTTGTCCTATCTTTCCTGGACCTGACTCAGTGTTTGCATAAAAATTCGACCAAAGGGGCCATCCTTTCCCCTTCAAATACTTCCTCCCATATGGGGCACTGCTCTGACTTGTTGACTACTGCGACCTCGGGTTGTTGCTGTGGATTCATCACCTTCTCTAACATTTGCGCTGCCATGTCTTATCTACTTATAATTTGGAACAGGGGGAATAAGGAGTCGATTGAACAACGGGAAGGCTTACCGCTATATTCCGGTTCACAATCCCTCTAGATTTGCATGAAAGTCTGACGAGTTTACCTTATCCTTCCCTGTTAGTTGCATGCGGTTTAGCGCACACTTCCGAAATTCGGTTATTTGGTCGATATGAAACTTACTCTTGTGGTTCGTTTTTCTTTTCCCAATTTAATTCAAAGTTGTGAGATCTCTCGGAGTGACAGAGTCACTTCTAATCGAGTCCCGCCAGAGTCGCCAATAAATGGTGACTTCTTTATTTCTATGTGAACCACAAGCTGTTTCTTATATTGACCAAATGACCACACAACCAGTATATATGTTCAAAAGACAGTTTATTAATAAACACAAGACATATCTCTATGTGCAATGATACACGCGGCTATGCACTAAACTATATCTAATAACTAAGATGAACTTTACTTAACTTCGGGGTGATCGGCTCTATGCAGGAGATAAGGCCTTTATCTGTGTCCACGTGGGTCGGTTGGAAGTCGTCAGGTTCGTCTCGGCTGGGCTCGTCCTTCAGGTAACGATCGCGGGTCCTTGAACTTGGCTGGATGATATGCTGCAATTGTTCGCACTGAGACCGGTCCAAAAGAGGCCGATCTCTTGGTTTGCAGTTCTTCTTATTCCCCTGGTTTTTCGCGCCCTTTGGGCCAGCCCTAACTCCAGATCCAATGGATCGATAGGGTTTCGAACACCCTAATTGATCCTGGCCAATTAGGGGGCGGATACCTCGATGGCTAGGCGGGTCCTAACTGTTATTGTTCCAGGCACATATGACTTTCCAAATAAGGGGAAGTGGCGCCGGTTAGTCTGCTACTGTTGCCGTTCCTTGATTCGAGTTCTATTGGCCTGGGGAAATGGTGATTGACCTTTAATAGGTGCAAGTTTCTGTCAGGTCTGGCTTCTTTGCACAATACATAGAGGCTGTGTACTTGTCTGTGCCAAGCTGACCACAATCCCCATCGTCCTTTGCAGGTGGCCATTTTAGTTGGCTACACCAACCAACTTGTACCATGATCAGTTTGAAGCCACCACTTTGCTAGCACCTCAGCTATTGCACATTTCAAAAGGCGGAGGCTCCTTCATTTCTACCTTTTGGATTCCCATACTATCTCACTTGCAGTCACATCCTCCGATCCCTAACTAAATCAGAAGATCCTATCCTGAGGGTTGTGACTGCCTCCTGGCACAACGTGTCCAGGTAACTTTCCCCTCTCCCTGATGCAGTATCTGTAGTTTGGCCTCCAGCTTAATAACTGAGCCACATATCAATGAGCAGTATCTCAGTATGAATCTTGTATGTGTGCAGCCTGTTTACTCCATGCTCTCTACACCGATTACTATGGCCATGTACCTGCACATCTGAGAGGGGGAACATGGTGACAATTATCCTTCTTGTTCTCCCTACTACCTTTTTACCTGCTTCTCCCTCTCCTTTTTTTTTTAGCTGCTTAAAACCAGTTACATCTAATTATTTTTCCAGCTCTGATAAAAAGGTAATTGACACTGTTTCTCACACCACTGATGCTGCCTGCCCCACCGAGTATTGCCAACTATCTATTTCCGGGATTAAGAATGCTTTTGTATTCATCACACCATTAGTTTTTCCCTTTCTCATTATTATTTTATATCATTCTCAATGTGACAGCAAACTTGAGAAATTCACTCACTTTACCAATCTTTGGGGTGCAGGACTAATCTGTTTTTAAACACAGGACTGTTTTCACCCCCCATTGTTCCCTCTTCACAGCCTTTTTTCAAATTTATACACAAGAAAATAATGTAGATGAAGTCGAGTGGATGATTATTATAAATACACCCATGGGAACTTAAGGATCGTTGGCCTCCCCGAAGGAATTGAGGGGTCGATTGTGGGAGCATATCTGGCGAGCATGCTGGAGACGCTGATGAGGGCCGGGGCGTTTTCTCGGCCCCTGGAAGTGGACGGAGCGCATCGAGCCCTCGCAAGGAAGCCTAAGGCGAATGATCCGCCGAGGGTCATGGTGGTGCGTTTCCACCGTTTTTCGGACAAAGAACTTGTCTTGCGGTGGGCCAAGAAGGAGCGGAGCAGCAGATGGGAGAACAGTGAGGTGCGCATTTACCAGGACCTGGGAGCGGAGCTGGCCAAGAGACGTGCTGAGTTTAACCGGGTGAAGGCGATCCTCTTCAAGAAGGGGGTGAAATTCGGGATGCTGTATCCAGTGCGGTTGTGGGTTACGCACGAAGACCGGCACTTTTACTTTGAGGCACCGGACGATGTATGGTCTTTTATCAAAGAAAAGAAGTTGGAAGCGTCTTAAAGGACACTTAAGTCTTAAAGGAATTATGAGGCGGCGGTTTGTAATCGGTTCAAATAAGACTGTATGTGGTTCTGGGTTAAGTATTAGGCTGGGGTGCTGGTTTGAGGGTGCTTTGTTTTTGCAAAGATTGGATGCAAAGGGGGGAGGGGAGCCCTGAAGTTGGTGCTATTCTGTGGGAGGGTGGGTTTGGTTCCAAGCGATTGTTGTTTCTGCATTGGTTTATGTTAATTTCTTTTACTTCAGGTTGTTTACTTACTGGGGACTGCGATGTTGTCAAATGGTTTATGCATGTTGGGAGAGGGGTTTGAACAATAGGGAGCCAGACTGTTTGGCACCAAGGGCAGGGGCTGTCAGGGTCAGCTGACTCTCGGAAGCGTGGTGGGGGCTGAACATGTGCTAAGATGGTGCTTGAGCTGGGGGATTAGGTTTTGGGGGCTGTTGTGGGGGTTGGAGGGGGGGAAGGGGGAGGCTGCTTCGCTGACAGGGGAGGAACTATTATCAGGGAACAAAAGGGAGGTCGAGGGCGGTGCCTGCTTGTGGGGGAGCTCGGGGAAGCGGGGGGCGTGGGCTCTGGGCTGGCCGAAAAAAGGTTATGGCTAGTCGGCAGCCCTCCGTCCAGGCTGATTACGTGGAATGTGAGGGGTTTGAATGGGCCGGTCAAAAGAATGCGTGTTTTCACGCATTTAAAGGGGCTGAAGGCAGACTTTTTTTAAAAGAAAAAAGAAAAACAAAAGACACATAAATAAACATCTTACAACTACATCACGAATTCCCCCAATATACAAACCCCCCATTAAGCAACAATAAACACAGTATAAAACACAAAGTACACACCCCCCCCTCCTCCCCCACCCCTCCCCCCCTCTGGGTTGCTGCTACCACTGACCACCTCCTAACTCTCCGCTAGAAAGTCTAGGAACGTTGCCACCGCCTGAAGAACCCTTGCACAGACACTCTCAAGGCAAATTTTACCATCTCCAATTTAATGAATCCTGCCATGTCGCTTATCCAGGCTTCCACGCTTGGGGGCCTCGCATCTTTCCACTGTAGCAGAATCCTCCGCCAGGCTACGAGGGACGCAAAGGCCAGAATACCGGCCTCTTTCGCCTCCTGCGCTCCCGGCTCGTCCGATACCCCAAATAGTGCTAACCCCCAGCTCGGCTTAACCCAGGTGTTCACCACCTTAGACACCGTCCTCGCAACCCCTCCAGAACCCATCCAGCGCCGGGCACGCCCATAACATGTGGGTGTAATTTGCTGGGCTCCCCGAGCACCTCCCACACCTGTCTTCCACCCCAAAGAACCTGCTCAGCCGCGCCCCTGTCATATGCATCCTGTGAAGAACCTTAAATTGTATCAGGCTAAGCCTGGCGCAAGAGGAGGAAGAATTAACCCTACCCAGGGCGTCCGCCACGCACCCTCGTCTATCTCCTCCCCAAGCTCCTCCTCCCATTTACCCTTTAGCTCCTCCACCGAGGTCTTCTCCTCCTCCTGCATCTCCTGGTAGATCGCCGAGACCCTGCCCTCTCCAACCCACACCCCCAAGAGCACCCTATCCTGGATCCTGAGTGCTGGAAGCAGCGGGAACTCCCTCACCTGCCGTCTTACAAACGCCCTTACCTGCATGTACCTGAAGGCATTTCTGGGGGGGAAGCCCGAATTTTTCCTCCAGCGTACCAAGGCTCGCAAACATCCCATCTAAAAACAGGTCCCCCATCCTTCTAATTCCCGCCCTGTGCCAGCTCAGGAACCCTCCATCCATTCTCTCCGGGACAAACCGATGGTTCTCCCGGATCGGGGACCAAACCGAAGCCTCTACCTCACCCCTGTGGCACCTCCACTGCCCCCAAATTTTCAAAGTCGCCGCCACCACCGGACTCGTGGTGTACCTAGTCGGCGAGAGCGGCAGCAGTGCTGTCACCAGTGCTCCCAGACTCATGCCCACACAGGACGCCATGTTCAGCCTCTTCCACGCCACCCCCCTCCCTCTCCATTACCCACTTGCGTATCATCACCACATTGGCAGCCCAGTAATACCCACACAGATTAGGTAACGCTATCCCTCCTCTGTCCCTACTCCGCTCCAGAAACACCCTTCTCATCCTCGGGGTCTTTTTCACCCACACGAATCCCGTGATGCTCCTACTGACCCGCTTAAAAAGGCGTTAGAGATCAGGATGGGGAGGCACTGGAATATAAAAAGGAACCTCGGGAGCACCGTCATCTTCACCGACTGTACCCTACCCGCCAGGGAGAGTGGCTTAACAACTTAATAAACCCCGCCATATCGTTGATCCAGGATTCCACGCTTGGGGGCCTCGCGTCCTTCCACTGAAGAAGAATCCTTCGCCGGGCTACCAGGGACGCAAAGGCCAGAATACCGGCCTCTTTCGCCTCCTGCACTCTCGGCTCCTCTGCCACCCCAAACATTGCGAGCCCCCAGCCCGCTTTGACCCTGGATCCTACCGAAACACCGTCCTCGCTACGCCCTTCCAAAATTCCTCCAGCGCTGGGCATGCCCAGAACATATGCAAAATTCCTCCAGCGCTGGGCATGCCCAGAACATATGGGTGTGGTTTGCTGGGCTCCCTGAGCACCTAACACACCTGTCCTCACCCCCAAAAAACCGGCTCATCCTTGTCCCGGTCATGTGTGCCCTCTGCAGCACCTTAAACTGTATGAGGCTGAGCCACGCCCCCCCCCCCCCCCCCCCCCCCCCCCCCCAGCTGCGGGAATTACACCACGTAGAATTTATATAGAATTTACAGTGCAGAAGGAGGCCATTCGGCCCATCGAGTCTGCACCGGCTCTTGGAAAGAGCGCCCTACCCAAGGTCAACACCTCCACCCTATCCCCATAACCCAGTAAACCCAACCCAACACTAAGGGCAATTTTGGACACTAAGGGCAATTTATCATGGCCAATCCACCTAACCTGCACATCTTTGGACTGTGGGAGGAAACCGGAGCACCCGGAGGAAACCCACGCACACACTGGGAGGATGTGCAGACTCCGCACAGGCAGAGACCCAAGTCGGAATCGAACCTGGGACCCTGGCGCTGTGAAGCAATTGTGCTATCCACAATGCTACCGTGCTGCCCGTTAAACTGTATGAGGCTGAGCCACGCGCACGATGAGGAAGAGGAAGAAGACTTGCCGTCTGGCAAACGCCCTTACCTGTAAGTACCTGAAGGTGTTCCCCGGGGGGAGCCCAGACTTCTCCTCCAACTCACCCGGGCCCGCGAACTTCCCGTCTACAAACAGGTCTCGCAACCTTCGTATCCCTGCCCGTGTCACCCCGAAAACCCTCCATCTGTCCTCCCTGGGACGAACCGGTGGTTCCCCCGTATTGGGGTCCACACCGAGGCCCGAACTTTCCCCCTCCACTGCCCCCAGATTTTGAGGGCAGCTGCCACTACCGGGCTCGTGGTATACCTCCTTGGAGGGAGCGGCAGCGGCGCCGTTGCCAGCGCCCCCAGACTCATACCCACACAGGACGCCGTCTCCAGCCTCTTCCATGCAGCCCCCTCCCCCTCCATCACCCACTTACGCACCATCGTCGCATTGGCGGCCCAGTAGTACCCAGAGAGGTTGGGCAGCGCAAGACCCCCCCTATCTCTACTCCGCTCCAGGAATACCCTTCTCACCCTCGGAGTCCCTCGCTCCCACACAAACCCCATTATACTCCTGTTGACCGCCTAAAAAAGGCCTTCGGGAGAAACACGGGGAGGCACTGGAACAGGAACAAAAACCCTGGGAGCACCGTCATTTTCACTGACTGCACCCTGACTGCACCCCTGGGTGAACCACAAACAGCTCGCTCTTCCCCACGTTGAGCTTGTACCCCGAGAAATCCCCGAATTCCCTGAGGATCCTCATTACCTCCGGCATTCCCCCCGCCGGATCCGCCACATATAGCAGCAAGTCGTCCGCATAGAACGACACCCTATGCTCCTCTCCACCCCGCACCAACCCCCTCCACTTCCTCGACTCCCTCAGTGCCATAGCCAGGGGTTCAATCGCCAGTGCAAAGAGCAGGGGGGACAGGGGACACCCCTGTCTCGTCCCGCGGTGCAACCGAAAGTACTCAGACCTCCTCCTGTTCGTGGCCATACTCGCCATCGGGACCTCATACAGCAGCCTGACCCACCTGACAAACCCCTCCCCAAACCCAAACCTCTTCCGCACCACCCACAGGTACCCCCACTCTACCCTATCTCACCGTCCATCGCCACCACTATCCGCGAGGTCCGACAAAAGATCTCCGACAACGAGGACGAGATCCTGGGCCTGGCGGTAAAAGTGGAGACGCACGAGGCGCTCCACAAGAAATGGCAGGAGCGGTTCGAGGAGATGGAGAACCGGTCGAGGCGGAAGAATCTGCGGATCCTGGGTCTCCCGGAGGGGCTAGAGGGGCCGGACGTGGGGGCCTATGTGGTCACCATGTTGAACTCGCTGATGGGAGCGGGGTCCTTCCAGGGGCCCCTGGAGTTGGAAGGGGCCCATAGAGTGCTGGCGAGGAGGCCCAAGGCTAACGAGCCTCCGCAGGCGGTGCTGGTGCGGTTTCATCGGTTCGCTGATCGGGAGTGTGTGCTCAGGTGGGCCAAGAAGGAAAGGAGCAGCAGGTGGGAGAACGCGGAGGTTCGGATATATCAGGACTGGAGTGCGGAGGTGGCGAAGAGGAGGGCCAGGTACAATCGATGGAAGGCGGTGCTGCACAGGAAGGGGGTGAAGTTTGGCATGTTGCAGCCGGCGCGACTGTGGGTCACCTACAAGGACCGGCACCATTATTTTGAGTCTCCGGAGTAGGCGTGGACCTTTGTTCAGGCCGAGAAGTTGGACACAGATTGAGGGTCGGAATGGGCGTTTGGGGATTGCGGTTGATATGTTACTTTTTGAGGGGGGGTTCTTTGCTCTTGTTTTTTCTTTCTGGTTGGGTGAGGCTGGCTAGGGCGGGTTGGTCACTGTTTTGGTTGGGTTGGTCGGGGGGGGGCTCTTGGAGGGGGGTAAGCAAATGGAACAGGGGTGGAAGGCCGGCAGTGTGACGCGGCCCCCCGGTGGAGGGGCAGGACTGAGTCGGGGGTGAGGGGACTGGGCTTGTAAAAAGAGCTGTGTCAGAGGTGGTGGGGCCGGGTAGGTGGTAAGCGCGGGCTTTTTCCGCGCTGAAGATTGGAGGGGGCGGAGCCGGGGCGGGGAAGCGAGGGTTGTTTCCCGCGCTTGGGATGGAAGGGGGAGGTGGAGAGCCTGCGGATGGGGACGGGAGAGGAGGGTGTGTCGCACAATGGGATGAGTCGAAGGAGAGGCGAGAGTGGCCGGGGTCAGCAGGAGTCAGCTGACTTGCGGAAGTGCAATGGGGGGGACTAAAGCAGCTAGGAGGGGTCCTAGCCGGGGGTGGGGGGGGGGGGGGGGGGTGGGGGGGGGGGGCATTGAGTTGCTGCTGCTATGGTCAAGGGGGAGCTGGAGCGAGTGGGGGGGGGTCGAGATGGGGGTCTGCCGCCGTGGGGAATGGGCCGGGCGTGGGGTGCGGGCACGTGGCTGGCCGAGGAGGGGTTATGGCTGGTCGACGGGGAGGGGGGCGGGTAGCCCCCTGATCCGGCTGGTAACCTGGAACGTAAGGGGTCAAGCGGCCCCGTGTGTTCGCACACCTGAAGGGGCTGATGGCGGATGTGGTCATGCTCCAGGAGACCGACCTGAAGGTGGCAGACCAGGTAAGATTGAGGAAAGGGTGGATAGGTCAGGTGTTTCATTCGGGGCTGGATGCCAGAAATCGAGGGGTGGCGATCTTGGTGGGAAAGAAGGTGTCATTCGAGGCATCGAGCATTGTGGCAGACAATGGCGGTAGGTACGTAATGGTTCGTGGTAAGCTGCAGGGAGAGAGGGTGGTGCTGGTCAATGTCTATACCCCGAACTGGGATGATGCGGGTTTTATGAGGCGCATGTTGGGTCGGATCCCAGATATGGAAGTGGGGGGCCTGATAATGGGGGGAGACTTTAACACGGTGCTGGATCCGGCACTGGATCACTCCAGGTCTAGGACGGGTAGGAAGCCGGCGGTGGCTAAGGTGCTGAGGGGGTTTATGGACCAGATGGGAGGGGAGGACCCTTGGAGATTTGCAAGGCCGGGGGCTAGGGAATTTTCATTCTTCTCACATGTCCATAAGGCTTATTCCCGGATCGACTTTTTTATTTTGAGCAGGGCGCTGATCGCGAGAGTAGAGGATACCTCGGACCACGCCCCGCATTGGGTGGACTTAGAGCTGGGGGAGGAGAGGGACCAGCGCCCGTTGTGGCGTTTGGAGGTGGGGCTGTTGGTGGACGAGGACGTGAGTGAGCGGGTCCGAGGAAGCATAGAGAGGTACCTGGAGGCCAACGATAACGGGGAGGTCCAAGTGGGGATGGTATGGGAGGCGCTGAAGGCGCTGGTTAGGGGAGAGCTGATCTCCATTAGGGCCCACAAGGAGAGGAGGGAGCAGAGGGAGAGGGAGAGGCTGGTGGGGGAGATCATGAGGGTAGACAGGAGGTATGCAGAGCAGCCTGAGGAAGGACTGTTGAGGAAGAGGCGCAGCCACCAGGCCGAATTCGACCTGGTGACCACCAGGAAGGCGGAGGTGCAGTGGAGGAAGGCCCAGGGGGCAATTTACGAGTATGGGGAACAGGCAAGCCGGATGCTGGCGCATCAGCTCCGGAAGCGGGACGCAGCTAGGGAGATCGGGGGAGTTAAGGACAGGGGAGGGAGTGTGGTGCGGAGTGGGGTTGGCATCAATGGGGTCTTCAGGGCCTTTTATGAGGGATTGTATCGATCCGAGCCCCCACGGGAGGAGGGAGGGATGGGCCGCTTTCTGGACCAATTGAGGTTTCCGAAGGTGGAGGAGGGACTGGTGGTGGGATTGGGGGCCCCAATTGGGCTGGAGGAGCTGACCAAAGGGATATGGAGCATGCAGGCGGGGAAGGCACCGGCTCCGCCCCCTCCGAACCCAAACCTCCTCAACACTTCCCAGAGGTACCCCCACTCCACCCTATCGAAGGTCATCTCCGCGTCCATCGCCGCCACTATCTCCTCTTCCCCCTCCACTGCAGGCATCATGATTACATTAAGGAGCCTCTGCACATTGGTATTCAGCTGCGTTCCCTTAGCAAAACCCTTCTGGTCCTCGTGAATCCCCCCGGGACACAATCCTCAATTCTGGTAGCCAACACCTTCGCTAACAGCTTCGCGTTCACGTTGAGGAGAGAGATTAGCCTATATGATCCACACTGTAATGGGTCCTTGTCCCGTTCAAGATCAACGAGATCAGCGCCCTAGACATCGTCAGGGGTAGAGCCCCCCCCCCCCCTCCCTCGCCTCATTGAAAGTCCTCACTAATAGAGGGCCCAGCAGGTCCATGTACTGCTGGTAAAATTCCACCGGGAACCCATCTGGCCCCGGTGTCTTTCCCACCTGCATACCCCCCTAAGTCAGCACCTCAAGCCCTACCGGTGCCCCAAGCCCAGCCACCTGCTCCTCCTCCACCTTCGGGAACCTCAGCCGATCCAAAAATCGACGCATCCCCCCCTCCTCCGTCAGGGGCCCAGACCTATACAGCCCCTCATAAAAGTCTCTACATACCCCATTTATTCCCACCGCACTCCGCGCCGTGTTCCCCCCTTTATTCCTAACTCCCCCAATCTCCCTCACTGCCTCCCACTTCCGGAGCTGGTGTGCCAACATCCGGCCAGCCTTCTCCCCGTACTCATACACCGCCCCTTGCACTTTCCTCCACTGCACCTCTGCCTTCTTGGTGGTCAACAGGTCGAACTCGGCCTGGAGGCTTCGTCGCTCCTTGAGTAGTCCCTCCTCGCGGACCTCTGCATACCTCCTATCCACCCTTAAAATTTCCCCCACCAATCTCTCCCTCTCTCTCCTCTCCTTCTCCTTGTGGGTCCTAGTGGAGATTAGCTCTCCCCTGATCACCGCCTTCAGCGCCACCCAGACCACCCCCACCTGCACCTCCCCATTATCGTTAGCCTCTAGATAGCTTTCAATGCACCCCCGGATCCGCCCGCTCACCTCCTCATTCGCCAGCAAGCCCACATCCAGTCGCCACAGCGGGCGCTGGTCCCTCTCCTTCCCTAGCTCCAGCTCCACCCAATGCGGGGCATGGTCTTAGATGGCTATGGCCGAATACTCCGTGTCCTCCACCCTCGGGATTAGTGCCCTGCTCATAACGAAGAAGTCTATCCGGGAGTAGGCTTTACGGATCTGGGGAAAAAAAGAAAATTCCCTGGCCTCCGGCCTGACAAACCTCTATGGGTCCACTCCTCCCATCTGGTCCATAAACCCCCTCAGCACCTTGGCCGCCGGCGGCCTCTTACCCGTCCTGGACCTGGAGCGGTCCAATGCTGGATCCAATACCGTGTTGAAGTCCCCCCCAATTATCAAGGTCCCTGCCTCCAGGTCCGGAATCTGGCCCAACATGCGCTGCATAAATCTGGCATCGTTCCAATTCGGGGCATACACATTAACTAATACCACCCACACCCCCTGCAGCTTACCATTCACCATCACATACCTACCTCCATTGTCTGCCACGGTGTTCAGCGCCTCAAACGACACCCGCTTCCCCACCAAAACCGCCACCCGTCAATTCTTTGCGTCCAACCCCGAGTGGAAAACCTGCCCAACCCACCCCTTTCTCAGCCTAACCTGATCTGCCACCCTCAAATGCGGCTCCTGGAGCATAACCACATCTTCCTTCAGTCCCTTCAGGTGCGCGAACACCCGGGCCCTCTTGACCGGCCCGTTCAGGCCTCTCACATTCCAAGTGACCAGCCGGATCAGGGGGCTTCCCCCTCCCCCGCCCCTGCCAATTAGCCATCCCCTTTTCTAGGCCAGCCACGTGCCCGCGCCTCCCGCATTCTCCATTCCCCCCAGTGGCAGCCCCCCGCCCCCCGACTCTCTCTCCAAGCTCCAGCTCCCCTTTGGCCAATGCAGCAGCAACCCAGTTTCCCCTTCCACCCCCCCTCGCCCCCCCCCCCCCCCCAAGCTAGGTTCCCCCCCTAGCTGCGTTGCTCCCCCCATAGCACTCCCGTAAGTCAGCTGACCCCTGCTGACCCCGGGCCACTCCCGCTACTCCATCGACCCCCCCAGTGTGGTAGTCTCCCCTCCCCCCTCCTGTCCATCAGCGGGCGCTTCTCCCCAACACTGCCCTTCCCCTTGGCCCCGCCCCTTCCTTCCCTAGCGTGGGAAAAAGCCCACGCTTTCCATCAAGCCGGCCCCGCCCTCTCTGGCCTTTTGCGGCATAATCCCAGCTCCCCCACCTCAGGCCTCCCATCTCCCCTCCCCCCAACAGGGCCCCGTCCTTCCAACCACCGACGCCCACGCTCTCACAAAACCCCCACTTCGAACCATTTCACCCTACCCCACCCAGCACCCAAGGCAACAATACAGAACAGAACAGAACATCCCCCAAAGCACAGTAACCACAGTAGCCCCCCACGACCTCCCCTCACAATCGACCCTCAGTCCGCATCCAACTTTTCGACCTGAATAAAGGTCCACGCCTCCTCCGGCGTCTCAAAGTAATGGTGCCGGTCATTAAACGTGACCCACAGTCGCGCCGGCTGCAGCATCCCAAATTTCACCCCCTTCCGATGCAGAACCGCCTTAGCCCGATTGTACCCGGCCCTCTTCTTGACCACCTCCGCGCTCCAGTCCTGGTATATATTGCCCATCTTAGAACACACTCCCTGTCCACCAAGCGGTGCAACCGCACCAACAACGCCCGCGGTGGCTCGTTAAAACTTGGGCCTCCTCGCCTGGACTCGGTGGGCCCCATCCAGCTCCAGGGGCCTCGGGAAGGCACCCGCACCCATCAACGTGTTCAGCATCGTGACCACGTATGCTCCAGCATCTGACCCCTCCACTACCTCCGGGAGACCCAGAATCCGCAGGTTCTTCCTCCTCGACCGATTCTCCATGTCCTCGAACTTCTCCTGCCATTTCTTATGCAGCGCCTCGTGCGCCTCCACCTTCACCGCCAGGCCCAATATCTCGTCCTCATTCTCTGAGGCCTTTTGCCGCACCTCCCGGATCGCCGGCCCTTGGGCCTTCTGGGTCTCGACCAGCTTGTCGATCGAAGCCTTCATCGGCTTCGCAGCTCTGCTTTCAATTCCGTGAAGCAGCGCTTGAGAAACTCCTGCTGCTCTTGCGCCCACTTCGCCCACGCTGCTTGGTCTCCACCCGCCGCCATCTTGGCTTTCCTCCCTCGCACTTTTCGCTGCACCAAAATTACTTTTTTCACCGCTCCAATCCATACAGTGCCGGGGAAATTGTACTGTCACCTTCCCACACTGGGAACCGTCGAACAAATGCCGCTGGGGCCCCTAAAAAGAGCCCAAATGTCCGTTTCTGGCAGGAGCTGCCGAACGTGCGACTTAGCTCAGCATAGCCGCAACCGGAAGTCTCGGCTGAAGGCAGACTTAGCAATGCTTCAGGAGACACATCTCAAGATTATTGATCAGACGAGATTGAGAAAGGGGTGGGTTGGTCAGGTGTTCCACTCTGGGCTGGACTCAAACACCAGGGGGGTAGCAATATTGATCAGCAAGCGGGTGGCGTTTGAGGCTGGAAGAATTGTGGCAGATAAGGGGGGGTAGATATATTATGGTGAGTGGGAAGCTGGAGGGTGTACGGGTGGCGCTTGTAAACGAATATGCTCCGAACTGGGACAATGTGGGATTTGTGAGACGCGTGTTAGGCAAGATCCTGGACCTAGAGTCTCATGGCTTGGTCATGGGGGAGACTTTAACACGGTCATTGATCCCGATCTGGACCCGTCAAAATCCAGGACTGGAAGGAGGCCTGTCGCGACGTAGGAGTTGAGGGATTTTATGGAGCAGATGGGGGGGGGGGGGGGGGGGGGGTTAAGACCTGTGGAGATTTGAACGGCCGAGGGCGATGGAGTTTTCGTTTTTTTCTCATGTCCATAGAGTTTACTCCCTCATTGATTTTTTTGTTCTAAGCAGGGCGCTAATTCCGAAGGTGGCGGGGACGGAATATCCGGCGATTGCAGTCTCTGATCATGCCCCGCATTGGGTGGATTTGTGGTTGAGTGAGGAGAGGGCTGCGCCCGCTGTGGAGGCTGGATGTGGGGTTGTTAGCGGACAAAGCGGTCTGCGGGCGGGTGAATAAGTCCATTCAGAATGACCTGGATACAAACGATACGGGTGAGGTATCAGCAGCAGTGGTTTGGGAGGCTCTGAAATCAGTTGTAAGAGGGGAACTAATTTTGATTCGGTCCCATAGAGAAAAGGTGGAACGAGCAGAGGGAGAGATTAGTGGAGGAGACATTTCGAGTGGATAGGAGAAATGCAGAGGCCCCGGACACGGGGCTCCTGAGGGAGCGTCAGAAACTACACGCAGAGTTTGAGTTGTTGACCATGGGGAGGGCTGTGGAACAGTTGAGGAGGGCAAGGGGGTGCGGTCTACGAATATGTGGAAAAGGCGAGCAGGATGTTGGCGCACCAGGTTAGGAAGAGTAGCGGCCAGGGAGATTGGGAGAGTAAGGAATAGGGAGGGCAACATGGCCTTGGACCCAGGGGGAGTGACCAACGTTTTAAGAATTTTATAACAAATTATACGAGTGGGAACCCCCGCCTGGTGTAGAAGGGATGAGGCAGTTCCTGGATCAGTTGAGGATTCCGAGAGTGGAGGAAGACCTGGTCGAGGGGCTGGGGGCCCCGATTGAAGCAGAGGAAATTGTTAAAGGACTGGAGGACATGCAGTCGGGCAAGGTTCCAGGGCCGGACGGTTACCCGGTAGAATTCTATAAGTTCTCAGAGCTGTTGTGCCCACTGCTGATGAGGACCTTTTAATGAGGCTAAACAGAGGGGAATCCTCCCCTCAACGCTGACGCAGGCCTCGATTTTGCTTATCCTTAAACGAGAAAAGGACCCTTGACAATGTGGGTCATATAGGTTGATCTCGTTTTTGAACTTAGATGCCACGCTGCTGGCTAAGATTATGGCTACTAGGATAGAAGATTGTGTCCCGGGGGTGATAGGGAAGGACCAAACCGGATTTGTTAAGGGTAGACAGCTCAATGCTAACGTTCGGAGGCTTTTGAATGTAATTATGATGCCCTCAGAAGGAGAGGAGGCAGAGGTGGTGGTTGTGATAGATGCGGAGAAGGCTTTTGATTGAGTGGGAGTATCTTTGGGAGATGCTGGGAAGGTTTGAGTTTGGTGATGGCTTCATCGACTGGGTGCGATTGATCTACCAGGCGCTGGTAGCGAGTGTGTGTACGAACCTGCTGAGGTCGGGGTACTTTAAGCTACACCGAGGGATGAGGCAGGAGTGCCCCCTCTCCCCGTTGCTGTTCGCTCTGGCTGTAGAGCCGTTGGCCATGGCGCTGAGAGCATCAAGGAAGTGGCAGGGGCTGGTTCGAGGGGGGGGAAATCGGACGATTTGCTCTTGCACATCTCAAACCAGGTGGAGGGGATGGGGGAGGTTATGCAGATCTTGGGAGAATTTGGCAGGTTCTCGGGGTACAAATTGAACATGGCAAAAAGTGAATTGTTCGTGACCCAGGCAAGATGGGAGGCATTACACAGGCTCAACCTAACCCGGCTGGTGGAGCAAATGGAGAGGGACTTTAAAAGATGGGCTATGCTCCCGCTATCGCTGGCAGGGAGGATACAGACCGTGAAAATGACGGTGCTCTCCAGATTTTTGTTTGTCTTCCAGTGCCTCCCCATCTTCATCCCCAAGGCCTTTTTCAAGCGAGTAAATAAGATTATTTTGGGCTGCGTATGGGCGAATAAAACCCCGCGAGTGAAGAAAATGTTGTTGGAGCGCAGTCGGGGGGAGGGTGAGTTGGCGCTGCCGAAATTCTGCAACTACTACTAGGCGGCAAATATAGCGATGATTAGGAAGTGGGTAATGGGGGAGGGGTCGGCCTGGGAGTGGATGGAGGCGGCGTCATGCAAAGGCACCAGTTTGGGAGCACTGGTAACGGCCCGGTTCTCCGCTAGCCCGGTGGTGGCATAGAAGGAGGGGGGGGGGGGGGGGGGAAAGAGGCAGGTAGATGCAATGTCGTTAAGGGATGTACAGAAGGAGTTGGGTGGGAAATGTCTAGTTTACCATGTTGATGTTTATGATATTGTTTTGTTTGTTATTGTTATTAAAATTTGCAAATGCTTCAATAAAAATATATTTTTAAAAAAAAATACACCCATGGGGCAGCACGTGGCCTAGTGGTTAGCACTGCAGCCTATGGCACTGAGGACCCAGGTTCGAATCCCGGCCATGGGTCACTGACATAGAACATAGAGCAGAAGGAGGCCATTTGGTCCATTGAGTCTGCACCGACCCACTTAAGCCCTCATTTCCACCCTATCCCCTTAACCCAATAACACCACCTAGCCTTTTTGGACACCAAGGGCAATTGAGCATGGCCAATCCACATAACCTGCACCTCTTTGGACTGTGGGAAGAAACTGGAGCACCCGGAGGAAAACCACGCAGACACGGGGAGAACGTGCAGACTCCTTACAGACAAGGTTAGAGGGGTGCCTTCTGAGGGTGAATGGAGGGGGATCAGACAGGGTTCTTCAAAGGCAGGAGTTGTCATCGAATGTGACGAGGCTGCAATGTGGTGTTTACTCCGGGAGGGAAGGGAGACGGAGGTGGTGGTGGTGTTGGATGCGGAGAAGGCCTTTGATTGGGTGGAGTGCGGTTATTTGATAAAAGGTGTTGGTGAAAATTGGGCTTGTGGCATGGGTGCAATTGTTTTAGAAGGAGCCGATGGCGAGCGTGCACACTATGAATGCAGGGTATTTTGCATTGAACCAGGGGAATGAGACCCCCTTCTGTTTGCATCGGCTATAGAGCCCTTGGCCATTGTGCAGAGGAGCTCTGGGTCATGAAAGAGGATAGTAGGGGTGTGGGGAGACATGGAGTGTCCTTGTATGTGGATGACTTGTTATGTATTTCAGAACCAGGCTCTTCGGTGGAGAGCATAATGGGTCTGCTTCAGAGATGTTGGACATTTTCCGGGTATAAATTGAATTTGGGGGGAGTACTGTATGGTCTTCGCTCCGGGGTGGGAGGGGGGGCTGCTATTTCACTTGGCAGCATCCCACTTTAGGTATCTGGGGGTGCAGGTGGCCCAGGATTGGGCAGGTCTCTGGAAGTTCAATTTCACTAACTTGGTGGGCAGGGTGAAGGCCTATTTGATGAGGTGGGACAACCTCTTGTCGGCGGCGGGCCAGCTCTAGGCAGGGGGTGGACAGGCTGATCTTTGTTTCGGCGGGGAAGGTGGCAAGGCTAAGGAAGGTGATACTGCAGTCGATCAGAGGCAGTAGGGGGCTAGGTCTCGAATCTGATTGACAATTGGTCAGCGAATGCAGGGAAGGTTTAAGGATAGAATAGGGAGGTGGTTGCTTTGTGGGTGAGGATGCAGGTGGGTTAGGACACCGGGCACTGGCAACGGCACTGTTCCTGATGGCTCCAGGGAAGTGCTCGGGTGAGTCAGTGATGGTGGCCACGCTGAAGATCTGCAAGCAGTTTCGGCAGCATTTCGGGTTCGGGTGGATGCCAATTAGGAGGAAGCATGGGTTTGAGCTGGGGAGGATAGATGCAAGGTTATGCAGATGGGAATTAAAGAGATAAAGGATATGTTTCTGGGAAGGCAGCTTGCAAGCTTCGAGGAGTTGAGAGAGAAATGTGGGTTGGCGCTGGGCGAATGTTTCTGGTGTATGCAGGGATGGGAATTTGTGAGGAAGGTCTTCCCAACCTTCTCTATCATACCGCCTCCTCGCTGTTGGAGGCATTGCTGCTAGCTGGGGGGTTGGAGAGGGTGTCGTCTACGCAATTTACAGGAGGACTTTGGAGAAGAATGGGGTGTCCCTGGAGGCAGTCCATGGAGTTCAAGGAAGAGCTGGAGGCAGCACTGAAGGAGGGATTGTGACGTGAGGTGCGGCGGAGGGAAACGCCTCGACTAGGCTGATACAGCTGAAGGTGGTGTACAGGGCGTAGCCAACAAAGTCCATGATATGCTGGCTGTTCAAGGGAGCAGATGCGCCCTGAGACCCACGTACATATGTTTTGGGCTTGCCAAAAGCTGGAATGTTTTGGAGGACAGTTTTCAACACCATTGCGGGGTTCTTCAATAGGTGTCCTCTGGTTAGAGCGTTCTACTCTTGAAACTGTTTCTCCTCTATCAATTGTCCCATGAACCACCTCTTCCCCAAGTAGTATAACCCCAGTTTCTCTAGTCTCCATCTAAAATGAAATTTCACAGCCTTGGTTCCATCCAAGTAAATTTCATCTGCACCCTTTGCTCATCTTCTTCCCTAAATTTAGAATCATTGACCAGAATAAGTCAGCATCTTCTGGAGAGGAAGTGAGAAAGTTGGAAAGACTGTCTGCTCTGAGAAATTGCCTTTGTGACCCTCTCCTCTTGTGGAAGGTGGGGGTTTGGTGTGGTAAGAAACAAATGTAGCTGTAATGAAGCTGTAATGAAGCTGTGGTCCTAAAAAAAAAAAACTTTGTCACATGTTTAACAAAAAGAAAAGCCACTTCTAAAAGGAATGCAATTTACATATTTTATATAAATAGTTTTTGAATCAGTATGAAATTTTATTTTCAAGTATATACAGCCAGTGAGATTAAGCCTATAAAAAGCTTTATTATCCAGCATTAGATACATCTTTTGTAAAAACAGTGTATAGAAAGTCTTCAAAACAATAATTAAGTCAGATATAGTACACAACATTTAAAAGAATCTTTTTGAAATGATTCAATGTTGAAAATAGAATGCTTTGAGTAACAATACTTAGGACCACTGGAATTTTAAGCCAGTGAAACAAAAATATTGACAGCATTATAGATAAAAGCAGAATAAACCCCCGATGAAGATGTAATCAAAATGACAAATCAAATATATTAATTTTGTATTCGGAGTGGCAACTTGGATTTCAAGAGCCCTGGATCATCTTCCACTGACTTCCATTTGTCACAATTGACTGCAGTTTTATTTTCTTTATCCCTTTTCTGTCTTTTATTGTGCTACAAATGGTGAAATAAAGTCAAAATTACCAACAGGATGAGCACACATGAACAGATAAATTAATTATTGTAACTACTCACATTTGTTTTGAGACATTTTTGCAGCAAATTATTGAAAATTGTCTATTTCTACAAATTCATGCACTGTCAAGTGAAAGGAGCATTCAATGATACCATGAGCTACTCCAAGAAGATCAGGAAAAGCAAAAGAAAGCTGTCCCAACAGTCCCTGGATAGATTAAGGCTGTTGGTGATCCTGGCCTTTCATCCCATTAACACCAAGGACCTTGCTTTTGGATGCTATCTTCAATTCAAAACTAGCAGTATCTTCAAAAGATCCTGTGGGTGGTGCAACAGCAAGGTCTTCCCTCAACCAAAACACCCAACATAGAGGCTCTAAAATCACTCAAACCCAGCTTCATTGAAATGCTTTAGGGATGACCACAAGCATTTCTGAAGACGTCAAACATCACCAGCAACTCATTGTGACCAACCACAATGGGAGAAGGTTAATTTGGGAAGGTACTAACAAAAAGGCTCTGATCTTCCAAGCAACGTTTGGCAGCACATGATAGAATCTGCAGATTGCTCATTCCATTCAGTATAGCAGCCATCACCCCTCAGTACCCACAGAAGAAGCAAGTCATCCCTGAGCCGAATGAACAGTTTGAGACTGCCAAGTATTTTTGAATTTAAATTTATACAATGTTATATTCAATGATTTATTTTATTTCACAAGTTATTTTGACTAGATATGTGCAGCATTGCACTCGTCTATCTGGTTGTATTTCAATTTGTACATTGGCTTCTCAGGAACTTATTTCTGCCTTTAACAAATTAAACCATGTTGCACTTGGGGGTTTCACTTAAAGTGCCCATTTTCAGGAATGCACCCAACAATTAAGTGAGCACTCCCTTTATCAGGTTCAGAGATTCCACAGGCATTAGAGCTTCTATAGTCTATGCATACACTGTCTCCTTCATAATGAAGTTCCATTAATACTCAAACTTCTTCAAACCCATTCATCCCAATTTTTATAGTTTGCACATTTTGTACCAAGTTCTAGCATCTAGAGTTTTCAAGAGTCAATTAAAAACATCCAGCTCTGACACATTGACCAGAAAGTTTCAACACTGACAATACTTAATTTTAAGAATATAATATAGCTTCCTCTGAACATATTCTTAGTTCACAGTACTGATCTCAGAAAAACAGTATATCAGGTTACCACTCAAATATTAAACACAAACATTTGCAAAATAAATTGCAATCCATAACACTGCCTCAGTGCTCTCGCTCATGCTGGATTATGTTCAAGTGAAAACTAACCTAACTTTGAGCACAATTTGCACTCAAGATTGCCAACTGCAGGGCAGCACAGTGGCGCAGTGGTTATCACTTCTGCCTATAACACGGAGGACCCGGTTCGATCCTTGCCCCAGGTCAGTCTGTCTAGAGTTTGCACATTCTCCCAGTGTCTGTGTGGGTTTCGCTCCCACATTCCAAAGATGGGCAGGATAGGTGGATTGGCCACACTAAACTGCCCCTTAATTGGAAAAAAATAAGCGAGTATTCTAAATTGAGAAAAAAAAGGTTTACCAACCGCACCCAAAGCACATGTTTATAGCATTCCAAGTGGTTAGTTTTTCTGAGATCATAACCAAGATTTTATAAAGTGTGATAAAATAGTTGTCCATTACATGATTTACACTTTTATCTCACTATTCACCCATCGAATCTAGAAATGCAAGTTTAATGGCACAACATGATTTACCTTGAAGAAGGGGGCACCACCACTTCCAAGGCACAATTTTTCTTCAGTGTTACATTTCTCACTGGTAATGCTGTCATTAGAGATGCTTGCTTGATCATCTTCCAAATACTCCTGAAATCAACCACAATTTGTTTTCATGAATAGCAGATTTTAATGGACAAACAAATTTTCATTTGTATGGAGTATTTCACATTCAAAAAAGCACCTCAAAGCATTGCAGTACTAATGTAGTAGTTTGGATGGTAATCACTTCTTGTAGACAAATGCCACAGCCATGTTGCACACAAAGTCCCACAGAGATCAGAGAGATGAATTAAAAAAAAATATTTTTAAAAATCCTTTCCTTAAAGTTACAAAGTCAGTGCACGGTATGGACAGGGCAAATCCCCAGTCGATCGCATAGCTTGCTCCAAACAACAATCCAAATTCAAACCAATTCATGATCTCCACAAGCGAGACACGAAAAGGCATTGCACCTCATCTTGGACTTGATCGGACGCTTGATCTTAGCCAAAAGACAGAGAAGCAATGGTCATAGAACATAGAACAGTACAGCACAGAACAGGCCCTTGATGTTGTGCCGAGCATTGTCCGAAACCAAGATCAAGCTATTCCACTCCCTGTCATTCTGGTGTGCTCCATGTGCCTATCCAATAACCGCTTGAAAGTTCCTAAAGTGTCCGACTCCACTATCACAGCAGGCAGTCCATTCCACACCCTAACCACTCTCCGAGTAAAGAACCTACCTCGGACATCCCTCCTATATCTCCCACCCCGAACCTTATAGTTATGCCCCTTGTAACAGCTACATCCACCCAAGGAAATAGTCTCTGAACGTCCACTCTATCTATCCCCCTCATTATCTTATAAACCTCTATTAAGTTGCCTCTCATCCTCCTCCGCTCCAAAGAGAAAAGCCCGAGCTCCCTCAGCCTTTCCTCATAAGACCCATCCTGCAAACCAGGCAGCATCCTGGTAAATCTCCTTTGCACCCTTTCCAAGGATGCACATTATCCTTCCTATAATGAGGTAACCAGAACTGCACACAATACTCCAAATGTGGTCTCACCAGGGTCATGTATAGTTGCAGTATAACCCCACGGCTCTTAAACACAAGCCCCCGGTTAATAAACGCGAACACACTATAAGCCTTCTTCACGGCTCTATCCACTTGAGTGGCAACCTTCAGGGATCTGTGGACATGATCCCCAAGATCTCTGTTCCTCCACATTCCTCAGAACCCTGCCGTTGACCCTGTAATCCGCATTCAAATGTTTTCTACCAAAATGAATCACCTCGCACTTATCAGCGTTAAACTCCATCTGCTATTTTTCGGACCAGCTCTGCATCCTATCAATGTCTCTTTGCAGCCTACAACACCCCTCCACCTCATCCACTACTCCACCAATCTTGTTGTCATCAGCAAATTTACTGACCCACCCTTCAGCCCCCTCCTCCAAGTCATTGGTAAAAATCACAAATCGCAGAGGACTCAGCACTGATCCCTGTGGTACACCTCTGGTAACTGGTCTCCAGTCTGAAAATTTTCCATCCACCACCACCCTCTGTCTTCTGTGATAGCTAGTTACTTATCCAGTTGGTCAAATTTCCCTCTATCCCACACTTCCTTACTTTCTTCATGAGCCGACCATGGGGAACCTTATCAAACGCCTTACTAAAATCCATGTATATGACATCAGTTTTATGATCATCAACAGATGAACGAATATTCGTTCGAACTCTTCAGATAGTGCTATGGGTCAACACCCACCTGAACAAACATGGCCCCAGTTTAAAAATTACAAATTTTGGTATGATTTTATAAAATTTACTATTTCACAGCTACCTATACACATTGAAAACTCTCTTTCACACACATTGTTTTTTTAAAATGCCGTGCCATTCAATCAAGTAAAAGACATCTCCTTAGGATACAAAGACAATTTTCATTAACTTGTTTTTCTCATGTATCAGGAGTTCTGGAGGAGCTAACTTTCACCAAGAAACTGGACGATCAACACTTTTGGTGCAGAATTTTGGCTGCTACCAAATCCTGACCCAACAAAGAGTGCTCCTTTGTGCATGTCGGAGGAAAATATTTTACACAATAGGTTTCTGCAGAAATGATGGGGCCAATTTGGATATCAGCCCAGATCTTCAGTTGGACCCAAGAGGCACAGTGAAGGACCCGGGTTCGATCCCGGCTCATTGCCCCATGACTGCGAGGATCTCATCTCCACAACCAAGATGTGCAGGGTAGGTGGACTGGCCACGCTAAATTGCCCCTTAATTGGAACAAAAATAATTGGACACTTAAAATTGAAAAAAAAACATTCCAGTTTCCTACCTCAATATCACATTACGAAAAACATACAAATTAGG
The DNA here is from genome assembly GCF_047496885.1 of Scyliorhinus torazame. Taxonomy (NCBI): domain Eukaryota; kingdom Metazoa; phylum Chordata; class Chondrichthyes; order Carcharhiniformes; family Scyliorhinidae; genus Scyliorhinus; species Scyliorhinus torazame. The sequence goes on from NC_092722.1 coordinate 131,668,417, forward strand.
AGCAGGAATAAGCTAGTCAGACCCTCAAACCTGTTCCACCATTCAATAAGATCATGGCTGAATTTGATGATCCAATGATGATCTAGTATACTTGTGACAATAAAGATTATTATTAGATATTTGCTCCTTACTCTCCCACCCTTGCTCTCCTTTCCTCATGTTCTCTTGAAAGTGATGGCAGGTTGGATAGTTTCAAAATTTTTTTGCAGCAAATACTACTCACACAAGTGGTCATCTTTCAATGAAAGTCTGGATAATAGACCATTGGGGTTATCACCCAGAAGCCAATTCTATCCACATACATGTTTCTTCTAGCCATGGTGAGGGAGTAGCTAACAGGAACAAAAGGCTTTCTTATTCTATCCATGTGTGAAATTTGAGATAGTTTGGATTAAGAATTCATGAGAATTATAGAATAGGTGGATGTCTCAAGTATGGTTCTCAAGAACCTGAAAACCTCTAGGAGATTACACAGGTGCTTCATCATTTCTTGTGGTATGCTCAAAACAAATTACGATTGTTTTAAATATGAATGGAAACTAAATTACAAACATTTCATCGACCCTTTCCAAAGCTGTGTAAATTTAGGAATTGTTTGGCTCCCATAATTCAGAAAGTTCACCTTAACTGGAAACATGGAAGCATAGTGGTAATGCTACTGGACTAGCAATCTAGGGGTCCAAGTTAATGCTCTGAAGTCATGGGTTCAAATTCATCCACGACAGTTGATGGTAATTTAAATTCAATTAATAAACACCTGGAATTGAAAACTGGCTTCAGTAATGGTGACCACGAAATAATGATTTTTTAAAGAAATCTTCTGGTTCACCAATATCCTTTAGGGAGGGAAATCTGCCATCCTCACCTGGTCTGGTTTACATGCAATTCAACTTCCATAGTAATGTGGTTAATTTTTAATTGGTTTCTGAAATGGCTGAACAGGTCACTCCGTTCAAAGGCAATGTGTGGCAGAGAACAAATGTGCTTAAAAAATATAGTTTGTAATAGTGACAGTTGACATTAACTGCTAGACCGGTATAATTGGCTTGGTTTATGGGAGCAAATTCAGCCAATATTCCCGGGCTGACTTCTAGGTGTATGGAGATGGTGGCGGTGCTGTGGCTGAGGGGGTTGTTGGGTGGTGGTGGTGGTGGTAGTAGGAAGTAGACAATAAAAATGAGTGAAAAAGCTCTTGCTGGCGACGAGGACCAGCTTCCAAGCCTTGATTTCCATTCTGAAAATAGGCATGTGCTTCAAATGCATGCCTGTTCAAAGATCCTGCTAACATTCAGTCAAGACATACATAAGAATAACATATGTTCTGCAAGGCATACAGTATCCAAGGAATTAGCATCTTGAGGGGGAAAAAAGGAAGTGCCAGAGGGCTGGAGAACACCTAATGTGGTTCCACTATTAAGAAAGCTTGCAGAGATAAGCCAAGGAACTGCAGACTAATGAGTCTCACGTCAGTGGTAGGGAAACTATTGGAGAAAATTCTGAAAAAGAGAATCTATCTCCACTTGGAGAGGCAAGGTTTGACCAGTGATAGCATGGTTTTATCAGAGGGAGGTAATGCTCAACATGACCATGTGAGGAAAAATCTTTTCACCCAAGGGCGGTGACCGCCTGGGAAGGTAGTAGAGGCAGGTTGCCTCACATTTTTCAAAGAGTAACTGGATGAGCACTTAGCATGCCATAATATTAAAGGCTATGAGCCCACATTAGTTGGTGGGATTAGGTAGTGGTTAGGTGTTTTTCACGCGTCGGTGCAGACTTTGTGGGCCAAAGGGCCTCCTCTGCACTGTGAGATTCTGAGACAATGATTAGCAAGAAAACTTTAAAATATGAATGGCAAGCTGGTCATTAATTTTGTTCAGTTGATTAGTTTATTGGATAAACTAATCAACTGAACTAATCAGATTCAGTTCTTAGCAAAAAGGAAGACAAAGTTTGTTAGATGTAGAAAAGCCGGCTGTAGCATCTAATCAAGTTGCTTCTGAACCCCAAATCATTTGGCACCTGCTTTGGCAGCACTACCATGGGCGAGACATACAAAAAAGTATTTTATGCTAATATCTAATGCATTTCTGACATATAACCTGTGGGAAGTGCAGATATAGTTACGACGTCAACTAGATTAACATTTTTGATAACATTCACCTGCTCAACGACCAATTCCTCTTGGATGGACATGGCAGCATCCAGAGAACTCTGGATCTGCTGCTGTTGTGCTTTGCACTGTCCAACCAAGACATCACGTGGCTCTGTTTTCAAGAGGGCTCGTGAATACGAATATTCTCTGCGCTGTGGAGTTGTACCTGAAAATCAAAATACAAATCATCTTTAAGACCAGAACAAATCCAGCTGAAATCAGAGTAAAATACTTTCCACCCTGTACAATTTCATCATAGGGATACAACGCCAAAATGAGACAATCCTGAATAGTTTCCCCTCACCTCCAAGTTGGAAGGTGTGGGTTCATGACTCATTTCAGGGTTGGAGTATACAATATGGGTAGGTATTCCGTTGAAGTTGTCCATCAGCAATGCTGTCCTTTTGAATGACTAACTAAACCATTTACGCCAATGGTCCGAGTGAATGTAAAGACACCAGAGATATTGCAAAACAGGAAATCCCCTGGTGCCCTAGCCTCTACCAAAACCAGCTAACTGGTTATTCATTTCTAATATTTGTGCAATCTTGCTGTGACTGAAACAGTTGCTGTAATGAAAGAAATTCTGAGATTTTTGCAATATGCCACTATTTAAGTTTTTAATGATTTTAAACATCTGCATGTCTATGTCTCATGAACAACATATAACTTTATGTTCCAGTTATTTACTGCTCCATACCGGCTTCAGTGCAGTTGGAAGATATATTTTATTAATACGGATGAGCAATTTAGCCATCCTGCAAGTGGAAAGTCTTGAAATAAATTGCAAGTTTTGTTGAAGTATTGCTAAGCTATTGAGCTGACAATCCATTCACTGGTTAATTTGAACATTTCCGATTTGCACTGTACTTTAAAACTTCCATAAAATTTGCATTTAATCATTCCGTTCACCATTTACCAAAAGAGTTGATCATACCGGTTGGGATGTCCTGTTGGAGTTCTTCATTCAAGAAGTTCAAGACGTTATTTAGTCCTGTTTGGGTTTGGTCAGTTAACTCTTTTATGTGCTGCATCATCTCTCCCGTATCATTATTAACCTGATTACGGACAATAGAGAGCGCAAATTCCTCAGTATCACGCTGTTCTTTCAGCTGTTCTGTTATTTTGCTGACGAGAGCGTCACAACTCTTCTTGGCAGTCTACACATAGAAGGGTGGGGGTGAAAAAAAGATGTCATGTAACTTGCACTGTCAACATAAAGAGCAGTTAGATTCAGATGATAAAAGTTAAATTTAAAAACATGATGCAACATTTATTGATACCCAGAATTAAGATATTGACAAAAGTGAAAGATCGGAGGTTAAATTTTGCTATCTTTTATTTCCAGGAGCTCTTTGCACTGCATAATTTTACATTTCGACTCGGCTTTCCAATTCATCCGAAAAATTCTGAAGAGCCTCACTACTTGCGTACACAAACATGGGATTCTCGGCAGCTCTATTTCAGAGAATGATACCGGAGTCGAGAATTATTTGTTAATCAGATCAAGACTGCAAACTTCCAATTTCCTCCCTGTCCGTCTGTTCCACAATAATTCTGAGATTACTTTCTGATTTCTCAAATTTATTAGAATTTCCACCTACAATGACCTTGCACTCAGGAAAAAAGGTAGGATTCGATGAGTGGTGGTGGTGGGGGGGATTAAAGAGAAAGATAATCAGAGAAGAGAACTCTTTAAGTGAGAAGGTGATCAGAGAAGAGAGACTTGTGAATAGAGAAGACAAGGCAGCTGCCATTTGGAATGGGGAGGGAAAGAAAAAAGCACAGGTTGGAAAAAATGCTTCTGCATCAAAGACAACTGTCAAAACATTCATCAATTAGATATGTAACTTGAGAATACTAATCCATATTCCCAATTTTTAAGTGAGGGAAAAATTACAATCTTTTACAATTACAAGCAAAGGAATGTTGGATAAACCAATACTTTAAATTTTTAAAAAATTATTTCATGGGGTGTGGATGCTGCCAGCAAGGGCCAGTATTTGTTGCCCATCCCCAAGTGTCCTTGAGCTGAATGGTTTGCGGAGTCATTTCAGAAGCCAGTTAAGAGTTAATCACATTGTTGGGAGACAGTAGCAATGTCGCTGAATTAGTAATCCAGAGGCCCGGCCTAATGCTCTGGGCCCTGGGTTTAAATCCCATGGCAACTGAATTTTTTATTTTTTTATTTGTTTGTGGAACATGGGCTTCACAGGCTGTCCCAACATTTATTGCCCATCATTAATTGTCCTTCAGGGGGCAGTTAGGAGTCAACCACATTGCTGTGGGTCTGGAGTCACATGTAGGCCAGACCAGGTAAGGATGACAGATTTCCTTCCCTAAAAAGGATATTAGTGAAACAGATGGGTTTCGACGACAATCGACAAGGGTTTCATGGTCATTAGACGCTTTCTATGGGCCTGAACTTCTGGAAAGCCAGTCCAAGGTCAGATTGCCACTCTGTTCCTACTTTTAAAAAAAATATATATATATTTTTATTGGCATTTTCAAAATTATATATATTGCTGTTAGTTTTCATTTATTGTCACAAAGGTTCCTTTTTAGGTTTCTCTATTTACAGTCTGTTGCCGTCTGGCTGGCTCAGCCTACAATCCTCCCTATCCCCTCCCTCCTTGACCCCCTCCCTCTCTTCCCCTCTTTTTCACCGCTGTTCCCCATTTTTTCTTGCTGGGTTTTGCTACTTCGCCTTGCTCTTCCTTCAAAGTTTGGGCTTTGAAATCAGATTTCTGGATGGTTGCTAGTGCAGGCAATTGAGCTTTGAAAGTTTGCACTTACCTGGCAATTACTGCACACACTTTACCTGGGAACCTCTGGGCAAGGGGGTTTCTCAAAGCATCTTTGAGCTACCCCCTTGCCCAGAAGGATACGACCAAATACTCCTACAAAGCCGGCGGCACAGTGGTTAGCACTGCTGTCTACGGCACCGAGGACCCAGGTTTGATCCTGGCCCACTGGGTGGAGTTTCCACATTCTCCCAGTGTCTACGTGGGTATCGCCCCCACAACCCAAAGATGTGCGGGTTAGGTGGATTGGCCACGCTAAATTGCCCCTTAATAGAAAAAATAATTGGGTACTCAAAAAAAAAAGTTCCTGCAAAGCACCATGGGATGTTTTTTTTACAAAGTCACCATATAAATACAAGCTGCTATTGTTGCTGGTATTTTGATGTTTTCAAAACAAATTGAATTCCATTCCAACATATCCCGTCTTAATAACTGAAAGGTTGTTTAATTTAATTGAAATACGTTATTAGTGATTTCTGGATGCAAGATGCAGTGACAAACCCAAGAAAGAATTATGGCAAGTTACAAACTCCTACCTGCTTGTGGTTCTCCAACCTCCTCTGCTTCCCATTAAGGAAACTCAGTTGATCCTGACAGAACATGTTGACGGTGTCTGCTGTTGATTCACACCATTGGCTGCTTTCCTGGCAAAGTATCAGCATACCAGAACTGAGCTGTTGGCATTCAATGTTTGACTTATCTGCAGCCATTAATCCTTCACTGGATGTTTTTCTGATTTCACTTGCCAAACTGTCTATAGTTGTGACGAGTTTCTCTTGGTGGGAAGCAGTATCCTCCAGAGCATTTGAAGATTGCCTATTGGGGGAAAGGGGGAAAACAAAAAAAAAAAAGAAACAGATGGCCTTATAAAACAAGAGTAGTAATTTTGTGTACAAGTCAAAAGGAAAGGCTTAGAATTGTTAATTCTCCAACTTTTGGCATTATATGCATTTTGTGGGCAGCAAAATGGTCAGAACCTAAAAAGAACACTTTTTCACATTTCAACATATTTAAAATTAATGGAATACAGAAAAGCAAATCCTGTTACTTACAGCTGCACATTATCCTGAAGCATCGTCAGCGAGTGATGCACATTTCCATTTTGTTTTAGAATGCTGTCAAAGTTCTGCTCAGTTTTCTGGGCTAACTCACCAAGTTGACTCTGTAGATCGGAGATGACTTTTGAAATACCCTATTTAAGAGTCAGAGCCGAACTATCAATTAAACAAAGAACAACAAACAAAATTCAAAATATTTTTAGTGCCAATTAATTTTCACGAACCGCCATTTGCTCCTGCTGTGATTTCTGTAGTTCTTGCTTGAGTTTTTCATTCTCATTTTGACTGTTGCCCAGGGCTTTGCAAGTGGTTTCTTGTATTTTATTAAGCATCTTGCTGTGATGCCCAAAGAAGGTGTTCGTATCTGTTTTCATGACTTCCATCTGAATCAATTAAAAACATTCATACAATGAACAGAATCTGGCCGTTATGGAAAATTAAATGCATCACCACTACAAAAGATCGCAACGGGTTCCAAGACATGCCCTCAGTTTTGTCTCAATTTTGTCAATCTGCAATAAAGTTGAATAAGATGTAAACCAAAATGGTCATCTACTGTCTTGCTAGGTTGCTTCAAATGGAATTGTTTTCAATTTTATTCTATCCCCTTAAAAGAATAAGTTTTGCTGCACAATTGCTTGCTAACTACAGTTCACTAACATCTGCAGAAAGTGAGTTTTTGGACTTACGGTGGCAGCCGTGAGCTGAGCGGTCGCACGAAAGGTGGCTCTTGTCTAAGAATTTATGACTATTGTCTTTTAACCCCAACAAACTCAAAGTACCTACAATCCCTCAATTTAACCCCCCATCGACCGCAAACAGGCTGGGAGGCTGGGAAAGAACCAATTGCCTAGTCGAAAAGCCAGTAGAGAGAGAAACCTCAGCCTTGGGAGTAGGAGATCCGCACATGGAGGTACGGAACCTGCAAGGTCCAACTCAGATCTCCCAGTGCTGATGGACAAATTGGCAGGCTTCATCACCTCAGAGTTCCAGGGATACAGGAAGGAGTTGAGAAGAGTCCTCCTGGCAGCCATCGAGACAGCAGTGGAAGCCACAACAGCCCCCAGAATGGAGGCAATTGACAATATGGAGCGGAGGCTAGAGGCCCAGCAGACGACGACGACTAGGGACCTCGAAAAAACTGCCATGGACCAAGGGAACCGGATCATGGCACTCAAGGCAGAGGTAGCGAGCCTGGTCAGAACCCAGAAGGGGCTGAAGGATAAAATTGACGACCAGGAGAACCGATCGCGTCGGCATAATCTGAGAATCGTGGGGCTGCCAGAGAGAGTGGAGGGGAGAAACCCCAGAGAATATATAGCAGCAAGGTTCAGGAAGCTGGTCAGCGAGGAGGGCTTCGCTGAACCCTCGGAGGTAGACCGCACGCACAGGCCACTTTGGCAGCAGCCCAGGGCTGATGAACCACAGGGAGCAATAATTGTGCGGCCACAAAAGAGATAGCGCAGGTTAGGGACAGAAATGGTAGCAGACCAAACAAGCTGACGTTGCAAACTTCTACACCTCCGAACCCCTGGATGGGGACTTGGCGATCGAACAGCTCCTTGACAGACATATATCGGTGGTGGGGGAAGGACAGGAAACAAGGGCTGAAAGCATCGCTAAAGCTGGGCGAAATAGTCAAATACATTAATTCCATGCAGGACCAGATGGGTTCCCAGTCGACTTTACCAAAAATTTGCAGCGGCACTGGTCCCGCACACAACAGATGTTCAACAACTCACTGTCGAAGGAGGCCCTGCCACCCACGCTGGCCCAGGCCTCGATCTCACTCATCCCCAAAAGAGACAAAGACCTGAACAGAGTGTGGAGCATACAGACCCATCTCTCTCTTAAACATTGATGCAAAAGTCTGAGCGAAAGCACTGGTGAGGAGACTGGAGAGCTGCCTGCCAGAAGTGATTGTGGTTTCTCAAGGGCAGACATCTAACAGTGAACACATGCTGAATGCAATAATGACTCCATCTGGGGAGAAGACACCAGAGGTAATAGTCTCCCTGGACGTCGAGAAAGCCTTCGATCGAGTAGAACGGAGATACCTCATGGAAGTAGTTGAACGGTTTGGAGCAGGGTTCACTGTGTGTGTGAAGCTCCTGTACAGTGCTGCTACGCGAGTGTACGGACAAACGTCACCAGCTCCGAATACTTCCGGCTGCACAGTGAGTGGAACGAGGCAGGGATGCCATTATCTCTGTTCCTGTTCACACTGGCAATTGCCCTTAGATCAGCAGAGTGGTGGACAGGCTTTCGAGGTGCAGGTGGCCAGAGAGCATAGAGTCTCACTCTATGCAGATGATCTGTTCCTGTGTCGAACCCCCTAGACAGCATGGGACTCCTTAGAGAGTTTGCCGCCTTCTCAGGTTACTCAACCTGGAAAGAGTGAAAATGTTCCCAGGGAACCCCGGGAGGGAAGAGCAGAACTGAAGGACTACCATTTAAAGTGACCCAAACCAAGTTCAGTACCTGGGGATACAAGTGGCCCACACCTGGACGAGGCTCCACAAATGGATCCCCCCCCACCCCCACAAATGGTAATGGCCACACTAAGGACATGGGACCAGTTGAGGCACCATTTCAAGCTTGTCTATAGAGGCCCCCATCTGAAAAACCATAGGTCCACACGTCGATGTGGTGACTAGGGGCTTTTCAATGTAAGCCTACTTGTGACAATAAAGATTATTACATTTGGGAGATGTAAAATATTTTACAAATGGGGGGGGGGGGGTGGATTCAGAAACTTCATGTAATCAGACTGTTAGAGAAAATATTAGTACCTTCTTTGCTATGCCAGAATAAGTCTCAATGTTCATTTTATGACAATTGTTCAGTTCCATTATGGAAGTAACAATGGGCTGTAAATTCTTCTTGATCACTTCTTCTATTTCCGCTTTATGTTTCTCCTGAAAATTAAAAAAAAAAGAGAATGGAAAAACTTCAATACAGAATTCTCCCAAAACCACGAAAACAACCCTCACTGCTCCCCATTATGCAGTAGGTTCTGTATTGACAATGAACAACTTGACAGAATCGAGAATTTTCCTCTTTAGAGGATTGGCCTGCATGGTTGAGCCAAATAAAATTGTTCAGATGAATGAGGCAACAAAGTTAAAATCAAAACATGGTTCCTTCGACACTGGATTTACTTTTCAATAACATAACTATGTCTGTGGCTGCTGACAAAGGGCAATCCAGCCAAACTTGCTTTCTAGCTCTTGCTCTGTAGCCCTGGAGGTTATGACACCTAAAATGCCTATCCAAATATTTTACAAATGAGATGATAGTTTCTTCTGTAGCAGCAAGGAAGAAAATGTAATTTTCTCCAAAATCTGATGAAACTTTAAAGTTTAATAAGCCTGTTCAATATTCATGAGCAGAGCACTCATGCACCAAAATGTGAACTTCTAGTCTGTGAAAGAAAACTGGTTATTAAAGTGAAAAGAAAGATTGGTGGAGAGGTGTCCAATCTATTGCCCTAGCACCACATGCTACCCCTCAACACACAGGTCCCCTGCTCCCGCGATTCAAGACCTCTTCACTTGTGGGCCTCTGAGCAGTCCTAGGAGTAACCATTATTGCATCCTAGTGCTGCTGGCCAGATTAGCGGACAGTTCGAGAACAGGATTTCCTTATGGTTGCAGGTGGCCTTCATTCAGATGCATTGCTACTGGTCAACTCTTAATGACTGCGCGGGGGGGGGGGGGGGGGGGGAAAGAAAGAGAAGAGCTACATGAAACTTTAAAAAAAAAACAAATAGATTTAGAATACCCAATTCATTTTTCCCAATTAATTTAGCATGGCCAATCCACCTACCCTGCACATCTTTGGGTTGTGGGGGTGAAACCCACGCAAACACAGGGAGAATGTGCAGACTCCACACGGACAGTGACCTGGAGCCGGGATCGAACCTGGGACCTCAACACTGCATGTAACTTTAAGATTACGTCAGTGAAAGGAATCTCTGCATTTTGTTTAAAAAATTCAGAGCTGCAGAAATGTTTCGTAATTAGAACTCAAAATGTTCAGATTGCCTTGGATTGAATTAGTTTCAGTTCCTCAGGAGAGAAATTGGCCAGCTTCTGACCACAATATAAACACCACTGCTAGAACCACACATGGGTGGTAGGTAGTACCAGTACTGCACTTGGATGTAATACTGTGCTCCAATGGCTTCCAACACTGGTCATTGGAACATATATGCAAATATACACTCGAGTGAGGCAGCAGAATGAGATATATGCAGGTGAAAGTATAAGTTGCCCCGGGGAAATTTCTTGAGATATATGCAGGTGAGGGTGTTTACTAGACAACAGGTGAGGGAATTTCCCTTGCTCCCGACACAGGGGATACAGGACAGGGTGCTTTCAGGGGTGTGGGTCGGAGAGGGCAAGGTGTCAAGAGATTTACCGAGAGCTGAGGGAAGAGGGGGAGGAGTCGGTGGGCGAACTAAAAGGAAAGTGGGAAGAAGAACTAGGGGAGGAGATAGAGGAGGGTATGTGGGCTGATGCCCTAAGCAGGGTAAATTCCTCTTCCTCATGCGCCAGGCTTAGCCTGATTCAATTTAAGGTGCTACATAGAGCACACATAACGGGAGCAAGATTGAGCAGGTTCTTTGGAGTGGAGGACAAATGTGGGAGGTGTGGCGGGAGCCCGGCAAACCACGCACATATGTTTTGGGCGTGCCCGGCACTGGAAGGGTATTGGAAGGGAGTGACGGGAGTGATTTCGCGGGTGGTGAAGGCCCGGGTCAAACCAGGCTGGGGGTTAGCTCTATTTGGAGTTGCGGAAGAGCCGGGAGTGCAGGAGGCGAAAGAGGCCGACGTTGTGGCCTTTGCGTCCCTAGTAGCCCGGCGCAGGATCCTACTCATGTGGAAGGAGGCGAAACCCCCCGGACTGGAGGCCTGGGTAAATGATATGGCGGGGTTCATTAAACTGGAGCAGATAAAGTTTGCCCCGAGAGGATCGGCCCAAGGGTTCACCAGGCGGTGGCAGCCATTTCTCGACTACCTAGGGGAACGTTAGAGGGAAGACAGATGACCAGCAGAGGGCAACCCAGGGGGAAGGGTTAGTTTAGTTTAGGTCAAAGATAAAGAGGTTTTGTTACTGGTGTATTGTTAAAAATGTCTGTATTGTTATTGTTGCGTTTGCTTTGTAAGAGGGGAAAAATTGTGGTTTGGGAAAAAAATTTCAATAAAACATATTTAAAAAAAGAGTGAGGCAGCAGAAAGTGTCAGCAGTTGCAGAACTGGAGTAGAGAGACACACACAGGTGCAGGGTAGGTGAATTGGCTATACTAAATTGCCCCTTAACTGGGAGAAAGAAACAACATACTCTAAACTGCAGTAAAGACCGCCCCCCCCCCTCCCCCTGCATTTTAAATCACTGAAGAGCTATTATTTCAGGGTCATCTTTTATTGTGTCCATATTTACATTTTTTAATATATGTTCATCTTGCCACTTTTACACATGTTCATCTTACCACTTAGTAAACCCCCCCCCCCCCCCCTCACAACCAAAACTTGTGCCTTCAGGAACGAGTTCAAAGCTATTCTCAGCTGCTTTTTCCTTTGCCAGCCAGATACCTTCTATTCCCCTGAACTGACTTTTTGGGGAAGGACATAGATCTCTCATTTTGGCCAAAGCTAGACTAATCTTGCAGGAACTTTGTCTCTTCAATATGAGGATGAGCTTCCACCTGCATGGTGAACAACAAAGACGTCTGGTCTATTTCTACTATCTTCAACTCTTGCAGCCTGATCACGTTTGTAAAGTTCAGTTTTACTTAAAGTGGCAAGATGAACATGTGTAAAAGATGAACATGTATAAACAATGTAAATAGGGGCACAATAAAAGATGACGCTGAAATAATAGCTTTTCAGTCATTTTAAATGGAGGGGGGGGGTCTTTACTGCAGTTTAGAGTATTTATTTTAGAAAAACCTGCAATTCAATTGTATGGAGGTTATCCATTTTGATAGGAATAACAGCAAAAGGGATTATTATTTAAATGATAAAATATTAAAACATGCTGCTGTGCAGAGAGACCTGGGTGTGCTAGTGCATGAGTCGCAAAAAGTTGGTTTTCAGGTGCAACAGGTGATTAAGAAGGCAAATGGAATTTTGTCCTTCATTGCTAGAGGGATGGAGTTTTAGACTAGGGAGGTTCTGCTGCAATTGTATAAGGTGTTAGTGAGGCCACACTTGAAGTATTGTGTTCAGTTTTGGTCTCCTTACTTGAGAAAGGACGTACTGGCACTGGAGGGTGTGCAGAGGAGATTCACTCGGTTAATCCCAGAGCTGAAGGGGTTGGATTACGAGGAGAGGTTGAGTAGACTGGGACTGTACTCATTGGAATTTAGAAGGATGAGGGGGGATCTTATAGAAACATATAAAATTATGAAGGGAATAGATAGGATAGATGCGGGCAGGTTGTTTCCACTGGCGGGTGAAAGCAGAACTAGGGGGCATAGCCTCAAAATAAGGGGAAGTAGATTTAGGACTGAGTTTAGGAGGAACTTCTTCACCCAAAGGGTTGTGAATCTATGGAATTCCTTGCCCAGTGAAGCAGTAGAGGCTCCTTCATTAAATGTTTTTAAGATAAAGATAGGTAGTTTTTTGAAGAATAAAGGGATTAAGGGTTATGGTGTTCGGGCCGGAATGTGGAGCTGAGTCCACAAAAGATCAGCCATGATCTCACTGAATGGTGGAGCAGGCTCGAGGGGCCAGATAGCCTACTCCTGATGTTCTTATGTATAATGGCTTCTTCCCCTCTCAAAGCCCATCATTGTGCATCACATGGGTCTTGTATCGAGGCAAAAATGCTAATTAGATATCCTCTAGAACGTAAACTTTTTAAATTAAAATAGACAGTTTAAAGTTTAACTGTTTACAAAACCCAACGCCTCCCTCGGACTTGAAGACCCACAATCTATCCACCCATCAACGCAGCCACTTTTAATTAAACAACCCCTCCCGCCCTTACAAGCAAGACTGGTCGGTAGGTGGAATTCAAAACAGGTCACATAACCCCCATCATTCCTTCACTTCACCCTAACTTAAACAATCTTACAAACTTCATTTGTTACAACTTCCACAAGAAATCGGGAGAAATGAGGAACATACAAAACTGATAGACAGAAAGAACATCTACACACAATGGCTTAAGCATAACGAAACACTAGTTGGCCCTCTCCATGCATCTCTGAATGAACTTACGAGGGCCTTTTGCACATCGTTCACCGATTGTTGAGTCAGACTTTCCTGCTGAAGCAGTTCCTGAAGACTTTGCGACACTTCTGAAGAAACCATTTCTTTGACTGATGTAAAAGAAGTAGTCACTGCAGATATGGTAGAACTAAATGCAGAAGCATTTGCACTCAGGATGTCACCTGAAAAAAAAAAAATAGCTTGGTCAAAAAACTGAAGGAACCAGAACAAAAAGAAAAACTACTTTTATTGGCAACCATTCCAGTCTTGAAACAATTAACTTGAGCCGTTGATCATTTTCATGGATGACCGCCACAGTATAATGAAACAGTAGCAAAATGTTCCAGTAGGGGGCCTCAGTCATCTACAAAAGAGTTAATTTCCCTTCCACTCTTCTAAGTGGAGGCCATCAGTGCAGTCTTTGGATATATCCAAAGCCACCCCAGTTAGAGCTAATTCCACTGACTTCACCCTTGGCCTAATAAAAGGTCACCTTAAGACAGATTTGTCCAGATACTAGGTAGATTGTAGATTTGATTCAGCTCGTTCGCACTTGGCTCATGCTCATCAATAGTCAGAATGTTGGTCTTCACTAGATCAAGTTTGACTACAAAATTACAGCACAAAAATGGATTCACATGTTCAATCAAACCTTGAATTTCTTAACTGATTCCATTGTTTTATCTGGGAAACTCTTCCATGCAATTCTTAATGAAGAACTTCTGATATTAGTCTTGTACTTGCCTATTAGTTTAAATGCATGTTCTCTTGTCCTAATCTCATACTTCCAAAGTAAATTTATCTATTCCATTTTACTTATAATCTATTGCAGCCCCATAGAACCTGTTCTCAGGTGTCTCCTACCCAGGCCAAGAGGTTTTTCTTCACTGATAACTCAGACCTGTTGCAAGGGGGTCAAGGAGCTTCTTTCTCTGTGCTAGGTCCAAAATAGAAGATTCTGGTGAACCAGACTGAACAGTACTCAAAATGTGGGGGGGTATTGCATATCTGATGAATGACTGAGCAGCACCTGGGGCGAGGCAGGGGAGAAGAGAACAACTGGTACAAAAGATATTACTGAGATGAACTATTTTCCCCTACATCCAAAAGGTACGGCTGCAATACACATCCACCCTAAATTTAGCACGCGAGGTTGCCAAAGTTGCCTACCGATTACTCGATCATCCTTAAATTATAATAATGCAAAAATCAGCAGTGCAATTTTGTTTTACTGCCACTGCTTTGAAGGTCTTGGTTTCAAAATATTGGAGCGAGGGCAAGAGACCTGGGGTTTACTACATTTCATTTATAGGTCAGTCATTTTAAACTAAAGTTATTGGAATGCTGGATAAACATTTTAAGCTTTATTTTTAAATAAGTAAAACAATTAGCTTAAATTTAATCACATCACAAAGAGAAACTTTCTTTCCAAATATCTGCAGCATGGTGGCATAGTGGTTAGCACTGTTGTCTCAGTGCCAGGGACCCGGGCTAAATTCTGACCTCAGGTGACTATCTTTGTGGAGTTTTGCACGTTCTCCTGGTGTGGATTTCCTCAGACAGTCCGAAGATCTGCAGTTAACACAGATTGGCCATGATAAATTGCCCGAGTGTCCAAAAGGTTAGGTGGGTTTATGGGGATAGGGCGGAGGAGTGGGCCTAGGTAGAAAGCTCTTTCAGAGGGTTGGTACAGGCTCAATGGCCTCCTTCTGCACTGTAGGGATTCTATTCTATGATCTATTTGTGAACAAAAATTGGAACATAAGAACATAAGAACTAGGAACAGGAGTAGGCCATCTGGCCCCTCGAGCCTGCTCCGCCATTCAATGAGATCATGGCTGATCTTTGTGGACTCAGCTCCACTCTCCGGCCTGTACACCATATCCCCGAATCCCTTTATTCTTTAGAAAGGCATCTATCCTTTTCTTAAAAACGTTTAAAGAAGGAGCCTCAACTGCTTCACTGGGCAAGGAATTCCAGAGATTCACAACCCTTTGGGTGAAGAAGTTCCTCCTACATTCCGTCCTAAATCTACCTCCCCTTATTTTGAGGCGATGTCCCCTAGTTCTGCTTTCCCCGACCAGTGGAAACAACCTGCCCGCATCTATCCTATCTATTCCCTTCATAATTTTATATGTCTCAATAAGATCCCCCCCACATCCTTCTAAACTCCAATGAGTACAGTCCCAGTCTACTCAACCTCTCATCATAATCTAATCCCCTCAACTCTGGGATCAACCTAGTGAATCTCCTCTGCACTCCCTCCAGTGCCAATAGGTCCTTTCTCAGGTAAGGAGACCAAAACTGAACACAATACTCCAGATGCGGCCTCACCAACACACTATACAATTGCAGCATAACCTCATTAGTCTTGAACTCCATCCCTCTAGCAATGAAAGACAAAACTCGATTAGCCTTCTTAATCACCTGTTGCACCTGCACACCAACTTTTTGCGACTCGTGCACCAGCACACCCAGGTCCCTCTGCACAGCGGCATGTTTTAACATCTTACCGTTTAAATAATAATCCATTCTGCTGTTATTCCTCCCAAAATGGATAGCCTCACACTTGGCAACATTGAATTCCATCTGCCAGACCCTAGCCCATTCACCCAACCTATCCAAATCCTTCTGCAGACTTCCGGCATCCTCTGCACTTTTTGCATTACCACTCATCTTAGTGTCGTCTGCAAACTTTGCCACATTGCACTTGGTCCCCAACTCCAAATAGTCTATGTAAATTGTGAACAACTGCGGGCCCAACACTGATCCTTGAGGGACCCCACTAGTTACAGGTTGCAACGAGAGAAACACCCATTTATCCCCACTCTCTGCTTTCTGTTAGTTAACCAATCCTCTACCCATGCTACCACTTTACCCTCAATGCCATGCATCTTTAGTTTATGCAGCAACCTTTTGTGTGGCACCTTGTCAAAAGCTTTCTGGAAATCCAGATATACCACATCCATTGGCTCCCCGTTATCTACTGCACTGGTAACGGCCTCAAAATTCTACCAAATTAGTCAGACACGACCTACCCTTTGTGAACCCATGCTGTGTCTGCCCAATGGGACAATTTCCCTCCAGGTGCCCCGCTATTTCCTCCTTAATGATAGATTCCAGCATTTTCCCTACAACCGAAGTTAAGCTTACCGGCCTATAATTACCCGCTTTCTGCCGACCTCCTTTTTTAAACAGCGGTGTCACGTTTGCTACTTTCCAATCCTCTGGGGCCACCCCAGAGTCTAGTGAATTTTGATAAATTATCACTAGTGCGTTTACAATTTCCCTAGCCATCTCTTTTAACACTCTGGGATGCATCCCATCAGGGCCAGGAGACTCGTCTACCTTTAGCCCCATTAGCTTGCCCAATACTGCCTCCTTAGTGATTACAATCATCTCAAGGTCCTCATCTATCATATCCTTATTTCCATCAGTCACTGGCATGTTATTTGTGTCCTCCACTGTGAAGACTGACCCAAAAAACCTGTTCAGCTCCTCAGCCATTTCCCCGTCTCCTATTATTAAATCTCCCTTCTCATCTTCCAAAGGACCAATATTTTACCTTAGCCACTCTTTTTTGTCTTATATATTTGTAGAAGCTTTTACTATCTGCTTTTATGTTCTGAGCCAGTTTACTTTCATAGTCTACCGTACTCTTCTTTATGGCTTTTTTAGTAGCTTTCGGTTGTCCCCTAAAAACTTCCCAGTCCTCTAGTCTCCCACTAGTTTTTGCCACTTTGTATGTTTTTTCCTTCAATTTGATACTCTCCCTCACCTCTTTAGATATCCACGGTCGATTTTTCCCCTTTCTACCGTCTTTCTTTTTTGTCAGTATGAACCTTTTCTGAACACTGAAAGATCGCTTGGAAGGTTCTCCACTGTTCCTCAACTGCTTCACCATGAAGTCTTTGCTCCCAGTCTACCTTAGCTAGTTTTTCTATCATCCCATTGTAATCGCCTTTGTTTAAGCACAAAACACTATTACCGTGTCATTCTCCAACTGTATTTTAAATTCCACCATATTGTGCTCGCTCCTTCCAAGAGGATCCCGAACTATGAGATCATTAATCAATCCTGCCTCATTACACAGGACCAGATCTAGGACCGCTTGTTCCCTTGTAGGTTCCATTACATACTGTTCCAGGAAATTATCCCGGGCACATTCTATAAACTCCTCCTCAAGGCTGCCTTTACCAACCTGGTTAAACCAATCGATATGCAGATTAAAATCTCCCATGATAACCGCTGTACCATTTCTACATGCATCCGTTATTTCTTTGCTTATTGCCTGCCCTACCATCCTGTTACTATTTGGTGGCCTATAGACTACTCCTATCAATGACCTTTTCGCCTTACTATTCCTGATTTCCACCCAAATTGATTCAACCTTGTCCTCCATAGCACCAATATCATCCCTTACTATTGCCCGGATGCCATCCTTAAACAACAAAGCTACACCACCGCCCTTACCGTCCATTCTATCCTTTCGTATAGTCTGATGCCCTTGGGCTATCAAAAAAAAAAACAATCAGAATTAACCAAAACTTACCAACTGACTTTGCACAGAAATCAAGCACTTCCTGCTGCTTTAGACATGTTTCATCAGTTTTCCGCTGCATGTCAGAAAACAGGTCATTCATCTGCTTCACAAAGCTGCCCTGTGCTTTGCAGTTATGAAATTCAACCATTTTTTTGCGGTCAAGTTTAGCATGGAGACCAGACACATCTTTTGTACTGTCTTCAACGGTTTGCAGTAACTGAAACAAATGAACACGTTTGTTCAAGTTAGAATATGACAGCAAAACATCCAACTGAAACGAGCAATCGAGAAGGAAGAAAAAGTCTTGTTGTGTATGTGAATTTATGAAACACTTTGAATGTTAATATTCTCCAGTGCTTCACTGGAGCGCAAATCAGGCAAATAATTTGATGCCAAGTCAGAGAAGCATATAGACATTAGAGCCAAGTCAGAGAAGCATATAGACATTAGAACAAGTGACCATAAAC
Source organism: Scyliorhinus torazame (assembly GCF_047496885.1). Classification (NCBI taxonomy): domain Eukaryota; kingdom Metazoa; phylum Chordata; class Chondrichthyes; order Carcharhiniformes; family Scyliorhinidae; genus Scyliorhinus; species Scyliorhinus torazame. The sequence continues at coordinate 131,686,661 of NC_092722.1, forward strand.
TTAGCCAAAGTGATGAGTGCGTCTTAAAAAAGGTGGTGAGAGGGGTTGAGGGAGTGAATTCCAGAGTTTTGGGCCAATGTGTCTGAAACGGTCAACAAACCAAAAAAGGTCTTCAATATCAAATCAGAAAGTCTCACAAGATGACAAACAGAATCAGCATCTATTTCATGCTCGTCAGGCAGACAACATAATTTAACATTGCTATAAAACAGACATCATCATCTCAGCATTCAGACTACCACAACCAGCTGCTGCAATGTATTATGTGCTTCAGCACATATATCCAGTCTTTGAAATGCAGACTGAATATCCAATCGGTAGATCAAGGTTCAGACAGGAAATGAGCAATGTTTATTTACATGCAACAGGCATTGTGCAATAAAGTGAATCATACATTTCAAGATTCTCTGATGGACAAAACAGTAACATGCATTGATTCTACAGATCTTAACAAAAGCTCACTGCTGATACTATGGAACACACTGGCTGAGCTTCTCTGCCAGTCTTAACCAATTTAAAACTGCAACCTTTTTAGCTGGATGACAGGTTGAAGACTGGGCTGTTAACTGGCAGAAGGTTAGAGCAGACACGTAGATCTGTGAATATCTACTGAAATATCCACAGTGTGGGTTTCCTCCGTGTGTTTCCTCCCACACGTCCCAAAAGACATGCATGTTAGATGAATTGGACATTCTGAATTCTCCCTGTGTACCGAACAGGTGCCGGAATATGGCTACGAGAGGCTTTTCAAAGTAACTTCACTGCAGTGCTAATGTAAGCCTACTTGTGACAATAAAAGATTATTAAATAAAAGACTACCTTCACCTCAATATTAAACATTTTGTCATCAACAGCATGAGGTGGGACATGATCATCTCAGACTTTGTATGGGCAGAGAAGGTGCAGAGGGTGGGGAGGACCCTGCTGCAGAAGCAGAGGCAGCAGAGGGGGTTGGTGTTGCTGAACTTGCATCGTTATTATTGGGCGGCGAACGTAGACAAGGTGTGGCGGCGGTGGGAAGGAGAAGGAGTAGAGTGGGTTAGGATGGAGAAGGAATCTTGTTAGGGGTCCAGTTTGAGGGCTATAGTGACAGCAGCATTGCCAATGGCTCCGAGTAGATATTCAGGGAGCCCAGTGGTGCAGTCCACGTTGAAGATATGGAATCAGCTGAGGAGGCATTTTAGGATGGAAGGGACATTGGTGCCAACGCCTCTGTGCGAGAATCATGGGTTTGAGCCGGTGGTGATGGATAGTGTATATAGGAGGTGGAGGGAAGTGGGGATGGCCAAGGTGAGGGATTTGTACTTGGAGGAAGGGTTCGCAAGTCTGGAGGAGCTAAGGGAGAGGGTAGAACTGTCGAGGGGTAGTGAGTTCAGGTATCTGCAGATTAGGGACTTTGCACGAAAAAGGTCAGGAGGGGGTTCCCTAGGTTGCCAGGATACACCCTGCTGGAGCGACTGCTGCTTCCGGATGTGGAAGGGGAGGGAAAAATTGGGGATATAAATAAGTGGCTGGGGGAGCAGGGAGGTGAGCGGGTGGTGAAGATCAAGGAGAAATGGAAAGCAGAGTTGGGAATGGAGATCAATTGGAGTGTATGGAATGAGCACTGCAAAGGGTAAACAGGACCTCCTCTTGTGCAAGGATGAGCCTGATACAGTTTAAGGTGGTGCCCAGGGTTCATATGACTCGGGCAAGAATGAGTGGGTTCTTTCAGGGGGTAGATGATGTGTGTGAGGTGTGGGCGGGGCCAGTGAATCACGCGCACATATTTTGGGGTTGTGAAAAAGTGGGAAGATTCTGGGCGGGAGTGTTCGCGGTCTTAGCCAGGATAGTGGAAGAGGTGGACTCTGACCCTTAGGTGGTGATATTTGGGGTTTCAGAAAAGTTAGAGCTCATGGAGAGGAGGAAGGCCGATGTTGTGGCCTTCGCCTCTGATTGCACGGCGGCGAATTTTGCTGGAGCGGCGGTCAGCATCGCCACCAGGGGTAGCAGCATGGTTGGGTGACTGCGGTTAGAGAAGATAAAGTATGAGTTAAGGGGCTCAACGTGGGAGTTTGAGAAAAGGTGGGGGATGTTTGTGACTGTGTTGGAGGAGCTATTCATCGCGGGGGGGGGGGGGGGGGGGGAATCTGTACAGACTGTATAGTTGATTGTTGGGAAGTATGTCCCGGCGTGTTTACTTGCTGTAACCAGCTTTGATACAAGTTTGTAGTAAAATACCTTTTTTAAAAAAAAACAGCAGAAGATGCTCAATGCTGTCTGACCTGCAGAGGGCTCCTCGCATTGTTTTGGTAAAAAAACTGGCAGCTTGGTCTTGTTGCTGTACTCTCTTTAGTAGTTTGTACCTTTTGAAGGCTGCTGCAACCAGGGAGAACCCACCCTGTCTCTGAATTCATGATAATTCTCAAAAAGAAAGCTATGTGTAATTGTTTTTAAAAAATGGTTCACAGACTGTTCCCAGCAAAAAATTCAAAGCAAAATCTCAACATGTGGAATTCAATTTGTTACAATAGTTTTAAAAATGTATTTTACTTAATTTTAGTGCTACATAAATGAGCCCCACGGAAGTTAATAAAAATGCAGTAAATTAATAGATTCAGAACTAAAAGTAAATAGAAAGTGGGTGGAATTGAAAGACAGACAGATATTACCAATGGAGGAAGTTAAATTAAATTCACAGCAAAAACTCTAAGGGAAAAAAGGCCATCTAATTCAACAGACTATTATCTCCAGCAAACTACATTGCTAAACAAATTTAAACTTCAGAGGTGAAGTAGGATAATTTGCTAAAAACCAGAACTAAAGAATAAGAGACTCCACAGCTATCAACCAAGAGGCCCTGAAGATTTCTGTCATGAGGCAAGATTGCTATAATAGAAATAGCTACCGGAAAGTTGCTGGGTGAAAGAGCGCAAGAGGCATTGTCATTGGTCATAATGATATGCTAGGAAATCAAAACAGCCTCTGACCTCAGTCGCCGTATTATACAGCTTTTCTTCAGTGTGAGCATGGGCATCACAAACAAATTCTTCCTCAGACAGTTTTCCTTTGGTCAGCTCCAAATCCTGCTGAGTTTCCTGAAGCACTTGCTCTTGCTGCTGCAGTTCAGTGGCACAATGGTCAAGCTCCTTCTTGGTTTCGACAAATAGATCACTGACCTAGAAATGAAATAAAAAGGGAAAAGATTTAAATTCTTCAAATTGTACAGCAGGTAAATGATTTGAATTTACAGATTTAAATATCATAATTACATGCTGCAATATGACAAAGCAGAATTATAAAAATCCCAGTGATTGTTATTGTATTTCTTTGAAGCAATCAAGACATCAAGTGTATTCCTCTGAAATATTACATAGACACTATAAATTTTAAAACTGGTTTCAAAACAGTTCTCTCTCTCAAACACACACGATGCAATTATTAAGAATCACTTTTGCCAAAGCGGTGGAGAATGTTCGTGCAGTTCCTTTGTATAATCACTGTGGGTCACAACAGCATTTCGAGAATTGCCTTCTCCACCAGCCTTCATCCAGTTGTGTTGGGGAACTCTCTTTTTCTTTCTTTCCCTCCCCCCCCCCCCCCATAACAGGATTAATTGTCCAAATAGAATCCATACATAACTTGCTTCTAATTAGTGTCATTAACTTACCAAAACATCCCAAACTGTTTCATAGGAGCATTATCAAAAGTTGACACTAAGCCATGCAAGGAGATTGGGAGAAAAGTGTCCAACAGCTTGGTCGCAAAGGCTTTAAAGAACTTCTTCAGAGGAGAGAAGCACTAAATGGGCCGGTTCGCGCATTTGAGGGGCTGATGGCAGACATGGTAATGTTACATGTGACGCACCTTAGAGTAACTGACCAGATTAGATTAAGGAAGGGATGGGTCGGACAGGTTTTTCCACTTGGGGCTGGACTCAGGTCATGATCCTGATTAACAAGCGAGTGTCATTCGAGAAGACACGAAAGAATAGTTGCGGATGTGGGAGGCCGGTACATTATGGTTAGTGGGAAGCTGGAGGGGCTGCCGGTGGTACTTGTGAATGTGTACGTGCCAAATTGGGATGATGTGGCGTTTGTCAAGAGGATGTTGGGGAAGATCCCGGACCTGGATTCGTACAATTTGGTCATGGGGTGGGGACACACTTTAACACAGTCATCGACCCTGGGCCAGACCGGTCGAGCTCAAGGACAGGCAGGGTGCCAGCAATGGCAAAGGAGCTAAAAGGGTTTATGGAGCAAATGGGGGGGGTGGGGTGGACCCATGGAGATTTGGACAGCCGAGAGTGAAGGAGTTCTCCTTCTACTCACCATGTGCATAAAGTGTACTCCCGGATTGACTTTTAAAATTCTGAACAGGGTTCGACTGACGGGGGTAATGGACACGGGGTATTTGACTACCACAATCTCAGATCATGCCCCACACTGGGTTGACCTACAGGTTAGCAAGGAGAGTAGCCAGTGCCCGCACTGGAGGCTGGACAAGGGACTTTTCGCTGATAGGCGAAAAGTGTAGGCGGCTGAGGAAATGTAGTCAGAACTACCTGGAAGTTAACAACACGGGTGAAATTCCGGCGGCAGTGGTGGTCTGGGAGGCGCTGAAGGCGATGGTTAGAGGGAAGCTGATCTCGATACGGGCCCACAGGGAGAAGGTAGACAGAGCAGAGACGGACCAACTGATAAGGAGATCCTGCAGGTCAACAGGAGGTATGCAGAGACCCCAGAGGCAGGGCTTCTAAGGGAGCAACAGAGGCTACAGGCAGAGTTTGACTTGTTAACTACAGGGAAGACGGTGGAGCAGCTGTGGAAGGCAAGGGGGACGATTTATGAATATGGAGAGAAGGCCAGCAGGGTGCTCGCACAGCAGCTCAGAAAGAGTGAAGCAGCCAGGGAGATAGGGAAAGTAAGGGACGGAGACGGGAACTTGGTCGGAGATTCAGCAGGGGTTAATAAGGCGTTCAAGGAGTTTTACAGCAGATTGTACGAGTCGAAACCCCCAGCTGGGCCGGAGGGGATGAGGTACTTTTTAAGGGAGGCTGAAGTTCCCAAAGGTGGACAGGGGCTTGCTAGAAGGGCTGGGGGCCCCCGATCGGGTTGGAGGAAATAGCAGAGGGGCTGAAGGCCATGCAGTCGGGTAAAGCCCCAGGGCCGGACGGGTACCCAGTGGAGTTTTACAAGATGTTCTCTGGGATACTGGGGTCGCTGTTGGCGAGGACATTCAATGAGGCAAGGGAGCGTGGGGTGCTTCCCCCAACAATGTCACAGACCACTATCTCATTGATCCTTAAGCGGAACAAGGACCCGAGGTTATGCGGGTCCTACAGGCTGATATGCCCACTAAATGTAGACGCCAAACTGTTGGCCAAAATCTTGTCCTCTAGGATTGAAAAGTGTGTTCCGGACGTGATTGGAGAGGACCAGACGGGATTTGCTAAGGGTACGCAGTTGGCGGCCAACGTAAGAAGGTTGCTAAATGTGATCATGATGTCCCCAGAAGGTAGGGACGTGGAGGTAGTGGTCACAATGGATGCAGAGAAGGCATTTGATCGGGTGGAATGGGAATATCTGTGGGAGGTACTGGGGTGGTTTGGATTTGGGCAGGGCTTCATTGACTGGGTCAGACTGCTGTATCAGGCTCCTGTTGTGAGCGTACGGACGAACAGGTCAACATCAGGCTATTTCAGGTTTCAGGCTGCACCGGGGGACCGAGGGATGCCCTCTCTCCCCACTGCTGTTTACATTGGTCATAGAGCCGCCGGCAATTGCGCTAAGAGCCTCAATGGCCTGATCCAGGAGTGGGGGGTGCGCCACAGAGTCTCGCTGTACGCAGACAACCTGCTCCTATGTTTCAGACCCACTGGTAGGGATGGAAGAAATTGAGGATTCTGGGGGAGTTTGGTCGGTTTTCGGATTATAAATTGAATATGGGGAAAAGAGATACTTGCGATCCAGGCAAGGAGGCAGGAGAGGCAATTGGGGGAGCTGCCGTTTAGGGTGGTAGGGGGAAGCTTTCGGTATCTAGGCATTCAGGTGGCGCTGGAATAGGAACGGCTACACAAGTTAAATTTGGCCCAATTAGTAGACCAAATGAAGGACGATTTGGGATGCGCTCCCATTGTCACTTGCTGGGAGGGTGCAGACAGTGAAAATGACGGTCCTCCCGAGATTCCTGTTTGTGTTTCAGTGTCTCCCAATCTTTATTCCGCGGTCCTTCTTTAAATGGGTCGATAAGGTGATCACTGGCTTTGTATGGGCGGGTAAGAACCCGCAAGTAAAAAAGGGGGTGCTGGCCCTGCCGAACTTCAGTAACTATTCTTGGGCGGCGAATATAGCCATGATTAGGAGATGGGTGGTGGTGGGGGTGTCGGTGTGGGAGCGAGTGGAAGTGGCATCATGCAAGGGCAGTAGTTTGGGGGCATTGGTAACGGCGCCTCTGCCATTCCTGCCGGCACAATACTCCACCAGCCCTGTAGTGGTGGCGGCCCCGAGTGTCTGGGGGCAATGGAGGAGACATGTGGGAGCGGAGGGAGCATCGGTCTGGTCCCCAATCTGTAATAATCACCGGTTTGCCCCGGGAAGGCTGGATGGAGGGTTCTGGAAATGGCAGAGAGCAGAGATTGAGAGGATGGGAGATATGTTTATAGAGGGGAGCTTTTCTAGCCTGAGGGAGTTGGAGGAGAAATTTGGACTGACGAGGAAATTAGTTTAGGTACCTGCAGGCGCAGGACTTCCTACGCAGGTAGATCTCAACCTTCCCGCTCCTACCGCCAAGTGGGATACAGAACAGGGTAGTTTGCAGAATGTGGGTGGGATTCTGACATTTACAAGGGACTCATGGGGTCAGAGGAGACGCAGACCAAGGAATTGAAACGCAAGTGGGAAGAGGAGTTAGGAGGAGAGATAGAGGATGGTCTCTGGGCAGACCAGTTGAGTAGAGTCAACGCGTCCACGTCATGTGCCGGGCTCAGCCTGATACAGTTCAAGGTTGTTGACCGGGTTCACATACAGTGGCTCGGATGAGCAGGTTCTTTGGGATAGAAGATAGGTGCGCAAGGTGTGCAGGAGGGCCAGCGAACCATGTCCATAAGTTCTGAGCATGCCCAAAGCTTAGGGGATTGCGGATGTCATATCCAAGGTATTGAAAACAAGGGTGGCACCGAGTCCAGAGGTGGCGATCTTCGGAGTGTCGGAAGACCCGGGAATCCAGGAGAGGCAGATGCTCTGGCCTTTGCTTCCCTGGTAGCCTGGAGACGGATATTATCAGCTGGGGGGGGGGACGGACTCAAAAGCCCCCAAAGTCGGAGACCTGGCTAACTATATGGCCAGGTTCTTTGTCTGGAGAAACTCAAGTTCGTCTTGAGAGGGTCAATGTTAGGATGCGTCCGGAGGTGGCAGCCATTTGTCGACTTCTTTGTGGAAAATTAACTGTCAGCAGAAGGGGGGGGGGGGGGGTCAGGGTTTAGTTTAGAGTAGGGGGTTAGTAAAGGTGGGACCTGTAAGGGAGGAAGACGGCTTTTGCACTATGTTTATATTTTCATGTACATTGTTTATTCTGTTGCTGTTATATAACCATAAATACCTCAATAAATGTTTATATAAAAAAGAAAAGAAAGGAAAGAAGCAATTGTAAAGTTTAGGCCCTAGGCAGTGGAGGAGGAGAATTCTGATCATTGGATTTCATTATACTGTCTGGCTCAATTCTAAACCACCGCCCACTTTAAAGAAGGTGCTATTGGCATGTGAGAGTACCTTTAAGAAATGGATGTTTCAGCAATATACCTTGAAGAAATGGAGCTGATCATATTACTGAAATGATGTCAGAGAGTGGGGGAGCGGAGCTCACTTCTGCTTTTTGAGTTTCAGTTTGAGAACGCAGCTGGGAGTGTCTGTGTGTTTTGCTGTGAGCTGCATGAAGAAACAGAGCTGGTCTGTTGATTTCTGCAATGCAAAGACTATAAATATATTGAATGTAACCTAATGTGCTCCTATTTTTGAAGGTTTGAAGTCTTTTGGATATTTAAAGGAACAGTTTGAAGGATTATTTAGTTTTGTAGTCTTTTGGGGTTACATTTGAAGTAATGGGTGTTAAGATACTCAATGTTTGTTTTTAAAAGGTTAACTTGAGTTCATAGAATAAACATTGTTTTGTTTTAAAAACCACTTGTCTATTTCTGCTGTATCACACCTGGAGAGCACGCCGTGTGCTTCCCAGACCATAATCTATTAAAAGTTGTGGGTCGGTTGAACTCCATGAAACACTTGGGGGTTCTGTAAACCCGGACCCATGACAATTGGGGGGCTCGTCCGGGATAAAAGTCTATCGATTGGATTGGCTTCACGAACTTAAAGAGTGAGGGGTGAGCATATTGTGGTTGCTTTTCAGGTGTGGTATTTTAGTTTAAGTGGGTAGTGTGTTGTGGGCGATGGCTCTTTCAGAGGCTCAGAAGTTTTTGGGGGTGGACACGGTAACACACAATACCTTACAGACTGAGACTAAAAGTAGATTGTTAGATTTGGCAAAAGCATTGCAGTTAACATTGCCTGGCAAAATGCGAAAAGATGAGGTACTTACGGTAGCTGAGCATTTAAATTTGCCTGAGATACATTCTGACTCATTAGAAATGGCAAAGCTCCAGTTGCAGATTAAGCCATTTGAACATGAAAAAGAATTAAAGCAGCTTGAATATGCAATGAGAGAAAAAGAACAAAGAAAGAGATAGAGATGGAGAGGAAAAAGAAAAGGAGAGAAGAAAGAAACAAAGATAGAGATAGAGAGGAAAGGGAAAGAGAGAGAGTTTGAACTTCATAAAATGGCTATGAAACATGAAAATCAGTTAAAATTGGCAGACGCAAAGGGAAACATACAGTTGGATGAGATTGGTGAGGATAGTGAGAAAGAGCGTCATGTCGAAGGCGTGCTGGGGATCTATTTAAATATGTCCAAGCATTGGCAAGGTTTGACAAGGAGGAGGTAGAAGCCATTTTAATTTCATTTGAGAAGGTAGCTAAACAAATGAAATGGCCACAGGACATGTGAGTATTACTGATTCAAACAAAGCTGGTAGGTAGAGCTAGTGAAGTGTTTGCATCACGGTTGGGAGGTAGTATCTGGAACGGATGAGGTGAAAAAGTCCATCTTAGGTTCATATGAGCCAGTGTCTGAAGCTTACAGACAAAGGTTTCGAAATTTAAGAGAAGAATTTGGTCAAACATACATGGAGTTGAAAGGCTCAAACAGAGTAATTTTGATAGGTGGATAAGGGCTTTGAAAATAGATCAAACGTATGAAGCTCTCAGAGAAATTATACTTTTTGGAGTTTACAAATTCAATTCCTGATGTAGTGAGAACTCATGTGGAAGAACAGAGGGTTAAAACTGCGAGATTAGCAGCAGAAATGGCAGATGATTATGAATTAGTTCATAAATCAAAGCTTGGTTTCCGACATCAGTTTCAGCCAGTGAGGGATAGAAACTGGGGACATGAGAAATACTCAAGTGGTAAAGGTGAAGGGGATCTGATGGGAGATAATAAGGAGATGTACCTCAGATTAAAAAAGAAATCCAGGAGGGTGGAAGAGAAATCAAAAGTTTCAAATGTTTTCACTGTAATAAACTAGGCCATGTAAAGTCAGTGTTGGTGGTTGAAGAAAAGCACTGGGGTGGCTGATGTGGTAAAACAGGAGAAGACAGTGGGGTTTGTTAAAGTGGTAAAGGAAAGCCCAAGGGAAGTGAAGGAGGTGCAAATGATTGTACAGCTTGATCAAGAGGTGATTGATAAGAAGGTGCCAGATGTATTTAAAGAATTTACTTGTGTGGGTAAAGTTTACTCATGTGTATCAGGAGCAGGTAAAGAAGTCACAATTTTAAGAGATACAGGAGCTAGTCAATCTTTAATGGTAAGAGATGAGGAATTATGTAGTTTGGGAAGAATGTTGCCAGAAAAGATGGGAATATGTGGAATTCAGGGCGAGGTGTAGCTTTCCATTATATAAGGTAAGGTTGGAAAGTCCAGCGAAGAGTGGTGAAGTGGTAGTAGGAGTAATAGAGCAACTGTCTTATCCAGGAATACAGTTTAGCTTGGGTAGTGATATAGCTGGATCGCAGGTGGGAGTGATGCCTACTGTGGTTGATAAGCCAGTGGAAAATCAGACAACTGAGTGTTGAAGGGCGAATATCCTGGGATCTTTCCGGATTGTCGTAACAAGGTCGCAAAGTCACAGGTTAAGACAAGAGGAGAAATCAAAGAGTGAAGATGAAGTGGAAGTGCAATTATCAGAAACGATTTTTGTCAAATAGTTGAAAAAGAACAAGAACAGGTGGAGGTTGAGGCGGATATTTTTAGTTCACGAAAATTGGCGGAGTTACAACAGAAAGATGTAGAAATAAAACGGATATATCAGAAAGCATATACGGAAGAGGAATCTGAGAGTATACAAGAGTGTTATTACCGTAAAAGTGATGTCTGGATGAGAAAATGGAGAAAATGCAGGTGGATGAAAAGTGGGCAGATGTTCATCAAGTAGTATTGCCCGTAGGGTATAGAAAGGAGGTGTTGCGAGTTGCACACGAGGTACCAGTGGGAGGTCATTTGGGGATAAGGAAAACTCAAGCTAATATCCAGAAACATTTTTATTGGCCTGGACTACATAAAGATGTAGTTAAATTTTGACAATCATGTTGCACATGTCAAGTGATAGGGAAACCTCAAGCAGTGATAAAACCAGTGCCCTTAATACCCATTCCAGCATTTGAGGAACCTTTTACAAGGGTCCTAATTGATTGTGTAGGACCACTTCCTAAAACAAAAAGTGGGAATCAATATCTTTTGACTATAGTGGATGTGTCTACTAGGTTTCCAGAGGCCATTCCAGTACATAATATTACAGCTAAAAAGATTGTGGAGGAATTACTTGAATTCTTTACTAGATATGGACTACCCACAGAAATTCAATCGGATCAAATTTTACCTCCAGGTTATTCAAAGAAGTTATGGATAGCTTAGGAATAAAACAATTTAAATCAACTGCGTACCATCCAGAATCGCAGGGAGCATTAGAAAGGTGGCATCAGACATTAAAGACAATGTTGAGGGCTTATTGTCAAGATTATCCAGAGGATTGGGATAAAGGAATTCCATTCGTACTGTTTGCAATTAGGGTGCACCTATTGAGTCAATCAAATTTAGTCCTTTTGAACTAATTTTTGGTCATGAGGTAAGAGGGCCACTTAAATTGATTAAAGAAAAATTAGTGGGTGAGAAATCAGAAATTACATTATTGGATTACGTGTCAAATTTTAGGGAACGATTAAATGGAGCAGGTGAATTGGCTCGACAACATTTAAAAGTTGCACAAAATGTGATGAAACGGGTAGCGGACAAGAAATCCAAAGTTCGTAGTTTTACCAGTGGAGATAAAGTTTTAGTGTTGTTACCAGTGGGAGGTGAGCCTTTAAAAGCTAGGTTTTGTGGACCTTATCAGATTGAAAGGAAATTAAGTGAGGTGAATGTGGTAAAAACACCAGATAGAAGGAAGACTCACCGAGCATGTCATGTGAATATGCTTAAAAGGTACTTTGAAAGGGAAGGAGAGAAAAAGGTTTTAATGATTCTAACTCAAAGTGACGAACCAAATCCAGATGAGTGTGAATTTGACATACCTCAAATTAAATTGGAAAATGAGGATGTTCTTAAAAATTGGGATGAATTGTTAAGTTACCTTCCAGAGGAAAAACAAACAGACCTGAAAGAGTTCTTGATATCACATGGGCAAGTTTGTGGAGATAAATTGGGAAGTACTAAATTGGCTATACATGATGTAGAAAATGCTGTTCCTATCAAACAACATCCATATAGACTTAATCCTTTACAATTGGCACAGGTTAACAAAGAGATTGAGAATATGCTTAAAAACGGCATAATTGAAGTGGGTTGTGGCCAATGGAGCTCACCCGTAGTGATGGTACCTAAACCAGACGGTACCCAACGGTTGTGTGTGGAGTATAGAAAGGTTAATGCAGTTACAAGAACGGACTCTTATCCTATCCCACGTTTGGAGGATTGCATTGAGAAAGTGGGACAATCTGCTTTTATTTCCAAATTGGATTTACTTAAAAGGTTACAGAACTTGGGGGTTCTGTAAACCCAGACTCATAACACTATCTAACTGCTCAAATATGTAAAAGAGTTACAAAATGTCATAATTGTGCATTGTTTTTTTACCTTACGCTAGTCTCCCCAATGATACCTTTATCCGAAACGGCGAAGGAGATTTCAGCTTTAGTGACTCCAGATGGTACATACCAATTCAAAGTTATGCTATTTGGCATGAAAAAACTCCCCAGCCACATTTCAACGGTTAACTAATACAGTCGTTTCAGTATTACCCAATTGTGCGGTGTACATAGACGATCTGGTAATTTTCAGCCAGACATGGACAGAACATTTGAAACATCTGATGGAGTTATTCGATCGACTTCAGGAGGCGGGTTTGGTGATAAACCTAGCCAAAAGTGAATTTGGAAAAGCCCGAATCACTTTCCTTGAAGTGTTTTCGATACCCTCAACACGACGGGAAATAATGCGATTTCTTGGTATGAGTGGATTTTACCGGAAATTTGTACCAAATTCTATTAGTATGGTAGCTCCACTGACGGACTTGCTCAAGAAGCGTAACAAATTCCAGTGGAGTGTCAACATGCGTTTGACTGCCTGAAAGCTGTGGTAACCGATACTCCTGTATTGGAGAATTGCAAGGGGCTCTGTGATCAGATTGAACTGAAGTATCAAACTTTAAAGAGAAATGACGAGGCGTAGAGGTTCAAAGATACTGTCAATCGAGAAGGATTTCAGTTGGAGGAAGAAGAACAAAAAAAAAAAAAAAAGGACTATATTATTATACCTGTTTGCGTGTGTTGTTTTTTTTTGAACCGGTAAAGTGCTTTACTGTGTGCATTTCTTAATTAATGGTGCAAAGGTGAAAAATGAAACCATCTTGAAGTTGATGGTTTATTTATTTTTTCTTGGGGGGAGGTGCCATGTGAGAGTACATTTAAGAAATGGATGTTTAAGCAATGTACCTTTAAGAAATGGAGCAGATATATTACTGAAGTGATGTCAGAGGGTGGGGGGAGCGGAGCTCACTTCTGCTTTTTGAGTTTCAGTTTGAGAACGCAGCTGGGAGTGTCTGCGTGTTTTGCTGTGAGCTGCATGAAGAAACAGAGCTGGTCTGTTGATTTCTGCAATGCAAAGACTATAAATATATTGAATGTAACCTAATGTGCTCCTATTTTTTGAAGGTTTGAAGTCTTTTGGATGTTTAAAGGAACAGTTTGAAGGATTATTTAGTGTTGTAGCTTTTTGGGGTTATCTTTGAAGTAATGGGTGTTAAGATATTCAATGTTTGTTTTTAAAAGGTTAACTTCATAGAATAAACATTGTTTTGTTTTAAAAAACACTTGTCCATTTCTGCTGTAGCACACCTGGAGAGTACGCCGTGTGCTTCCCACACCACAATCTATTAAAAGTTGTGGGTCGGTTGAACTCTATGAAGCACTTGGGGGTTCTGTAAACCCAGACCCATAACACTATCTAACTGCTCAAATATGTAAAAGAGTTACAAAATGTCATAATTGTGCATTGTTTTTTTACCTTACGCTAGTCTCCCCAATGATCTGACCTTAACTCCATTCTATTTCTAACTATATGCAGCCCCCAAATTAGCATGTACTATGATCTCACCACCTCTCTCGATTCCTCCACTGTCGAGTGATTTGGCACACTACTGTTTCATCATCTAGAACAGAATGAGCAGAAACGTGCTACAACTAAATATTGGCACGATCCAAGCTACAGTTTTTGGACCTTGCCACAAATTCGGTTTCGATCCCTCTCCCTGGTAACCAAAGCTGAGCCAAATGGTTTGAAATGTGTTTGAAGCCATGTACTTTTCTAGCACCAAGTATGGTTATTTCTACCTCCATTAAGTCAGTCGACTGACCCTGCCTCCGCTCATCTGCTGTTAAAACCTTAATTTGTACTTTAGTCGCTCTGGACTGGATTATGCTAAATATCTGCAACCCTTCATAAGTTTGAAGTCATCCAAAATTCTGCTGAAGAGTTCACAAGTTCCATTCACCCATCACCCCATGCTTGCTGGCGTACATACGTTCCTAGACTGGCAAAACCTCAATTTTAATATTCTGATTTTCAAACTCCTCTATGGCCATATTCTTCCACATCTCTATGATTGGTTCCATGTCCTGCAAGGCTTCAATATTTCAGTCCTCCTCCAATTCGGACATCTTAAGTGTCCTGGATTTTAATTGCTCCAGCCTTGGCCACCATCGTTTTAGCTGTCTTGGACTCAAGTTCTGGAATTCCCTCCCCTAACCACCCTCTCTTCCTTTAGGACGTTCCTTAAAATTTGCACTTTTGTCCAAGCTTCTGGTCATGTTAGGATATATCCTTTTGAGGCTGGTTGACCAATTTTAATAGATAATGCTCTTGAAGTTCCTTGGAATATTTTGCTACTTTTACAAGCTGTTACGATCAGAGTATTCCATTATGATTCCTTGCCTGTTTCAGTTCCTCTTCCATAGCAGCAATCTTTTCTACATAGTCAGTAATCTGTTCACCTTGTCCAGCCACTCTACTTTGCAGAAATCTAAGAAGAAAATATGTAGTTAGGTCACTACTCCAGAATGAAGAGCAGCTGTTCATATCAAATATTTAAACGGAGTATCAATGTAGCAATTCTCTGCAGGGTACTCATTACTTCCTATATTTTGAAGCACCTTGGCAAATCAGTTTGAATAATTCAACCTTTCCAGGAGGACGAGATAAAGCTCAACATTTTAATTCTTGCACAAGAGAGAAGCTGACGGTTACACCATTCTATTTGAAGTACAACTTGCACTGGCCAGTTAGTTACAGTATAACATTCAATGACCATACAGAGTCCCCTATGGCTGAAGTTACATATTATTAAAGATTCATCTGTACACGTACATTGAAGATAAAGATATAGTCAGATCAGCCATAATGCATTATTTAATATGACAACACGTAGTGTTACTAACCATCCCAAAACTAATATCTACGTGCAAAAAAAGACATTACATGAGGCACTAGATAAAAGGGGATCAAATCACTAAATTGAAGAGAAAGCCTCATAGCCATTTCTTCAATTCACAATGACAACAAGCTCTACATGGGAGGCTCATCATCCAAAAATTAGCCCAGAGTGTATTTAAAAAAAAAAGACTATTCCAAAATTTAAAATATCTGTACTGTATCCATGGCAGTTCAGACTTCCAACACTGTTCATACAAATGATAGGGTGGAAGACAGTGACACATTGGTAATGTCACCCAGAAGCAGCGGTTAATGGTCAGGAGGACAATGCCACAGCGGCCAGTGGTATTTGAATTCAAGAAAGAAACTGGAATGTAAAAACTAATCTCAGTAATGGTGACCATGAAGTCATTGTCCGTTGTTGTACAAGTTTCATCCTTTGAGAAGAAAATCTGCCATTCTACCTACATGTGACTCCATACCCACAGCAATGTGGTTGACTCTTAACTGCCCTCCGCAATGATGTGGCAAGATTATCAGTTCAATGACAATTGGGGATGGTTAACAAATGTTGACAATGCCAGCGTGCCTACATACCATTAAAAAAAAAGCACTCACTCATAGTTTTCTGCAGACATGAACACTCCATTTTTCTCACGTGATGCAGCAAGATCCCGCTTCAGTCTTTCAATCTCTTCAGTGTACTCCTGAAAGATCAATGCAGTTACCCAATTACATCATATATACAGTAATAGAACTGGAGGATAAGGGTAGTTGAAAGTACAGCAAAAAGAACAATGACAGTATTAGAAAGGTCAGCAAATTGTGCCATGCATAATTATTACACATATTTAACCTCAAATATTGGTTAGAAATAACCCTGCATCTCAAATGATAATATAAGTGAGATTATCAGATGGACAAGATATTCTAACATATTTATGCTCAATTTCTTGTCAGATAGGTTTGTGGTTCTGCTATGCATCCATACAGCATCTGGTCTAGAATTGTGGAGAATCATTAGAACTTCACAGGTCGTAGTTGTACCAGAGCAAAACAAGGAAGGGAGACAGTTTGACAGTAAATAACAGCTCTCTTGCAGGGCAGCAGTGGGCTCAGTGGTTAGTACTGCTGACTCACGGCGCCAAAGACCCAGGATCGATTCCGGCCCCGGATCACTGTCTGTGTAGAGTTTACAAATTCTCCTAGTGTGTGTGTGGGTCTCACTGGGTACCCTAAATTTACAAATAAACCCCCCCCCCAGCTCTTTGCAGACAGAAAGGCTGGTACAACTCAACTGGACTGCTTCAAGAGTCCTACGTTTTTTTGTTCAGACCAGCAAGATAACAATTTGCCCGAAATTGTCATTTCAGTATCAAGGAATGTAGGTTTTGACATCACATTTCAACGTGTACTAACAATCACTTTAGAATGACGACAATCAGAATGATTGCCTGTATAGAAATGTTATTTACTTTGTATGATTACCTTCTTTAATGAATACAAGAATACCACACATGCTGAATACCTTTATCAAGGCCCTCTTGGTGAGTTTCTGGTTGACTTCAGGCTTATTCAGAATGCTCTTTGCTCGGTAGGCATAATCCAGAGTGCTGATGGTCTCCTATTATTGAGGGACATTGGACTCGATTACTGAATTATGCAAATATGCATTGAGATAAACTTAGAACAGCTTTAGAAGGAATAAGCATACAAGAACACGAGTTAAAACTTGCCCTATGTGGGATAATTGTCATTATTACTAGGTCATACTAACTTCAAAATTCACAGAAGCAGGAGAGATGGTGGCAATAATGGAGGTTTTAGTCCGTCCTCCCAGAGAGTCCTGGAGGATCCTAGTTAGTTTTGATTCTCTGAAAAATGGACAGAAAGAGAGACAAAAAAGAATCAATGATTTGAGAAAACTCCAATTTGCCCATTAATTCCTTTCCCTATATAGTATGGAGAACACTGCAACAGCCAAGCTAAATATGAAGACCCTCTTACGGACTGACCTCACTAACACTACACTCCTGTATGCTTCACCCGATGCTATCTAGTTACATTGTGTATCCTGTGTTGCCCTATTATGTATTTTCTTTTATTTCCTTTTCTTTTCATAGAACATAGAACAGTACAGCACAGGCCCTTCGGGCCACGATGTTATGCCGACCATTTATCCTAATCTAAGATCAACCTAACCTACACCCCTTCAATTTACTGCTGTCCATGTGCTTGTCCAAGAGTCGCTTAAATGTCCCCAATGACTTAGACTCCACCACCTCTGCTGGCACCCACCACTTTGTGTAAAGAACCTACCTCTGACATCTCCCCTATACCTTCCTCCAATCACCTTAAAATTATGTCCCCTCGTGACAGCCATTTCTGCCCTAGGGGAAAATCTCTGGCTATCCACTTTATCCATGCTTCTCATCACCTTGTACACCTCTATCAAGTCACCTCTCTTCCTTCTTCGCTCCAGTGTGCAAAGCCCTAGCTCCCTCAACCTTTCTTCAGAAGACATGCCCTCCAATCCAGGCAGCATCCTGGTAAATCGCCTCTGTACCCTTTCCAAAGCATCCACATCCTTCCTATAATGAAGCGACTAGAACTGGACACAATATTCCAACTGTGGTCTAACCAGGGTTTTATAAAGCTGCAGCAAAACCTTGCGGTTCTTAAACTCAATCCCCCTGTTAATGAAAACCAACACATCATACGCCTTCTTAACAATCCTATCAACCTGGGTGGCAACTTTGAGGGATCTATGTACGTGGACCCAAAGATCCCTCGGTTCCTCCACACTTCCAAGAATCCTGCCATTAACCCTGTATTCAGCATTCAAATTCGACCTTCCAAAATGAATCACTTCACATTTAACTAGGTTGAGCTCCAGCTGCCACTTCTCAGCCCAGCTCTGCATCCTGTCAATGTCCTGTTGCAATCTGCATCAGCCCTCAACACTATCTACAACTCCACCAACCTTCGTGTCATCGGCAAACTTACTAACCCACCCTTCCACTTCCTCATCCAAGTCATTTATAAAAACCACAACGAGCAGAGGTACCAGAACAGATCCCTGTGGGACACCACTGGTCACAGACTTCCAGGCGGAATACTTTCCATCCACTACCACTCACTGTCTTCTTTCGGCCAGTCAATCATGTATCCAGACAGCCAAATTTCCCTGTATCCCATGGCCCCTAACTTTCTGAATGAGCCTACCATGGGGAACCTTATCAAATGCCTTACCGAATCCATATACACCACATCCACTGTCCGACCTTCATCAATGTGTCTCGTCACATCCCCAAAGAATTCAATGAGGCTTGTGAGGCATGGCCTGCCCCATACAAACCCTTGCTGACTATCTTTAATCAAACTATGCTTTTCTAAATAATCATAAATCCGATCTCTCAGAATCTTTCCAATATCTTGCTCACCACAGACGCAAGACTGATGGGTCTGTAATTCCCAGGGATTTCCCGGTTCCCTTTCTTGAACAGGGGAACAACATTCACCTCCCTGCAATCATCCGGTACGACACCAGTGGAGAGCGAGGACGCAAAAGATCATCGCCAATGGCGCAGCAATTTCTTCCCTTGCTTCCCGTAGTAACCTTGGGTATATCCCGTCAGCCCCAGGGGACCTATCTATCCTGATGCTTTTCAAAATTGACAGCACATCGTCCTTCTTAATATCAACCTGTTCGAATCTATTAACCTGGTTCACACTGTTCTCATGAGCAACAAGGTCCCTCTCTCTAGTGAATACTGAAGCACAGGTTTCATTTAGGGCTTCTCCATCTCCTCAGACTCTCGGCACCAGTTCCCTCCACTATCCCTGATCAGCCTCTATCTCTCCTACTAGCTCGTCTTCCCACTTGCCCTTGATCTCACTCTGATCAGCTTCTTATTTCTCACAAGTGCAGAACGGCTAACCCCTTCAATTCCTTTGCCACGGCTGGCACCCTCCCGGTCCTGGATTTTGACCGGTCCAATTCCGGATCAACGACTGCATTAAAATCTCTGCTCTCCCCCCCTCCCCCACACCTTCCCACTCACCATTATGTACCTACCTACCACCACCCCCCCCCCCCCACCCCCGCACCCATGTCTGACACGATTCTCTCTGCCTCAAATGCCACTCGTTTATTGATCAAGATCGCGTACACCCCCCCCCCAGTCATTGAGTCCAGCCCAGAGTGGAATATTTTGACAATTCACCCCTTTCTCAATCTAGTCTGGTCTATAGCCTTTAGGTGCGTCTCTTGTAGCATTGCCACGTCCGCCTTCAGCCCCCTCAAATGCGCAAACACGCGAGCCCTCTTGACCCTCTAATGTTCCATGTAATCAACCTGGTCGGAGGGGGGGGGGGGGGGGCTCTCTTCCCCCCCCCCTCCCCCCCCCCCCCCCCCCCCCCTCCTGTCAACTAGCCATCACCCTTTTTAGGCCATCCGCCAGCTCGACGACCCCCAACCTCAGGCATTTGCCATCCCCCAACCTCCCTTTTGTCCCAGAGTAATAGTTCCTCCCCTGTCAGCAAAGCAGCTTCCCCCCCCCCCCCCCCCCCCCCCCGTAACAGCACTAGGAACCTAACCCCCCCATATCAGGCTCCAGCTTAACACCTGCTCGCCCCCCCCCCCCCCACTGTGCTTCCGTGAGTCAGCGACTTACTTGATAGCGCCCACCCATGGTACCAAGCAGTGAGTCTCCTCATTGTTCTCTCCCCTCACTTGGACACACACATTCAAAGCATCACATCCCCCAGTAAACAAACATCAGAAAAAAGTGGAAAAACAGCCGTAGAAAAAACACAACCACACCCCCTCCAACCAGCTCCCAGTAAGACAAAGTTAACTTTAGCTATCAAAACAGCCCCTTATTGCACACAACGTTACTTATTCAAACCAGCACAAAAGTGATTTTCAACAAATCGCCACTTCAATATTCTCCAAGGATTCAGTGCCTTCAATTCACCTACAGTATTCCTCGTGCTCGGACACCTTTTTCTCCACCTCCTGGATCGCACGTCCGTGGGTTTCTTGATTCTGCACCACCTGATCAATCAAAGCCTTGATCGGGTCCACCGTGTCCTTAAGCTTGGCAAAGCTATCTTCAAAAAAACTTCACCAGCTGCTCCATCGACCACTGTGCCATCTCCCCGTGGCCCTGCTGCTCTGCCATGCTTTCCCGCGTTGCCAGCTCTGCTCGTGTTTTCCTTGTAGAACCTGGTCTTCTCACACGGCCAATTCTGGTCCAATTCTCCATGCACTGGAGGAGGATTTCTCCTCACGGTCTCTCTTTACTGATTTATCAAATAAAAGCCAGGAAAAAACAGGGGCAAATCGGTCCAAAAGTCCGTCAGAGGTGCAAGCTATCAAATGTGCGACCTACTCCTCCATGGCCACCACCGGAAGTCAATTTT
Source organism: Scyliorhinus torazame (assembly GCF_047496885.1). Taxonomy (NCBI): domain Eukaryota; kingdom Metazoa; phylum Chordata; class Chondrichthyes; order Carcharhiniformes; family Scyliorhinidae; genus Scyliorhinus; species Scyliorhinus torazame. Next base: position 131,707,160 of record NC_092722.1, read on the forward strand.
CATGTACTTGATGATCAGTTGAGCTGCTCGCAGAGAAATACTTTTCACTGTTCCCTGGTACACATGACAAACAAATCCAATCCAAAAAAATCCAATTCAAGATTGTTTTTAAGGCCTGTATTTCCGACAAGCAGTGATCTGCTGGAATCTAGTTTCTGTTAACTTAGTCAGTGGTTAGCACTGCTGCCTCAAGATCCCAAGGACTCGGGAGCGATCCATGTGGAGTTTGTACATTCTGCCCGTATTGGATTGAGATATTCGAGCAACATTCATTCGAAAACTTTCACAAAGGTGTAAGAAGCTAGGTTTAGTGATTAAGGTCAGTCATAAAACAGTGAACATTTAGGTTAGAGATGGGCATCAGTCACAAAAACAGAATTTGGTTCCCACTACCGTCCCAATATAGAAAATAATTATTACCAAGTATTGGGAGCAAATGTACATTGCTGCAGTATTTTGGATTCAAGCTTCACCAGCCACATTCCGTATAACCAAAGGCCAATTAGCAAGAGTACAGCTCAAAAATATCCTCAGTCTTGTGCACGTTGTATAAAATTTGATGGAGCAGGCTCCTAGGTAATAAGTTCTATCGAGCATTGAGTAAATGGATTAAAGTTTTGAATAATTATTTGGTTTTTACCTGTATGGCACATGAGGGGCTCTCTCCACCAGCGATGTGATTACTCTGCCCAGAGTAAGCAGTGATTGATTGATGTTGCCAGCTTCTCGAGCTCTTTTGTCAACAGCTCCAGATCGGCCAATATTCTCACTTCCAGCAAGATCCACCTTGCGGTCAAGAAGGAATTGGACACAGTTATGGCTTTACCCATTCTCACTGACTGCAGAACAGTTTTGGACATCAGTTTCTACTTTAAAAGTGGGCTCAATTCATGGAATATTACAGCATGCTTCAACTGCTGAGATGAAAACTTCTTTCCCCAAACACCGGTGTGTTTCAGATTATAGAATTAAACTGCATACACAACATTACCTTGTGTTTTATGATTTTGCCTGGTCGGTAAAATTTTCAAACTGAGATTTGAACTAAATTCATATTTGAAATGCAGCTTCAAAAAGGGTCAGTGTCATATAAAGAACTTTTTTAAAAAACAACTTTGTCCCCACTTATTTATCCCACTCTTTTGGTTGCCTACAGCATTTCATCCGAGCTGCCATTTGTCATCTAAGTTTCAACAATGCGCATCATAAGTTGTTTGACCAGGAAGCCATTGCAGGGGTTCAGCCCTATTGCAGAGGCCATCAGACTTACTTTAAAAAACAACTGGGATTATGCTCGTTATCTACTGCCTACCTCAGTGCTAGGAGCCAAATTGCAGTGTCCCACTGAATACCAGTGATCAACAGGCTTGGCAAAGACCAGTGATGGAACCTAGATCTTACAATCACATGCACATTCGATACACCTGGTGAACCATCAAGGAAGCAGGTTTAAAAAGTTAAATGTAGTTTGCTATTCTAGTAGGAACAAACTAGTAGTTCTATCAGCTGTTGGAATCGAATTTGGAAAAAAGTGGCAGATTAATGGAGAATCAATAAATAAATTTAATATAAAATCTAAGAAGGTGAAGTCAAATACAAGTGAAAAATGGGCAAAAAGGACGTAGATTGCCCAATTTATTCTCTTCAACTCACTAAATTGTGCAGTCTTTAAGTTTCGGATCAGATGCTGCCATTATCACCTTATAATAATCATCTTTATTATTGTCACAAGTAGGCTTACATTAACACTGCAATGAAGGCAGCACGGTGGCACAGTGGGTAGCACTGCTGCCTCACGGCACAGAGGTCCCAGGTTCGATCCCGGCCCTAGGTCACTGTCCGTGTGGAGTTTGCACATTCTCCCCTAGTTTGCGTGGGTTTAGCCCCCACAACCTAAAGATGTGCAGAGTGGGTGGATTGCCCTTAATTGCCCCATAAAATTGGAAAAAATGAATTGGATACTCTTAAATTTATTTCAAAAACACTGCAATGAAGTTACTGTGGAAATCCCCTCGTCGCCACACTATGGCACCTGCTCGGGTACATTGAGGGACAATTCTGAGCTGGCAGAATGTTTCCATGTAGTTACACAGATCATGATCAGCACAAATGGGGCAGCAGTGGCAGTGGTTAATTGCCTCTTAATTGGAAAAAATGAATTGGTTAAAGTTGTTTTTTGTTTTTTAAAATTATTTTTTCCAATTAAGGAGCAATTTAGTAGGCCAATCCATTTACCCTGCTACATCTTTGGGTTGTGGGGGCAAAACCCACGGAAACAAGGGGAGAATGTACAAACTCCACACGGACAGTGACCCAGGGCCGGGATCGAACCTGGAACCTCGTCACCGTGATGCAGCAATGTTAACCACTGCACCACCGTGCTGCCCTCTTAAATTTTTTTTTTTTCTTTTTCAAATGATCAGCATAAACATTGAAATGAAGCACACTTAAAACGTAGCCAATGTGAAGGAAACAAGAAAGTAGCACAAAAGGATTAAACATTCTTTGGAGGTTAAAAATGTAACAAAAATCCCCAAGATCAATATAGGTTACCTATTCTAGAAATAGAATTCAGCACAGAAAATTACTATCTGACAGGTCAATTCATGGGAAATGGTTTCATCAAGGTCTGCTGAGAGTGTCGCTTTCACAAATCAGCTCATCACATTAACGTTTATATGAAACCAGCATATTCAGATTAAGGTTTGCACCTACAACACAAGCTTCTGGCATGAATAAAATAATAGACGTACAAGCCTTATTTAAGGCAAGTTTGCTGAAAATAATACTCACCAAATTCAGTTTGCCGATTTTTACAAGCTCCTCTCCATCAAGTGTAGTCTCCTTCATATGGATTGTAATGGAAAAGACTGAATGGGAACGACTGGTAAAAAAAAAAAAGGAACGTCACTTTTGAGCAAGTTCGAAATTCCAAAACATTTTGTTTCTTTTCAGCACTCACTGGAATAGATAATCTTTTCTCATTCAAGCTGGCTGTTGCAACAGTAGAAAACCAGTACACGGTGGCGCAGTGGTTAGCACTGCTGCCTCACGGCACCAAGGACCCGGGTTCGATCATGGCCCTGGGTCATTGTCCATGTGGAGTTGCACATTCTCCGTGTCTGCGTGGGTCTCACTCCCGTAACCCAAAGATGTGCAGGGTAAGTGGATTGCCACGCTAAATTGCCTATTCTAACTTTATAAAAAGAAAACCAACATTTGGCTTGAAAGCCAACATTAAGGTACTCATAGTATTGAAAATTCAGCTTTCAGGGTTGGGGCTGGAAGTTTGTTCCAAATACCTTCAGCAACATTAATTAAAAGTCAAATATGAAGCTAATAAAAATGCTAAAATATATTAGGTTGTATTGTGCTAAAGAATCTGCAATGTCATATCTATTGCAAAGCCTCACCCTGGAGCAACTAATTTGGCCCTTTGTACATGTCATTTACCTTTATGAACTTCAGACAAGACTCAACCAGCCATACCTCGAGTAAGCATTCATTAAAGTTGCAGCAGTTGTCCTCTTTGCTGCTCCTCTCTCCAGAATCTGATAAACTTCATCTTTGTTATGGACAGAAATTTCTTCAAGTCCTTTAATTATAACTCCCCTCTACCATGCCACAAGGAAATTAAAAACAAAACAAAACAGCATGTCACCACGTCCAACATTCTGGGGAGAAAAGCAATCTGATTGCAGAGCATCAGATTACAGAAATTTTGCCAATGATTGCAGTCCAATGACTGAAATTGCTACCTTATTGCGAGGATCATCAAACATCTGCAGCCTCTCACTAACATCTGAAGTGGGGCTTAAAAGGTCAAAGAGTTCTTCATTATAAATTTCTAACAAAGAGACTTTCACTGAGAACTCAGCACCTTGCGATGCCAGCCTCTCAAAAATCTGATGCAGCGTACGTGGAATAACTCCAGCCAGAGGATCCTACAGAGAACAGAAATATCAGGGAAATTCATTAATGGAAGAGGGATTATTAAAAGACACACAAAGAAATACAATCTATTTACATAGAAACTTGCAGCAACTCAGGGCATTCCAGAATGCTCCAAAGCAAATGAAGAAATTTAAGCGTGATCTTAGGAAATGAGGACGCAGTAGTTTGTGACCTAAAAGGGTAATAATACTGCACTGCTCATTCATAATAATAATAATATTATTTATTAGTGTCACAAGTAGGCTTACATTAACACTGCAATGAAGTTACTGTGAATAACCCCAAGTCACCACATTCCAGCGCCTGTCCGGGTACACAGAGGGAAAATTCAGAATGTCCAATTAACCCAACAAGCACGTCTTTCGGGACTTGTGGGAGGAAACCGGAGACCCAGAGGAAACGCATCAGTAGCTCTTGATTTTTAGATTTTTCACAATGCTTCAATCAAATATTTTATCTGTGGCTCACTGAATCAACTGGTTTTTGGTATGGCAAAAACGAGAAACCTGCAAATGGATCACATAGTTGGACAGAGACAAGAGTGCACACAAGTGCATGAAGGTCACAGGTTGAAAGTTTAAAATTTACTTTATTGCTAATGGCAAAGCTCCAGCAACTTAAATTTTACCCTTAAATAAATTAGCACCATGGCATCTCTGCCATGAAATCAACAAGTGTATGCTAAAAACGAAACAATATTTGTGAAGCTCAGTAGCAAAACAAGTACTTAATGATTATTACAGCCCCCCAAGAAATCAAAGTATGGTCACCATATTCCCAGATGACCATAGGCTCCTTTCTCCTTCGAGAGGGAGCGCTGACTGGTGATTTAACTCGAGGATCACACATCAGGCAAGGGACAAGATTGAGACAGTGGGCCTTCATTAATAACCTCAGACGGTACGGAAATTGAATCAGCGCCCTTGCCCTGCATCATGAACCAGCTGTCCAGCCAACTGAGCTAAACAGGAGACTAGCTCAGAAATACCAATGGCAATTATCCCATGGCAAAAGGCAGTTTACACATTAATATTTGTGCAGAATATTAATTGCTTCCATCTTTCATGCCTGCTTGATAATTTTGATCTTCAATCTTTTGAAATTAGCTGACACATTTCCTACACTAGTGGCTACACTTGCGCTACTGCTGAATAAAAAACTGTTCAACTGATTTTTATTCAAATGAAGTCAGTTATAACATTGATTATGTTGACAGCATAAATTACCTCAATATGTCACCCACCACTGCTTCCGGAAGATAAAGTCAAATGCATGGATGTTAATTTACAAAAAAAAAAACACAGGGAGAAACCATTAACTGTTCTGCTGGAATTTTAAATGCCTAGTTCTTCACAATTAAAAAGAATGGAGGAACAAGCTAACCAAAAGAAAAACATCTATACATCATTGGAGAAACTGTAACAATCAAACATTGTGCCACTCACTTCTTCCCAGGTGTACTGTTCCTTTTGAGATCTTTCACCTTCCATAGTAAAAGTTTTCCCAGTACCTGTTTGTCCATATCTGAGCAAAATTTAAAAAGATTAGATCAATTTAGGCAGTTTCATGACAGTGGTTTAGAAACAAACATTCACAGACTTTGCAGTGACTGATCCCCAGATGACAGTCCAGGGAAGTCCTAGCTTTCAGCCAAGTTAGCTGACTTCAGTTGGAGCAGTGGTAGAAGTATTGTACGGAATACCCAGCTTGTGATGCTGGGGGGGGAGAAAGGTTGGCAAGGACTCCTGCTCCTGAACAATAAGGCATATTTGAAAAAGTGCATATGAATATTCCAGGTAAAGACAGATTTGGGCTTGCTTAACATACAAGTCTTTCCAACTGCATACTCAACCGAGCAATGGAAAGAAATGGCAAATGAAAACTGAAGCATTTGGACAGATACAGTTTTCTAGCGCTAAGGAAGCAGTATCTTTGGAAAGGAAAATAAAAAAAGCTTCCATTGGTCAGTTTTTCTGGTGATTTTTCATTGCTACCACTCATTGTTCTACAGCTTGGTGGATTCGAGGCGCAACACCTCAAAAGTGAAGGAAAACAGAGGTATGCTAGATTTATGCTTTGAATATGAACTTGGAAGACAGGTAGCTGAGCAACGGTACTGCCACAAAACACATTACATGTCCTGTTGTTATGGAGATCAACTGAAAATGAATTTGATTTAATGGGAAAATTAAAAATAGCCAGTGGCAAAATCTGAAGCAGAAAAATTCCATTTTACAATTTCTACAGATGTTGAAAAATTATTCAACTTACGCAAAAATGGTACAGTTGTACCCCATGATGACTTCATCCAGAATGGGATACACCACACTCTTGTACACATCAATTTGCTTTGCAGAAGGTCCAAATACCTGCAATTAAAAATGTGTTAAGTATTCACTGCTACATATTTACCTGATGATTTCTGTACGAGACAAACAAAGTTTCTCACCATGTCAAAGGTATACTTTTTGGGTGTCTTTTCATTTCCTGGTCCAGAAGTACGTATAGTGACTTCTTTCTTTACAGGGTCACAGTCAACCACATTGGCAGAGCTTGCTTTGTGTTCTGCTAAACTGAAAGGCCTGTCGAAAACAACACCTTGTTCTGATATTTTAAAAATGCAGCGGCAAAGTTTCTTAGGAGAAAATATTGATCTTAAAAATTAGTCTTGCTTATGTCGTCTCAGACAGGAGGCCTGTCAATTCTAAAGATAGCAGTCTAAAACAGTAAAAAGAGAAGGCACAATCAAAGCCTGGTGGAACAAAAACTTACAATCAATATGAAAGCTACATTGGTTTGGTTTCCTGGGCACATTCCTGATTACATTTGGAATCCCATTTTTCTCAATCTCTCTTTTCCACTCGAGTCAACATGATGAATTAAAGGCTTGCAAAGACGAGCCCAGATTGAGACAAGCAGAGATCACCACAATAGAGACAAGAATAAAGAAAGCTTCACAGATAACACAAGATGGTGATTGGGAACTCGAAAAAGAAATAAAAAGTAAATTAGAATTAAATCAAAAACTCCAGACCCCTCGGTTTGTAGGTCAAGTTACATTCAATATTAAATGGCGGCACTTAGGTGAAATTATGAATTTTACATATTTTATTCTAAACCCAAGTGCAAAAAAATATTGATATTGCCCAATTAAAAGATAGTTACAAACTAGATATATTAAAGCCAGAGTGTCTAAACTGTGGTCTAAAAGTTCTGAAACCCTGACTCTCGGAATGCAGGTTATTGTATCCTAGCTGACTACATTATATTTTCTTATTACTGGTTTGAATTTTGAAGGCTCAGAAATTTGTAAAGAGCCAAGCTTGAAGATTTGTTGTTTTACTTGTGGCTAAATCTTAAATCACATTACCAAGATCGGTACCAGAAATTTATACAAATGAATGGAACTGTGTATTTTAACTTCTTGGGCAGCTCTGTCGGCATTACCACGATACAAACCAGGATAGACAAAAATTCTCACTGGGCATATGGACTGCAATCTACATGACAGCATGAGCAAAAAACACAAATCCTTTGGGTGTTACAGGCAGAAAGCAGAAAATAGTTCACCCACGGCAGTTATAAACAAATTCCCGCCTCATGGAATTTTTTGATTCCCCTCTCCAAAAGGACATTGTCTAGATTTTCTGATAACGTTTATTTCAAATGTGTCAACAGCCTTACAACCAAAATATGTCAACTACTGACTCATGATGGTTCCACAGGTTGTGTTCAAACCAAGCATCCATTTTTTTTCCCATTGTTGAGCCGAGGCAGAATAATGTAGACTATTCAACAACATATACATACACACACCACACAAACTAATTCAGCACAGATCAGGAGTCAAATATAGGACTTCCTGCTTTCTATGGCCATGCCACAAATTTGTTTTGCAATTAGCTAAGTAGCAAAACCTTTCTTAGGAGCTATAAGTGGAAAATTCAACTTAAAAGAAATTGTTATATTATTCTTGGCTACCATTAAAAAAAAACAAAAAAAAAAACTTATGAATGAAAAATGAAATGAAAATCGCTTATTGTCACAAGTAGGCTTCAAATGAAGTTACTGTGAAAAGCCCCTAGTCGCCACATTCCGGCGCCTGTTCGGGGAGGCTGTTACGGGAATCGAACCGTGCTGCTGGCCTGCCTTGGTCTGCTTTCAAAGCCAGCGATTTAGCCCGGTGCTAAACAGCCCCTTGGTTATTCCCAAGTTCTAAGGCCTATGATAACAGGGACCAAATATACATTTCACAATTTGTTTCCTTTGGAAACTAGAGTCTTACTAAGCAAAAAGTTGGTAACACAAGATGATTATTTCCATTACCTGCATCGTATAACCACTTGTATATTCTTGCCCTTTTCTTCTTTTTAGTAGAGGTTTGGAATGACATTTTTAGCTTAAGTTTACAAGAGGATCTGCGTGAGAGAAATTCATATTAGCAAGTTCTCATATCACATGGCTTACTTAGGCTACAAATCTGGACGATCCCCAAGTATAGGCAAGTTTTCTTTGTGCACCAGTTACTAAAGCAAATTACACCATATTATTTTCACATCTCTAGACAAATTAAAAAGGGTTTTCTTATAAAAGTCTCTTTGTCGGCGATTGGGAGGATGGATTTGAGGAAGGTGGCAGGGCGGATGGCTTTCCGGTGGAATATTATAAAAACTTCAAGGATAAGCTGGCACCCCTGATGGTGGGGTTGTTCGAGGAGGCGATAGGGAAGGTGGTGTCACCACAGATGTTGGGGCAGGCATCGATTTCCCTGTGGGGGGGGGGGGGGGGGAAAGAAAAGAGAGGGGAGGGAAGAAAGAGAGGAGAGGGGGGGGGGGGAAAGAAAGAGAGGGGGGGGGAAAGAGAGGGGGGGGGGAAGAGAGAGAAGAGAGAAAGAGAGAGAGAGAGAGAGAGAGAGAGAGAGAGAGAGAAGAGAGAGCGAGAGAGAGAGAGCGAGAGAGAGAGAGAGAGAGAAAAGAGAGAGAGAGAGAGAGAGAGAGAGAGAGAGAGAGAGAGAGAGAGAGAGAGAGAGAGAGAGAGAGAGAGAGAAAGAGAGAGAGAGAGAGAGAGAGAGAGAGAGTACTGGAAGGAGGTTTTTTTAGGGTATTCTCTAAAGTGGTGCACGTGAAACTGGACCCGGGCCCTCAGGTGGTCATATTCGGGATGTAGGACCAGCCGGGGGTTGGAAACGGGTGCGGAGGCAGATGTTGTAGCCTTCGCCTCTTTGATCAGCCGAAGGCGGATCCTGTTGGGTGGAGATCAAACTCTCCACCCTGTGCCCTGGTGTGGGCGGGGGGGGGGGGGTTTGGAATTCTTGACTCTTGAGAAGGTTAAGTTTGAACTGAGGGGAAGGATGAAGGAGTTCTACAATTTATGGGCGTTATTCATTGTGCACTTTCGAGAATTGGATTACATCGAACATTAGGGGGAGGGGAGGGGGCGGACGGATTGTATGTGTTACTGGTGAATATGGGCGATTCCTTTTTTAAAAATAAATTTAGAGTATCCAACCCCCCCCCCCCCCCAAATTAAGGGGCAATTTAACGTGGCCAATCCACCTACCTTGCACATCTTTGGGTTATGGGGGTGAAACCCTTGCAGACCTGGGGAGAATGTGCAAACTCCACACGGACAGTGTCCCAGAGCCTGGATCGAACCTGGGACCTCGGCGCCGTGAGGCAACAAGGCTAACCCACTGCACCACCGTGTTGCCCAGTGATTTGTTTGTTATCATGCAGGCAGTTGTTTGGGGGTAGGTGGGAGGATGAGATTGTTGTTGTTGATATGGGGATTGACATTATATCCGTTACTGCTTATTGTTGGTGGGTGCAAATTTCGGAGAAAATGTGCAAAAGGAGAATAAAAAAAAATATTTTAAATTCTCATTTGTCTTGCCTCCCCACAGTTGTTTAACATGTTTAAAGGATTCAATAGTGTAGATAAATTATTTCATCCGAAATCAAGAGAGACGACATATCCCTAAAATTAGGTCATTTAGGAATAAAATGGGTGACCACTTTCGCCACACAAATGCTCACAGAAGTTTGGAATTATCTGGCCCAGGAGACTAGATTTTGGGACAATTGTAGCCTTCAGGGGAAAGTAAATACTTTTTTTTTCCCCGAGGTAAAGATTTCAAAGCACAGTAATCAAGACAGGGAAGTGAAGTTCAAGTAGGGATCAGCCGTGATCAATGTTGAAACAGGCTCGGTGAGTGGTTTTAGGAACAGTAGGTGGCCAAGTGATAAAGCACAGCCATCACAAGGACACTGGTAAAGCAGTAGAGGAAATATGAAAATGGAGCATGTTTGGAAATTTGGGCGTATTTTAGTGATGAGAGGGTGGTCACTAGTGATAATAGATCTGCATAGGTTCCAGTCATTATTGGAAACCCATTGATCTGAGAAAAGACTTATGTTGAGAGCAGCTTGCAGTAATTAAGACTACAGGCTTTGATGCAACAGGGAAATGTGCCCATGTGTGAAAGATGTCTTTCACTGTAGCTGGATGAAGAGCCATGCCCTTCAGCTGGTACAACACCAGGTACGTGCATATCATCTAAATTCAGATTATAAATTTATTGCAGCAACAGAGATTAAGTCATCATTCAGGAAACATCAGAACCCCATGAATTGCCACAAGGCAGCAAATTCATAGAATCCCTACAGCTAATAGAGCAAAGAGACAGTTTAAAATACATACTTTATACAAGGCTGGGTACAGTTCTTTACTAAAATCAGATAAAAAATTCATTGTGCAAGGGTGAACTTAAGCGATATGACAGAGGTTCATAAAATGGGAAGAGATTCTTTTTTGGATTGATGGGATAAACTATAAAAAGGATGACTATGGGCATTGCACAAATAAGAGAATATAGACAGCAAGAACTATTTCTTTCCAGATACCTGACAAATTTCCAGAAGACATCAAGAATTTGGCTGCAACCAACATCTGCATGGTCACTTTAATTTATACATCAGCCTTCCAAGGTCCTGCAGAGTCAAGACCAACCATAATCTGACTGATGAAAAGGGGAATATTTGGAACAGGGAATGCAGATGAAATTCGCCCCCCCCCTCATTTCAGACACACATTCAGACCTAAATTTTACAAAAACAAAAGATCGAACTAACAGGATAGGCAAGAGTCTACAGCACAATAAGTTAATTGGCCCAAAAGGTTTATGCCGCTGTTTATGTTCAATAGGATTGGAGAAGCTAACTGGGGTCCTTCGCAGAAGGAGATTTGACAGAGGTATTTTCAACAACAAGTGTTAGGATCTGGAATGCACTACCCGAGTGTTAGATGAAGGCATATTCAATGATGGCATTCAAAAGGCTAATGGATGATTGTCTTTCGAGGTCTGCAGGGCTACAAGGAAAGTGCAGGACACTAGGACTAGCTGAGTTGCTATTGGATAGTTGGCATGGTAAGACAGGATGAATAGCCTCCTTCTGTGCTGCAACCATTCCATGCAGCTTGGGTAAATAAATTTCTCCTGAACAGATTAGTGATGGTCTTATATTTGTATCCTTTAGTTGTGGACTCTCTCAAATGAAAACATTTGCCCCCTTCAAACCCTTCCATAATCTTAAAGAACACGCATTGGGTCATTTCCTTTCTTCTAGAGAAGAGCCCTGGTCTGTTCAGTCTTTCCAGGCAAGTTATAATTCTCTGGCAGCAAAGCAGCCTTGCAAATCCTTTCTGCATATTCTATATCATTTAGTTAAATGGCAAAACAATTGCAATTTGCAACGTTGAACTGGCTTAAGTACAGAAGGTTCTTTGAAGTAGAAGCTCAGGAACTTGGGAGTTGTTAAACTTGGGCGTCAGAATGCCATCACAGATAAATGTTGTAATTACAATATGACATGTTAACAGGCAGCTTACTTTGTAGTAAGGCAGAAGAATTTATTCATGCAAACGGTTGACAAGATTTTCAGATGGAAAGTAGAAATATATTCATGATGTTTTATTATAAATTTAGAATATAAATATCAAACAATTATAACATCACATTGAAAAATGCACATTTTTTCCAACTGCTTAAGTCATCATTGTGCAATCCATGTGCACATTCCCTTGGCTGCAGAAAAATACTTTTCTGCTGTACTTCGGTACACGTGATAATAAATCAAAATCATAACCTCAGCTCTCACTCTCCTTCCCACCCATTGCCTCTCCCTTCCACCATCTGATCCAGAAGCAAGTCGTGGTGAGGGGTCGCTGGGTATGGAACAGTGTTGGGTTATCTTCACTGCGTTCATTTTAATGGTAGGCAGTTGAGTAGGAAGTTGCTGTCAGTGACATCACAGGGGTTGTTACTGCACCTGGGCACATGCAAGAAGTGCTCCCGCTCGTGTTACAGTACATAAATCACAGTCTTTACTGAAATAGAGCCTGAAGAGTGCAGATCAGTTTCAAACCCCCTCAGCAAAACAACAAACTCTGGCTCTTAGATCAAGAAACAGGTGGTATCTTTTCATAACTTCAGCTGAGAGATTGATCATTCATCATATAGGAGCCTAAACATGCACAGGGTGCAGTGGTTAGCACTGGGACTGCAGCACTGAGAACCCTGGTTCGGGATCCAGGCCCTGGGTCACTGTCCATGTGGAGTTTGCACATTGTACCAGTGTCTGCGCGATATCACCCTCACAACCCAAAGATGTGTAGGTTAGGTGGATTGGTCGCGCTAAATTTCCCATTAATTGGAAAAAAATAAATAACTGGGTACTCTAAATTTATATTTAAAAAAAACAGTTTAAGCATGAATGCCTGCTCAGCTTTTTTTTTTTTAAAAAGGAAGTTGAAAAATATAAAATTATAAGAGGGTGATGCTTGAAAGGAACAGAGGAGAAGGGGGGCTTGCGTTGCAGAACTTCGGCAACTATTACTGGGCGGCCAACATGGCGATGATAAGGAAATGGATGGTGGGTGCGGGGTCGGTTTGGGAGCGGATGGAATCTGCTTCGTGCAGGGGCAGTAGCTTAGCAGTCCTGGTCACGGCGCCTCTGTCGCTGGCACGGTACTCCACCAGCCCGATATTGGTGGCGGCTCTTCAGAACTGGGGCCAGTGGAGGAGGCATCGATGTGGACCCCAATCTGTGGCAACCACCGATTTGCCCCGGGGAACATGGACGAGCATCGACTGTGGAGGAGGGCGAGGATAGGGGATCTGTTCCTGGAAGGGAGCTTTCCGAGTACGAGGGCGCTGGAGGAGAAGTTTGGCTGGCGAGAGGGAACGACTTTAGATACTTGCAGGGGAGGGATTTTGTACGCAGACTGGTGCCGCCCTTCCCACGTCTCCCGCCGAAGGGGAGGCAGGACAGGGTAGTTTCTAGGGGAGAGGGTAGAGTTTCAGACGTCTACAAGGAACTACTGGCAGCCGAGGATAGGCAGACCGAGGGCCTGAAGCTTAAGTGGGAGGAGGAGCTCGGGGGGGGGGGGGGGGGGGGGGGGGGGGGGGAGGAGAGAGAACTGGGAGGACGGTATTTGGGCAGAAGCCCTGAGCAGAGCAAACACAACCGCAACATGCGCCAGGCTCAACCTGATCCAGTTTAAAGTCATGCACCGGGGCCCACATGACGGTGGCCTGGATGAGCAGATTCTTCGAGCTGGAGGACAAGTGTGCTAGATGCGCCGGAGGGCCGGCTAACTATGTACACATGTTCTGGTCGTGCCCTAAACTCAGGGGGCATTGGCAGGGATTCGCAGGTGTCATGTCCCGGGTATTGAAAACTGGGGTGGTAATGAGCCCAGAGGTGGCAATTTTTGGGGTTTTGGAGGACCCGGGAGTCCAGGAAGAGAGGGAGGCCGACGTTCTGGCCTTTGCTTCCCTGATAGCCCGGCGACGAATACAGTTAGCATGGAGGGACTCAAAGCCCCCGAGGGCTGAGGTATGGCTATCGGACATGGCGAGCTTTCTTGGCCTAGAGAAAGTCAAGTTCGCCTTGAGAGGTTCGCTACTAGGGTTTGCCCGAAGGTGGCAGCCATTTATTGACTTCTTTGCAGAGAAGTAAGCGTCAGCAAGGAGGGAGGGGGGGGGGGGGGGTGTCTAGTGTAGAGTCGAGTAGAGGGATATTGAGGCAGGTCCGTGCGTGAACAGAGCCGTGGCTTGCACTATGTTTAGTTTGTAATTTGTGTCTCAACTTTTTTTTTTGTACTGTACAATGTCACTTTTTCTACATGCCTAAAATACCTGAATAAAATAGTTTGTTCAAAAAAATATATATATAAAATTATGGGGAAAGGCTAGGAAACAGTAATTAGGATTGTCCTTGAATGCAGGCAGTTGTTATATTCAAATTGCATCCTCCAGCAAAATCTAACTCCGAAGGGCAGCACAGTGGTGCAGTGGTTAGCACTGCTGTCTCATGGCGCCGAGGTTCCAGGTTCAATCCCGGTTCTGGGTCACTGCAGGTGTGGAGTTTGCACATTCTCCTAATGTTTGCGTGGGATTCGCCCCCACAACCCAAAGATGTGCAGGGTAGGTGGATTGGCCACGCTAAATTGCCCCTTATTTGGAAAAAATGAATTGGGTACTCTAAATGTATTTATTTTTTTTAAATATGAATCCAAAACATAATAGTATTGCCGTCATTCACAAATGTTATAATCTAGGTGAACAATGCAGAGCTTTCACACATCAAGTCTTGCAACCTTTTTCACGTTTGTGGGGGTGAGGGGGCTTTGCTTGCGGTTAGCATTACCAGAAGGTAGCTTAAAATGCAGCGGCATGGTAGCGCTGTTGCTTCACAGCGCCAGGGACCCGGGTTTGATCGATGTCTGCTTGGAGTCTGCATGTTCTCCTGTGTTTGCGTGGGTTTCCTCCGGGTGCTCAGGTTTCCTCCCACAAGTTCCGAAAGACGTGCTTGTTATGTGAATTGGACGTGCAGAATTCTCCCTCGGTGTACTAAAACAGGTGCCGGAGAGTGGCGACTAGAGGATTTTCACAGTAACTTCATTGCAGTGTTAATGTAAGACTACTTGTGTCACTAATAAAGATTATAGATTATAAATCCCTCACGGTTCATGTAAACAGTAGCAGACTAGAGGACATTGGCAATTACAGACGTAATATGCCACATAATAAAACAGAATTCATGATTGAGGTCCCCTTCATTTGGTCTTTTTTCTAAAATAAATTTAGTGAGGGCAGCATGGTGGCACAGTGGTTAGCACTGCAATCTCATGGCACCAAGGTCCCAGGTTCGATCCCAGCTCTGGGTCATTGTCTGTGTGGAGTTTGCACATTCTCCCAGTGTTTGCGTGGGTTTTGCCCCAACACAATGTACAAGATAGGTGGACTGAACACGCCAAACTGCCCTTTAATTGGAAAAATATGAATCGGGTACACTTAAAAAAAAATATTTTAAATAAATTTAAGTGTACCCTATTTTTCCCCCCCAATCAAGGGGCATTTAGTGTGGCCAATCCACTTAACCTGCACATCAGGGGCGGGTTTAGCACAGTGTGCTAAATCGCTGGCTTGTAATGCAGAACATGGCCAGCAGCGTAGGTTCAATTCCCGTACCAGCCTCCCCGAACAGGCACCGGAATCTGGCGACTAGGGGCTTTTCACAGTAACTTCATTGAAGCCTACTTGTGACAATAAGTGATTATTATTATTACTACATCTTTGGGTTGTGGGGATGAAGCCACGCAGACACGGGGAGAATGTACAAACACCACACAGACAATGATGGCGATCGGACTCGGGTCCTCAGCACCATAGGCAGCAGTGCTAACCACTGCCGCCACCGTGCCACCCCTTCCTTCATTTATTCTGAAGATGATCTGAAATGTTAACTGATCCCTTTCCACAGATACTGCCGGACCAGTTCAGTATTTCCAACGTTTTTTGTTTTTATTTCACACTTGCATATGACATGGGATTGTTGTCCCTAACCACATTGATCTGAGTCAACAAATGCTTTTATTGAATTAACAGTGAGTCATACAGTCAGTCCACTTTCCATCGCCAATAACAAAGATGCCATTTGCTTTCTCTCCATACAGATATCAAACAAATTACTGAGGAGTCATACGGACTTAAAACCATTAACTCTATTTCCACAGATGCTGCCAGACCTGCTGTATTTTTCCAGCGTTTTCAGTCTTTGTATCAAGGCACTCAGCTGCCAAGTACATGACAGACATTAAAACTTATCTGGCCATTTGAGGTTATCCTGAAAGAAAGCACAACTGAACTTCCCAGGTCACGGTCGGTGTCAAACCCTGCATTTCACTCCTCAATAGCTGTTCACAGTGAATGAATCTGCTGAATGTTTTCCAGCATTTTCTGTCTGCTCTCGGAGCTTGTTGTTTCTATCAATACAAAAGCTGGAAATATTTAGCATGTCTGGCAGCATTGAACGGTTCTTGTTTTAGGCCTGTTACCCTTCATTCATTTGGACGATGACCTACAATGTTAACTGCTCCCCCTTTCCACAGATGCAAAAAAAAAAAAAAACAATTGCCATCTGTGTGCTTTCTCAACTCACTTGTTTGGAGCACATTTAACTCCACTGACTTCTGGACAGTTCATTGATTCCACGCATTCAATCAACAAATCAAGAAGGGCAGCACTGCGGCACAGTGGTTAGCACAGCTGCCTCACGGTGCCGAGGTCCCAGGTTCGATCCCGGCTCTGGGTCACTGTCCGTGTGGAGTTTTTAAAAAAATATGTTCATTAAGAATTTTTAAACAAAATTTGAACCATATAAACAACCCCCCTAAACAAAAAAGAAAAAACTCGCATAGCAAGACATAAACATGGCAAATCAATATGATACAGTACTTTGTACATTGGATTCCGTTTTCTGGATTGTTTATGTTTTTCTTGCTCAGATGCGCCCCCCCCCCCCCGCCCCCCAGAAAGAGATGTCTCCCCCCCCTCCTGGGTTGCTGCTGCTGTTGACCGAACTCCATCTAACGCTCCACGAGATAGTCTAGGAACGGTTGCCACCGCCTGGAGAACCCCTGCACAGACCCACTCAGGGCAAACTTTATCCTTTCCAACCTGAGAAACCCTGCCATATAATTTATCCAGGCTTCCACACTGGAGGGCTTTGCATCTTTCCACACTAACAAGATCCTTCGCCAGGCTACCAGGGACGCAAAAGGCCAGAATGCCGGCATCTTGCCTCCTGCACTCCCGGCTCGTATACTACTCCAAATAGTGCTAGCCCCCAGCCTGGCTTGACCTGGGCTTTCACCACCTTAAATACTGTTCTCACAACTCCAGAACCCATCCAGTGCCGGACATGACCAAAACATATGGACATGGTTCGCCGGGGTTCCTGAGCACCTCCCACATCTGTCCTCCACCCCAAAGAACCTACTCAGCCTCGCCCCCGTCATATGCGCTCTGTGAACAAGCTTAAATTGTATCAGGCTAAACCTAGCACACGAGGAAAAATTGTATCAGGCCCTCCTCTATCTCTACTACGCTCCAGGAACCCCCTCCTTACCCTCGGGGTCTTGCTCGCCCACACAAATCCCATAGTGCTCCTGCTTACCCTCTTAAAAAAGGCCTTGGTAATCACAATTAGGAGGCATTGGAATACAAAAAGAAACCTCGGGAGGACCACCATTTTAATTGACTGTACCCTGCCCGCTAGCGAGAGTGGCAAAATGTCCCACCTTCCCTCTTCCCTGATCCCCTGGGTGCACCACAAAGAGCTCACTCTTTCCCACATTGAGCTTATAGCCAGAGAAGTCCCCAAACGCCCTTTGGATCTGCATGACCACAACCATCCCCTCCCCTGGATCCGCCACAGAGCAACAGCTCATCTGCGTACAGCGACACTCGATGCTCCTCCCCCTCTATTTCCCCGACTCCCTTAACGCAATGGCCAAAGGTTCAATTGCTAATGCAAACAGCAGGGGTCACCCCTGCCTTGTCCCTCGATACAGCCGGAAATACTCCGACCTCCGCTGGTTCGTGACCACACTCGCCACCGGGGCTCAAAAGAGGAGCTTAACCCAACTAATAAACCTCCCCCGAACCCAAACCTACTCAGCACTTCCCAGAGGTACTCCCACTCTACTCGGTCAAAGGCCTTCTCCGCGTCCAAAGCTGCCACCATCTCCGCCTCTCCCTCCACCGATGGCATCATAATCACATTCAGTAGCCTCCGCACATTGGTATTTAGCTGCCCGCCCTTTACAAATCCCGTCTGGTCCTCGTGAATCACCCCCGGGACACAGTCCTCAATCCTTGTAGCTAACACTTTTGCCAGCAACTTAGCATCTACGTTGAGGAGCGAGATCGGCCTATACGACCCGCATTGCAGTGGGTCCTTATCCCGCTTCAGGATCAAAGAGATCGTCGCCTCCGACATTGTTGGGGGCAGGGTCCCCCCCCTCCCTTGCCTCATTGAAAGTCCTTACCAGCAACGGGGCTAACAGGTCTACATACTGTCTACTAACTCCACCGGGAACCCATCCGGTCCCGGGGCCTTCCCTGCCTGCATGCTCCCCAGTCCCTTAACCAGCTCCTCCACCCCAATTGGCACCCCCAAACTAGCCACCTCCTGCTCCTCCACCCTCGGGAACCTCAGTTGGTCCAAGAATCGTCGCATCCCCTTCGTTTCCCCCTGGGGGATGGGACCTATACAGCTCCTCGTAGAAGGCCTTGAATGCCTCATTTACTTCCATCGCACTCCGCACCGTAGCTCCCCTTCCATCCTTGACTCCACCTATCTCCCTCTCTGGCATCCTCTTACGGAGCTGATGTGCCAGCATCCGGCTCGCCTTCTCCCCATATTCATACATCGCCACCTGTGCCTTCCTCCACTGTGCCTCTGCCTTCCCTGTGGTCAACAGGTCAAACTCCGTCTGGAGACTTCGCCTCTCCCGGAGTAGTCCCTCATCAGGGGCCTCTGCATATCTCCTGTCCATTCTTAAAATCTCCCCCACCAACCTCTCCCTTTCCCTGCCCTCTCTCTTCTCCCTATGAGCCGTGATGGAGATTAATGCTCGCCTAACCACCGCCGTCAGCACCTCCCATACTACTCCCACCTGTACCTCCCCGTTGTCATTGGCCTCCAGATACCTTTTGATGCATCCCCGCACCCTCACGCACATTTCCTCGTCTGCCAACAGTCCCACATCCAACCGCCACAGCGGGCGTTGGTCCCTCTCCTACCCCAGCTCTAATTATACCCAGTGCGGGGCGTGGTCTGAAATGGCTATGGCTGAACACTCCATCCCCTCCACTTTCGAGATCAATGACCTGCCCAGAACAAAAAAAATCTATCCGGGAGTAGGCCTTGTGTACATGGGGGAAAAAAGAGAATTCTCTAGCCAAAGGCCTGGCAAATCTCCACGGATCTACTCCCCCCATCTGGTCCATAAACCCGGAGCACCTTGGCCGCAGCCGACCTCTTTCCGGTTCTGGATCTGGAGCGATCCAGTGCTGGGTCCAACACAGTGTTGAAGTCCCCACCCATTATCAAACTTCCTACCTCCAAGTCCGGAATACACCCCAACATACGTTTCAAACCCCAACACACGTTTCATGAATCCAGCGTCGTCCCAATTCGGAGAATCCAGCGTCGTCCCAATTCGGAGTGTATACATTTACCAATACCACCCCCGTCCCCTGCAACCTACCACTCACCATCACGAATCGGCCTCCGTTGTCCACGACCATGTTCTTGGCCTCAAACGACAGCCACTTCCCCACCAGTATTGCCACCCCTCTATTCTTCGCATCCAGCCCTGAATGGAACACCTGTCCTACCCATCCTTTCTTAACCTGACCTGATCTGCCACCTTCAGAGGTGTCTCCTGAAGCATGACCACGCCCGCCTTCAGTCCCTTTAAGTGCACGAACACTCGGGCCCTCTTAACCGGCCCATTTAGGCCTCTCACATACCACATGATCAGCCGGATTGGGGGGCTACCCACCCCCCTTGCCGACTAGCCATCTCCTATTTTAAGCCAGTCCCGTGCCCGCGTCTCCCGTCCCCCAGACGGGGAACCCCCGCCCTGACCACCTTTTCCATTTTCAGTTCCCCCTCGGCCATTGCAGCAGCAACCCTATTGTCCCCCCTTCTCCACTAGATCCAAATCTAGCTCTTTTGCTCCCCCCATAATACTTCCTCAAGTCACCTGACTCCTGCTGACCCCGCTTTCCCGTTGACCCCCCCCCCCCCCCCCCGGTGTGGAAATCCCTCCTCCTCCTTGCGCTCCTCCATCCCCCCTCCCCACCCCCTAGCGCGGGAAAACATTCTTTACCCATATTTACAACCCTGTATACAGTCACCATCTCCCCCACTACCACAGCCCCTCAGTTAGAGTCCAATTTTTCCATTTGGATAAAGGTCCAAGCCTCTTCTGGCGTTTCGAAATAGTGGTGTCGGTCCTGGTACGTGACCCACAGTCACGCTGGCTGCAGCATTCTGAATCTCTCACTTTTTTTTTTATAAATGCAGCACCGCCTTGGCCCGATTGAAGCCAGCTCTCCTCTTTGCCACCTCCGCGCTCCAGTCCTGGTAGACTCGGATCACCGCATTCTCCCATCTACTGCTCCGCTCCTTCTTGGCCTATCTCAGGACACTCTCTGTCCGCGAAACGATGGCACCTTGCCACTATTGCCCTTGGCGGCTCACCAGCCTTGGGTCTCCTCGCCAGGACCCGGTGAACCCCTTCTAGCTCCAGGGGGCTCGGAGAGGCCTCCGCACCCATCAGCGAATGGAGCATCGTGCTCACATACGCCCCAGCATCAGCCCCCTGCACTCCTTCGGGGAGACCCAGAATCCGGAGATTCTTCCTTCGCGACCTGTTCTCCAGGACTTTGAATCTCTCGGCCCACCGCTTGTGCAGCGCCTCGTGCGCCTCCAGGCCCAAGATCTCGTCCTCGTTCTCATTAGTTTTTTCTTTCACCTCTCGGAGCTCTATCGCCTGGGCCTTCTGGGTCGCCTTCAGCCCCTTGATCGGCAACAGCATTGGCGCCAGCACCTCCTTTTTAAGCTCCTCTACGCAGCGCCTGAGAAACTCCTGCTGGTCCGGCCCCCATGCTGCTCGGTCTCCACCCTCCGCCATCTTGTTTTCTCCCCCTCGTTTCTGCCGCTGCTCCAAAGCCTCTTTTTTTGTCCCTCCACTGCTAGTCCCCTCCATACACGACGGAAGGGGAACCTTACTTCACCGTCCCACACGGGATTAGATCAAAAAAGTTCCGTTGGGGCTCCTCTGGAGAGCCCAAAAGTCAGTTCTAGCGCGAGCTGCCGAAATGTGCGGCTTAGCTCCGCATCGCCGCAACCGGAAGTCCGTCCGTGTGGAGCTTGCACATTCTCCCCATGTTTGCGTGGGTTTCGCCCCCACAACCCAAAGATGTGCACGGTAGGTGGATTGGCCACGCTAAATTGCCCTTAATTGGAAATAAAATACTTGGGCACTCAAAACCTTTTTTTAATAAACAAATCAAGAAACCTGTTCCACTTAAAACATCCTGGGGTAATCAATTTACCGCTAATTTGCAAGTGGGGTCAAATTTTACTCCAGGATTTGACAATGACATTCCAATGCAGAACAGAGGGAGTGCTGCATCATTGGAGATGCTGCCTTTCATAAGAGATATTAAACCCAGGCTCTCTTTTGCCTCTTGGGTGAATGTAAACAGCCTCACAATACTACTATTTAGAAGAGGAGCAGGGTCCCTCATACCCTGGTCACTATTAAGCTCTTGAACCACATCACAATAGATTACACGATTATTATCACAATGCTGTTTGGTGGAGTTTGTTGTGCGCATATTGGCCACTATGTTTCCTACATTGCACCAGTGACTACACCGCAAAAGTTGCTGTAAAGCAGGCATTTTCAAAGTGGGGTTGCGACCGCGTGGGTGTCGGAGCGGTTGCGGAGACATCCATCGCAGCCTTCCCGATTGCAGGAATTCAGGCGCAATGGCCAGAGCAGCTGGCTTTTAAAAATGCTGACTACAAGCGGGTTTAAAAATGTAGGTTCACTGCGCATGGGTGCCCGCTCATCAGTGCCCGGAGCCCAGAGAGAAACACTGCCTCCTCCTGACGTCAACGAGCTGGCCCAGGAGAAGATTTTTTAAAAATTCAATTCAGTCTTCCTGCACCGGTCTGGAATATGCTCACTAGCCCAGCCTGCAGAACTCACTTTGATAGTGAAGTTTAGAGATTTAAAATCTTCACAATACTTTGAGTTACGTAATTTGCAGACTATATCCCCAGGCTGCAAACCACCCATCTGAGGAAAAGTTACATTCTGCACCTGCTGTCGAGTCTGGAGAGAATAACAGCTGTTTCAATCAGGCCATTTCTCATTCTTCCCTACTCTCAACTGTTGAATAGAAGCCCAGGCTCACCTCTTGCATTAAAGGTAAGAGAAAATGATGGATCGCAAAGGTTGGCAAAAATGGGTCCAGGGCACAAAAGTTTTGAAAAACACCGTTGTAAAGCACTCGCACTTTGGGATATCTGGTGGTTGTGAAAAGCTCTATATAAATGCAAGTCTTTCTTTTTCCAGGAACCTCTTACCAACCACTCCCTCGAACTGGAATTTAAAGTGGCATGGTGGTTAGCAATGATGCCTCAGGGTACAGAGGACCCAGGTTCGATCCCAGCCCCGGGTCACTGTCCACATGGAAGTTTGCACACAATCCCAATATCTGTGTGGGTCTCACCCCCACAACCTAAAGAGATGCAGGTGGATTTGGCCATCACTAAATTACCCCTTAATTGGAATTTAGTTGTGGATTATTTCCAAACATCTCTTTTCAGAGGTGAACTAATTGTATTTCCAAACATCTCTTTTCAGAGGTGAACTAATTGTATCTCAAAAAAACTTCTTGACAACAATTTTGGATACACAATAACAGAATTTTGACACATTCATCCCAATCTGCATAACCAACCATACATCCTACATTTCTTATTTACTGGTTGGTTCTGTTGAACTTTGGAAAGCTTGATGGTTTGTAAAGGTCTGTTTATTAACAAGGTCTGCTAGACATAAAATCAGACCATTCAATATTCATAGTCGCGAGCATCCGATAACATTGGGTTCCATCTCAGCATCTTTGTCTGAAACTCCCCTTTGCTCAGATTGCTCTATTTTTAACACATTACAATCATTGAATTTTTTTTTAAAATCTACTGAGGCTTTACATGCGCAATCGGAAGTTTCACTTGAGTCACTAAATTAATTTTTTAACGAGATTCCCATGGCCAACGACATACAGGAAAAGAGACTCGTTTGAGGACAGATTTCATACTGCATTGTAGAAAATGTACTCCATTTCCAGTTAAAAAATGTTTCCAATAATTTCACTGAAAATAAAAACTAGACCCATGATTGAAACATTTTTTACAAAACCTTTCTTAAGGGATTTAAAAAGCCTCCATAAGTAGATCATGTAATCTGAATTGAAAAATCTAGACTATAAAATACGGATGATATACATGCTTAGGTTGCAAACGGCAAAAGACGTTTTTTGCCCAAGCTGTCAAAATAAGGCATTAAGCATTTCGCCATAAAAGACCCTCAACCCTTTTCTTAAAATGGACGCACATTGCCATGGGGAAGTGGGGGGAAAATACGTTTTTGCCCAATTTAAAAACGCTCTGCGATTCCACGGCGTGAATCGGTTAACAGAACCACAAAAGGGATTTTTAAGAACAGGCCACAGATTGTGAATACATCTTATTTTGGAACGAAGGCAATGGACAAGTAATAAAAAGGAGGGGGTGGGACGGGAGAAACTGAACGTTTTTGTGACTTCAGTCGTTCATTAACATACAAACTTCAATAAGAGGCGAGGCTGCAATTCTCATTGAATTTAAGCGGGCTGTACTAGGGGAGAAACGTTCGCACCATAACCGCGCAGAATTAATCACTGTTCTTACTTCAGACTTTGAACAAACTCAATACAAGACAAATGGCGGCCTGGGACAGGCAGCTTCGGTTGATCGTTTCGGACTGAGGCTTCACATCAAATACTATTTTTTTAAAATAGAAACACGCATCAGAATTATTCTCACCAAAACGGAATAAATATTCGCAAACCTTTTCTGCTGAAACTTTCCAGAATTATTTTTTTTCCTGTCTCTGTCGCCCCGGCCGGCCACCCGCACAGATCCTCACTGCTTCGCCGCTGTCAGCTGGCTGCACATTTAAAAACTGCGTTTGCGCCAGCTTCATCCACTCGGAGCACGCCGAAGGCTCGCTCGCGTTCCCAATTGGCTGGTGTCGGTTTGATGCGCGGGGTGCGCCGGGAGGGTTGCTTTTGAGACTGTGCGGAGAAGACAGGGGATTGGGCTCTCGCGGCGGCCATGTTGCTGAGGGAGGGTAGATTTACCCGGATGTGCTGGGTTTCAACCAGTCTGTTCCCGCTCCTCCACGAACCAATTTAAAAGGAACAAAAGGTTGGGTTTAAATTTAAACATTTTCTGGAAAAAGCCCGAAGCCCTAAGATCAATGTAATTGTTAGTATCCTTCAATTTTTATATCATCGTATCTCCCAGCAGCAGTTGTGTGTTCACCACCTGAAGGAGAATTTGTTTGTACCTGAAGAAGTTGAGGGGTATCAGTGACAGGTAATTGTACACAATTCGACTTTTATATCAATAGGACATGACAGTGTTACATATGAACATAATCAAAAAGAAACAACACCATGACGCATTTACCAAACAATTTTTATGTAAGTGGGAAAACATCCCCACGACTAATGAGGCATAATCAAACTAAAATGAACTCAAAAGAGATGGCGGGCGAGAGAATTAATGGAAAGCCAAATCTCCGTCAAAGCTGGGGTTTGAAGAAGACGATGTAGCGGTTTTGGAAGATAATTTCAGAGTGTTAGACTGGGAGAGCTAAAGGTGTGGCCAGCAGGAAGAGTAACAGGAGGATGAGTTTTTTCATTTTATGGGGTGTGAATATTGCTGACAAGGACATAATTCGTTGCTCATCCCTAATTACCCTTCAGAAGGTGGTCATGAGCCAACTTCACAAACCGTTGCCATCCATCTGGTGTAGTAATACCTTGTGTTGGTCAGAAGGCAATTCCAGGATTTTAATTTGGCGATAGTGAAGAAACTGTGATATTGTTCCAAGTCAGGATGGTGAGTGGTTTGAAGAGAAACTTATAGGTAAGGATGTTCCCAATGCTTTTCCAGTCTTTGTAAGAGCTAAAGGTCATGGGTTTTCAAGGTGCTGTGTCATGAGCATCGGTGGGTTGCCATGTATCATGTATATAGTACATGCTGCTGCCACTCTGCATTGGTGGTGGAGGAGTTTAATGTGGTGGATGGAGTGCTGATCAAACAGGCTACTTTGATGTTTAATGTGGTGGATGGAGTGCTGATCAAACAGGCTACTTTGTCCTGGATGGTGCCAAGCTTCTTGAGTGTTGGAGCTGCACTGATGCAGACAAGAGTATTCTATCACACTTCTACCTTGTAGATGTTGGATAGGCTTTGGTGAGTTGGAGGTGAGTTACTTGTGACAGAATTCACAGCCTCTGACCTGTAGTGACAAAATTTATATGGATGGTCCAGTTTAGATTCTGGTCTATTAGTCCCAAGATGTTGATAGTGGGTGATTCAGCATTGATAATGCCAGTGACTGTCATGAGGAAATGGTTATATTCTCTATCTTGTTGGAGATGGTCATTGCCCACCACTTGCGTGATGCAAAAGTTCTTCTGTTTAGGCAGTCCCTTGGGATGGAGGATGACTTGCTTCCACTCTATTTCAATGGGTCCCAAAATGGCTGATAAGCTCAATGTGTGATCTGTAGATTCTGCCATATGTTTTGGTGGGTTGGGTAGTTGAGGTTTTTAGTGGTTTGTGCACTCTCCGATGCCTCAACTTCACCGTTGCGTGTTCATTATAATGTTTGTCAATGTTTTGGTGCTTTGCTGATTGAACGGTGAGCATTTTGATTGGTTACAGGCCAAAAACTCCCATGAGTTGGTGAGGATGTTTGACCTCTTCATGGATGCTTTGAGAGCATCCCTAAAGCGTTTCTGCTGTCCTCCTGGGAACCACCTGCTGCAACTGAATTCCAAGTAGAGCAGGTGATCGATTGGAATCCTGCGGCAAGTAACTCGCCTCCTGATTCCCCAAAGCCTGTCCACAAGTCAAGAGTGTGATGGAATACTCCCCATTTGCCCAGATGAGTGCAGCTCCAACAACACTCAAGAAGCTCGACACCATCCAGGACAAAGCAGCCCGCATGATTGGCACCTGGTCCACAAACATTCACTCCCTCCACCACCTATGCACAGTAGCAACAGTGTTTACCATCTACAAGATGCACTGCAGGAACTCATCAAGGCTCCTTCGGCAGCACTTTCCAAACACACAACCACTACCGTTGAGAAGGATACGGGCAGCAGATACATTTGAATGCCACCACCTGGAGGTTCCCCTCCAAGTCATACAATCCTGACTTGGAAATATGTAGCCGCTCCTTTACTGTTGCTGGGTCAAAATCCAGAAACTCCATTCCTAACAGCTCTGTGGGTGTACCTACGGCTCAGGATCTGCAGTGGTTCAGCTACCTTCTGAAAGCAATTATGAATGGACAACAAATGCTGGCTTCACCAGCGAAGCCCACATCCCATAAAATTGAATTTTTAAATAGTTGCTTTGGGAGTCTGGTGTCAGGGCATATGAACAACATATGTTCTGCCGAGTGACTAGCGCCTCTTTACTGGGCCTATTAACTTGAGGGAGGATGCTGCTATTGGATCATCTTTCTTGCCATCAGATTTGGAGGATATACTATGCAAATATTATATGGTACTTATCAGCCAGAACCTGAATGTTGTCTAAATTTTGCTGCATAAGACCATTGACTGCTTCAGTATTATTCATTTTTAAACTGGAATCATTGGGAGACCAGTATAAAATGTATGCCGTTGAGTCCAAAGGTAATGGGTGAGCAGTACATGATATCATTGGGTTTTTGGGTAATCTGAAGATTATGGAGGGATGAAGGCCAGAGGCCAGCTGTGGAGTATTGAAATAGTCGAATATGGAAGTTTGTGCAGTAGATAATTCTTCTGATTGCATTCCAGTGGTATTTGGTGTCAAGGCATGCATGGATATCAAGTGAGATGAGCAGGGCCTCACATATCTAAACCTAATAAATAGGTGCACAGATAAACTATGATCAATTTGATGAGCTACTAGTGACAGCATAATGACCATGGAATTGTAAACCTGCAGGAGTCAACGTTTTTAGACGAGGAAGAGTCAGAAAATTGGCAAAAAAAGTACAAAACAATCAGCAAAACTGACTTAACCAGGCGCAGCAAACAGAAGCAGGAAAATACAAGTGAAATTTACCCATCTATTTTAGAAAAGCAGAGAAAATAATTACTGCCTCTGATCAATTTCAATAATGTGAAATAGTAGCAAAATTCACAACTTCCGGGGCAGGATTCTCAGATCCTGAGGCTAATTGTTGACGCCATCGGAAACGCCATCGCGTTTCTCGACGGCGTCAACACAGCCTCAGGATCAGCAATTCTGGCCCCTACAGAGGGCCAGCACAGCACTGGAGCGGCCCACGCCGCAACATGGCGTGCGCAGTGGCTCCCTTTTCCGCATCGGCCCCGACACAACATGGCGTAGGCTAACGGGGCCGGCGCGGAAGAAAGGAGGCCCCTAGCCCAGGATGCCGGCCAGCCGATTGCAGGCCAGGCCACAACGAAGGCCCCCCCCCCCCTCACCCCAGGGTGCCCCCGGACCATTCCACGCCGAGGTCCCGCTGGCTGAGAGCAGATTAAAATGGCACTGGCTTAAGGCCGCCTTCAGGCTGGTTAATAGGAGCATTGTGGGGTTTTTGTGGGCGCAGAAGACCCCGAGGGTGAGAAGGATGTTCCTGGAGCGGTGTTGGGATAGGGGGGGGTTGGCACTGCCTAACCTCTGTGGGTATTATTGGGCCGCCAACGTGGCGATGGTGCGTAAGTGGGTGATGGAGGGGGATGGGGCGGCATGGAAGAGGCTGGAGATGGTGTCCTGTGAGGGCACGAGCCTGGAGGCGCTGGTGACAGCGCCGCTGCCGCTTCCTCCAACGAGGTATGCCACGAGCCCGGTGGTGGCGGCTACCCTCAAAATTTGGGGGCAATGGAGACGTCACAGGGGGGAAGTGGGGGCCTTGGTGTGGTCCCCGATTCGGGAGAACCACCGGTTTGTCCCGGGGAGGATGGACGGAGTGTTCCTGATCTGTCACAGGGCAGGTATTAGAAGGATGGGGGACCTGTTTGTGGACGGGAAGTCCGCGAGCCTGAGTGAGCTGGAGGAGAAGTTCGGGCTCCCCCCCGGGAACACCTTCAGATATATGCAGGTGAGGGCGTTTGTTTGGCGGCAGGTGGTGGAGTTCCCACTGTTGCCGCCACGCAGTGTCCAGGAGAGGGTGCTGTCAGGGGAGTGGGTTAGAGAGGGGAGGATCTCGGCAACGTATCAGGTGATGCAGGAGGAGGAGCAGGCCTCGGTGGAGGAGCTAAAGGGTAGGTGGGAGGAGGAGTTGGGTGAGGAGATTGACGAGGGGACGTAGGCGGATGCCCTGGGGAGAGTGAACTCTTCCTCCTCTTGCGCGAGGCTCAGCCTCATACAATTTAAGGTGCTGCATAGGGCTAACATGACCGGGGCAAGGATAAGCCGGTTCTTTGGGTGCGAGGACAGATGTGTTAGGTGCTCAGGGAGCCCAGCAAACCACACCCACATGTTCTGGGTGTGCCCAGCGCTGGAGGACTTTTAGAAGGGTGTAGCGAGGACGGTGTCGCGGGTGGTAGGTTCCAGGGTCAAGCCGGGCTGGGGGCTCGCAATATTTGGGGTGGCAGAAGAGCCGGCAGTGCAGGAGGCGAAAGAGGCCGGTATTCTTGCCTTTGTGTCCCTGGTAGCCCGGCGAAGGATTCTTCTTCAGTGGAAGGATGCAAGGCCCCCAAGCGTGGAATCCTGGATCAACGATATGGCGGGGTTTATTAAATTGGAGAGGGTGAAATGTGCCTTGAGGGGATCGGTGCAAGGGTTCTTCAGGCGGTGGCAACCGCTCCTAGACTTCCTGGCAGAATGTTAGAAGATGGTCAGCAGCAGCAACCCAGGGGGTGGGGGGGCGGTTGGTTTGTTTTTCTTGAATGGGCGTGTATATTTGCATTTGTGTTGTTGAAGGCTGTTAATTTATTATTTATGTATGGGGGGGTTTGTTCTTTCTGTATTTTGTTGTTGATATTTTGTGAAAAGTTGAATACAAGTCTTTTTTTTAAATTTAAAAATGGCGCCGGCGGGACTCGGGTTTTCTGCTACGGCCGCTCGGCACATCCCGGGCCGAGAATTGGCAGGGGACCGCGTAGAGCGCCCCCCCACCGGCGCCGCGCCGACCACGCCCTGTGGAGAATCGCATCCCGGCGTGGCGCGGGTCGCGGAGGTTCTCCGGACCCCTGGGCTGAGAGAATCCTGCCCCCTATTCCATGAATGGATTGAAGGTGCTCACTGATCCTGGTATGGTCAGTTGCCCTAGCTACAAACAGAAGCTGCATCCACATTTGACGAAGTAGAGAGCAGAGCTAACTTCATGCTGGTTGATGGTGAGTTTATAGTAATTTCTCATCATTAGGGGCTTGTTATGGGTCATAATTATTTGCATTACTTAGTCATTTAAATTTATTTCAAATAAAGAAAAACAGAATGCATCAAGAAGGAACTGAAGATGGAGTTGGGAAGTTTGCTCAACAGCTATAGAGAGTCCCTGCAGGATTCCTTTCTAAATTAAAAAGGTGATGGCAATGGAGATTGGTGTATTTTAGTGTGGGCAGTTTGTGCTCAATAGCTTGATTTTGCATGGTGTGTTTGTGTCAATTTCTGTTTGCAAGTTAAGCAAGGAGAATGCTTCAGTAGTAGCTGATCCACCTCTCCTGCCCTGAGTTATGTATTCCCAAGCCTGTTAAAAACATGAACCCAGTTTGCTTTAAATGAGCAGGCAAAAACATGCTGAGGGCTTGAACATCAATGAATAGAGCTTGAGCTTGTGCCTTTTCACATTTCCACAGTTCTGGGAGCTCAGAGAAGAATTTATAAGAACAATCTCTTCTTGGTTCCCTCCTTTGATGATTTTTAACAGAGCAAAGATCATGGCTTTCCTCTTCATTCAGTTTGTCAGATCATCAACTTCAGTAAAGAGTCTTCTCTGTCTACAAAATCCTTTGTTCAGCCAGTTAACACCTTCATAAATGCAAATGTCTGTAGAATCAAACTGGTTTTTCATTTTGACAACAGAGGCAGGAAGCACTGCTAAGAATGCTTAAAAACCAGTCATACTAACCTGCCAGCCAGATTTTGCAGATCAATCTGTGAGGGGAGTGTGCACTGAAAACTCAAAAGAGAAATGGTATCTCTCGTGAAAGAAAAAAAATAATACATGCCTTCTGATGAAAAAAGTAAATTAATAAAGCAATTAGATGGTATGGGGAACTGCCAGCAGAAGTATTATTTTCTTAACAAAGTATAACCTGTTTAAAAAAACGATAAAGTGAACCTCAAATGAATGGCTTGATTAAATGTGTTGGTGTTAAGTATAATTTCTTGTAATCCATTGAAGTTCTATTTGTAGTTTTTGCATTTGTTAAATCTGTTTGTTCCAGCCTTGTTCAGTATGTTAAATTATTTTTCTGAGAGTGTAAATGGGTGGTTGTTGCATATTAAGGTATGGTGCTAAATATTTGACTAGGATTCAGCACTATCAACCACAACTCTATACAGACCTTTCATCCTCTATCATGCAGACTGTAACTTCTAATATCAAATACATATGAATATACTAAGAGGGGTAAATTAAGTGAGAGATCTTGGCAAACAGATACACGGGTCCCTAAAGGCAGCAGTTCAGGTAGACAAGGTTGTGAAGAAAGCATATGGAAGCTCTCCTTCATTGGCAGAGGTATAGAATATAAAAATAAGGATATCATGTTAGAATTGAGGGGCGGCATGGTGGTGCGGAGGTTAGCACTGCTGCCTCACGGTGCCAAGGACCTGGGTTCTATCCTGGCCCTGGGTCACTGTCCGTGTGGAGTTTGCACATTCTCCCCGTGTCTGCATGGGTCTCACCCCCACAACTCAAAGATGTGCAGGGTAGGTGGATTGGCCACACTAAAATTACCCCTTAATTGGAAATTTAAAAAAAAAGTTAAGCCAACTACCATCATCATCATGTCAGTGATCTGATAAACTGATAGATTATCCAATCGCTTCGGATAAGCAACACCTCAATTTTAAAATGGTGATTCCCTCCATGGGCTTGCCTCTCCCTTTCTCTCTAACTGCTTTCAGCCCCACAACCCTCTAATATACCTGAGCTCCAATTTTGGCCTTTTGTGCATTCTTGATTTTAATCACTTGAATAATGGGAACCGTACCTTCAACTGTCAAGAGACAGAGTTTTGGAATTCCCTTCCAGAACCCCTGCCCTCTTTGCCTCTCTTTTAAGATGCTCCTGAAAACGTACCTCTTTGATCAAGCTTTTGCTATGTACGGAGTGTGTTTTACATTATAACAATCCTATGAAGTGCCGTAGGATGTCCTATTGCATCAATGCTGGTTGCTGTTGATAATGGAAAAGGACTTTTGTGTCCATTTGAATACCTGTAATAATGGAAACTTAACTCTTTGCCTTTCCAGCCATTAAAGATGCTATAAAGCAGGCGCAACATTAACATATTAAACCATCTTTTTGTTCCAACAGAACCCCTGTTAACCTAACTCACTAGTTGGGAAACCCACAGGATAAAGTGCAACGCTGGCTTTACATCTTGCCCTTTGACTACATAGCTAGAGTGAAGATTAAGACGGACTTCTGGTGGCAGAATGTCAAGGGAGGTAGCCCATAAGGGAGCTCCAGACAGAGTCCTTATTTTTTGGTCCTCTTGGCCCGGTTCCCGGGGTAATTTGTGGACAGTCCCGACACATCTAATAGTTCTTTGTGAGAAGATGTCAAAGACTGTGAGAAGATGTCAAAGACTGCAAAAAAAGAACATTGGAAAGAAGGGTACAAGCGGTAGCCCTTCAGAGGAGATGGGGAAGGTGCAAAGATCGTTGGAAGCAAAGTTGAGGGAAGCAAGCTGGTCGGCTGGGGCCGCACCTATTACAATGGAAAACTGACGGAGGTAATGGCAGCCAAGTTTGAGACACAATTTGGCAAGCATTTTGGGGGTTGGGAGGGGTGAAGGAACAGATGTCACGGGCAAATGAGCCACCATGGGTGATGATAGTGTGCTTTCAAGGTACCGGACGAAGGAGCAGGTCCTGAAATGGGCAAAAGAAACTCGAAGTGCAGTGGGAAGTCAGCAGCTTTCGGATCTACCAGGATGCCGGGGCAGAGCTGGGAAAGAGGCATGTAACCTTTAACATGGCGAAGGCAGCGCTGTTGTGGTGAATGGAACTACTATTAATTCACCAGTGCACTGTGATATGTTACTGCTGTATCGTGTTACGTTATGTGTTTAACCCTGTGGGCTCCACCTATGGGCCATTGTACGGCTTCACCCACAGGGGGAGATGTCGGGGCATGTACGGGCTCGCCCATGGCTCCACCCCTTACAGGAAGTATAACGGCAGCTGACCTGCGGGGCCGCATTCATTGTTGTACCGGTCACAGGCAGGTTCAGTTGTAAGCTGATTAAAACCACGGTTTACTTCTCAACGTGTCCCTCAGTGAATTGATGGTCGCATCAATTTAATCAGCTTAAAATACTACTATGGAATCAGCCCTCAAACCTGAAAGACTGGAACTCGACCGCGGAGGCGAGAGAAATTTTTTCGCACTGGCTTCGATGCTTCAATGCCTATCTCGCCGCGTCGTCTACGCTATCCGTCACGGACAAACAGAAACTGAGTCTTCTCCACGCACAGGTGAGCCATCGTATTTCTGTCCAGCTCGACGGCGCCGCGCCCTATACAGAGGCCCTCGCACTACTCGAACGCATATATGTACGGCCCATGAACGAGGTCTACGCGCGACACATCTTCACCACTCGCCGCCAGCGCCCCGGGGAATCGCGAGATGTCTACTTAAGTGACCTCAAAGCCCTCGCGGGCAACTGTAACTACCAGGCCGTTACGGCCCCGCAGCATATGGAGCTCGCTATCCGAGACGTTTACTTGGCGGGGGTCCGATCGAACTATGTAAGACAGCACCTGCTCGAAAAAGGGGCCCAGGACCTGGAGGACACAGTAACACTAGCTACCTCTCTGGAGGTTGCGTTTCAGAACCTTACTGCGTTCCCCCCCCGACCCCTCGTGGGCCCCAGACCAGAGACTACCCCAGGCTTGTGCCGTGCGGCCACCCACCCATTATGGGGGGCTGACCTGCTATTTTTGAGGCCAGTCCCAGCACCCCCGACAGCACTGCCCGGCCCGCAACGCGAGCTGTAGTAACTGTGGGCGAAAAGGACACTTCGCCAAGGTCTTCCTGGCCAGGTCTAAAAACTCGAACTCACAGACCCGATCCACAGGCCCGCAGACACCGCAAAGTGGCAGCGTGTCTGCCGATTCCGCCTCCGCACAACACGTGCGACTCATGGGGGCTGCCATCTTGGCCATCCTCCCCCAACTGGCCGGCCACGTGCGATCCATGGGGGCCGCCATCTTGGACGCCATCGTCCTCACTGCCCGCCACGCTTGACCAACGGGGCTGCCATCTTGGTCGCCATCTGCTACACCGCCCGAGATGTACGAACGACATGGACAGCAGCCATCGCGTGGCCGCCCCAGCGCCTCCGATCACGCCGCCGGCTACCCCCAGCTCAGCGCGGTCACCCTGGACCAGTCGCGACCGAAGCACCTCTGGAGCTCCATGATGGCCGTCCGGGTAAACGGGTACGAGACACCTTGCCTTTTCGACTCCGGGAGCACAGAGAGCTTCATTCACCCGGACATGGTGAGACGTTGTTCGCTCCCAATATTCCCGACGCGACAAACTATCTCCCTCGCCTCTGGGTCGCACTCGGTGCAAACCCAAGGGTGCACTACTGCAACCCTAGCGATCCAGGGCGCTGAGTATGCTAATTTTAAACTATATGTGCTCCCAGACCTCTGCGCTCCTCTCCTCTTAGGACTCGATTTTCAGTGCAATCTCAGGAGCCTAACTCTTAAATTTGGGGCCCCCTTCCCCTGCTCACCATATGCAGCCTCACGACCCTAAAAATCGACCGTCCCCCCTCATTGCGAACCTCACCGCCGATTGTAAGCCAGTAGCCACCCGAAGCAGGCGGTACAGTATGCAGGACAGGACGTTCATTAAGTCCGAGGTCCAGCGTCTCTTGCGGGAAGGGGTCATAGAAGCCAGCAATAGCCTCTGGAGAGCTCAGGTGGTGGTCGTCAAGACCGGGGAAAAGTTCTGGATGGTGGTTGATTACAGCCAGACCATTAACCGCTTTACTCAACTTGATGCGTACCCCCTTCCCCGGATTGCAGATATGGTAAATCAGATTGCGCACTAACGCGTGTTCTCTACGGTAGAGCTGAAGTCTGCATATCACCAGCTCCCAATCCGTCCGGAGGACCGCCACTACACGGCGTTTGAGGCAGATGGCCGCCTTTTCCATTTCCTACGGGTCCCTTTTGGCGTCACAAATGGGGTTTCGGTGTTCCAACGAGCAATGGACCGAATGGTGGACCAGTACGGGCTGCGGGCCACGTTTCCGTACTTGGACAATATAACCATCTGCGGCCATGGTCAGCAGGACCACGACGCCAACCTCCACCGATTTCTCCAAACCGCCCAAAAACTCAACCTCACCTACAACAAGGAGAAATGCGTTTTCCGCACAACCAGGCTAGCCATCCTCGGCTACATCGTGGAAAATAGGATCCTAGGGCCCGACCCTGACCGTATGCGCCCCCTCCTCCAATTCCCTCTCCCTCACTGCCCCAAGGCCCTGAAGAGGTGCCTTGGATTTTTCTCCTATTACGCCCAGTGGGTCCCCCAGTATGTGGACACAGCCCGCCCACTATTTAAGGCCACCATTTTTCCACTGGCAGCCGAGGCTCGCCAGGCCTTCAACTGCATCAAGGCGGACATCGCCAAAGCTGCAATGCGCGCGGTGGACGAGTCTGCCCCCTTCCAGATGGAGAGCGATGCCTCCGAGGTCGCCCTCACCGCCACTCTCAACCAAGCAGGCAGACTGGTAGCGTTCTTTTCCCGAACCCTCATCACCTCTGAAATTCGAAAAAGAATCACCTCGGTCGAAAAAGAAGCCCAAGCCATCGTGGAAACCGTACGGCACTGGAGGCACTACCTCGCTGGTAGGAGGTTTACCCTCATCACCGACCAACGATCGGTGGCCTTTATGTTTGACAATACGCAGCGGGGCAAGATCAAGAACGACAAGATCTTGAGGTGGAGGATCGAACTCTCCACCTATAACTACGATATAGTATATCGTCCTGGGAAGCTCAACGAGCCCCCAGATGCCCTGTCCCGCGGCACGTGCGCCAGCGCGCAAGATGACCGATTACATGCTATCCACGATGACCTCTGCCACCCAGGGGTCACCCGGCTCGCCCACTACATCAAGGCCCGCAACCTGCCCTACTCCATCGAGGAGGTCAAAGCTGTAACCAGAGACTGCCAAATCTGTGCGGAGTGTAAACTGCACTTCTATCGACCAGATAAGGCCCACCTGGTAAAGGCGTCCCGGCCCTTTGAACGCCTTAGTATTGATTTCAAAGGGCAATAATCTCCAATAATCGCAACACGTACTTCCTGAACCTCATAGACGAGTTGTCCCGTTTTCCGTTCGTCATTCCCTGCCCCGATATGACCACTCCCACAGCCATCAAAGCCCAGCATAGTGTCTTCACCCTGTTCGGTTTCCCCAGCTATGTCCACAGCGACAGGGGCTCGTCGTTCATGAGCGACGAACTGCGTCAGTACCTGCTCAGTAAGGGCATCGCCTCGAGCAGGACTACCAGCTATAACCCCAGGGGAAACGGGCAGGTGGAGAGGGAGAACGCGACGGTCATCCAGACCGTCCTACTGACCCTACGGTGCAGGAATCTCCCGGTTTCTCACTGGCAGGAGGTCCTCCCCGATGCGCTCCACTCTATTAGGTCCTTCCTTTGCACAGCCACAAACCAGACCCCTCATGACCGATTGTTTGTTTTCCCTAGGGGAGCTACCTCAGGGGCCTCGCCTCCGCCTTGGCTGATGACTCTGGGTCCAGTCCTCCTCCGAAAACATGTTCGGAGCCAGAAGACCGACTCCCTGGGAGAGAGGGTCCAGCTCCTGCACTCCAACCCACACTATGCGTATATCAGACACCCCGATGGCCAGCAGGATACCGTCCCCCTCCGGGACCTGGCGCCCGCAGGCTCCGACACCACGACCACTACTGCATCCCCCACACTCTGTCCCGTCCAACCTCCCATGTTCAGCGCCCCTACCCCGATATGGTTCTCGCGCTCCCTCCCACCCGCTGCACCGGTCCACAGGAATGAAGCTCCAGAAGAGCCGCTCCAGGAGTCCACGCCTGTGCCTGCTCCGGGCCCAGCTCCACAGCCACCCAAAACGGCTGCAACACCAGTGCTTCGGCGGTCGCAACGTACGATCCAGGCACCAGACCGACTGAATCTGTAAACCCGTCACCCCCGCCGGACTTCATTTTTTTAAACAGGGGGTGAATGTGGTGAATGGAACTACTGTTAATTCACCAGTGCACTGTGATATCATGTTACTGCTGTATCGTGTTACGTTATGTGTTTAACCCTGTGGGCTCCACCTATGGGCCATTGTACGGCTTCACCCACAGGGGGATATTTCGGGGCATGTACGGGCTCGCCCATGGCTCCACCCTTACAGGAAGTATAAAGGCAGCTGACCTGCGGGGCCGCATTCATTGTTGTACCGGTCACAGGCAGGTTCAGTTGTAAGCTGATTAAAACCACGGTTTACTTCTCAACATGTCTCTCAGTGAATTGATGGTCGCATCAGCTGTATAAGAGCGGTGTGCGTTTTGCTGTGGTATACCCGGCGAGGCTGAGGGTTAACACACAACTCCAAAGATCACTTTTTTGAGATGGCGAAGGAAGCGGAGGCTTTCATTAAAGCACAGGGACTTGGACTGAACTTAGTGGGTTGGAATGGGATGCTTTTGGATGGGGATGGGGTGGACTGTTTGGGGACATTGTAATGTTTTTATATTTTTGTTTGGTTAACTGATTTATTTTTAATTTCTTTAAAATAAATTTGGAGTACCCAATTCATTTTTTACAATTATGGGGCAATTTAATGTGGATAATCCACCTAGCCTGCACATCTGGGGTTGGGGGGCGAAACCCACGCAAACGCGGACAGTGACCCAGAGCTGGGATCGAACCTGGAACCTCCGTGCCGTGAGGCAGCAGGGCTAACCCACTGCGCCACCATACTGCCTGGTTAACTGATTTATGATTCTGTATTGGAGGCAATATGTGGTTGAGAGTGTTGGGGGTGGGGGTTGGGGGGAGTGCTGAGGAAGTTGGGGATAACGATTGAGGCAGCTATGCGAATAATATGTGGCCCAAAATGGATAGTTGCAAAGTTTAAAGGTTTTGGTTGCAGACGGCGGGGAAGCAAAGGAATTTTGTTTCTTTTCATTGTTCATTGGGTGTGGACCCTGACTGGTGGGGGGAGGCTACCTCACTAGCAGGCAGTATTCAGTTAGTGAATGGGAGTGAAGTGGGGGAGGGGCTGCGGCCTGTTGGGACATGTTCAGACAGGTTTCGATGAGCCTAGAAGGTGTGAATGGTGGGAGAAGGGGTGGTTAGGAGAGATTATGGTTTGAAGGGAAGTAGCTGGGGGACTTCTGGGATTGGGGAAGGAGGGGGCTGCACATCTTTGGGTTGTGGGGGTGAAACCCACGCAGACATGGGGAGAATGGGGGCGGCACTAGAGCACAGTGGTTGGCACTGTTGCTTCACAACTCCAGGATCCCAGTTCAATTCCCGGCTTGAGTCACTGTCTGTGTGGAGTCTGCAAATTCTCCCCGAGTCTGCAAATTCTCCCCGTGTCTGCGTGTGTTTCCTCCTGGTGCTCAGGTTTCCTCCCACAAGTCCCGAAAGACGTGCTGTTAGGTAATTTGGACAATCTGAATTCTCCCTCTGTGTACCCGAACAGGTGCCGCAGTATGGCGACTAGGGGCTTTTCACAGTAACTTCATTGCAGTGTTGATGTAAGCCTACTTGTGACAATAAAGATTATTATTATTATTATGTGCATTGATGGCCTTTATGAAGGAGATCGGATCTGTGGCAGTTTATGCATCCTGGGGGTAGGAAATTCTCCTTTTTTCTCCCTAGTACGTAAGGTATATTCACGGATTGACTTTTTCATGAGGGGAAGGTCTCTTGCCTGCGGTGAGGAAAGCGGAATACTCTGAGATAGACATCTCAGATCATGCTCCACATTTAGTAGATTTGGTATTAGAGGTGGATCCGGTTCAGCGTTAGCATGGAGGCTGGATGTGGGTTTGTTTGCAGACTTGGGGGTTCTGCGGAAGGCTATCAAGGATGATGACTATGCAGGGTTCTGCCCTGAAAGCAGAGGTGAGAGAGGAAATAATCTTATATAAAGCACGTGCAGATCGGGA
Organism: Scyliorhinus torazame; assembly: GCF_047496885.1. NCBI lineage: Eukaryota > Metazoa > Chordata > Chondrichthyes > Carcharhiniformes > Scyliorhinidae > Scyliorhinus > Scyliorhinus torazame. The sequence continues at coordinate 131,745,726 of NC_092722.1, forward strand.
GGAATGCCAAATGTTGGTCGATGAAATCCTGTAGGTTGATGGTAGATACTCGAGTGACCCAACCCCAGAGCTCCTAGCTAGCAGGAAGAAGCTGCAGATGTAGTTTGACCTATTATCCACCGGTAAAGTGGTGCACTAGTTGCGGCGCTCAAAAGGGGGTGTTACATACGAGCATGGGGAGAAGGCCAGTCATCTCTTGGCTTGGCACATGTCTGCGTGGGTCTCATTCCCACAACCCGAAAAGATGGGCTGGATAGGTGGATTGGCCACTCTTTTGAGATCCACCAACAAAATAGAAAGGAAACAAATTCGGGACAAAGTAAAAAGGGGCACTGCCCGAATATAATAAAGATCAACGAAAACTTAAAATCATCAAGAGTGCAATTAAAGGGGTCAATAAAGCACCCCAACCCCTGCAGTGCCCACCAGGCACGGAAGGCCTCAATGGTGCCCGTGGGCACCGCATGCTCCCTTTCTAGAGCACCCGGCCGCGAATGTAGCCATGGAAGAAGGGCAGATCGTCCCATTGAACTGGGACCCTGGAGTTGTGAAGCAACAGTGCTATCCACTGTGCTCTAGTGCTGCCCCCATTCTCCCCATGTCTGCGGGGTTTCACCCCCACAACCCAAAGATGTGCAGCCCCCACCTTCCCCAATCCCAGATCGTCTGGTTGGATGACCCTCTCTTGCCCGCTGCCTGGACCTATAAATGGCACGCTTTGCCAGGCCCAGGAACAGGTTCACAAGGAGGTTCTCCGCATTCCCTGCCCCTCTCCGCACTGGGTGCCATTAGCGTGGAGCTGAAGTGCAAACAAAACTTCAACAAAAGATTTGACAGAAAACTAAAAAGGGAGTGCAGCCTATAAGACGTAACATAGACATAGGTTCAAAGACTCCACAAGGCTGGAAAAATGGCTGGCTTCTTGGGATTCTGTGAACCGGTGGCACTGCAGCATGTAACACCCTCCATTCCAGGTCCCCATGATTGAGGGGGGTGACACCTCCACAGAGGGACCTCCGCCGCCGGACGGTATCAAGGCGCGCCACGGCGTGTCTGGGCAACGGACGAGGGTAAGGAGGTGAAGGGTGTGCAGCAGCAGCCTGCACAGGAAACCCCTCCGTGAAGTGTAAAAAGGCACGGAAGGCATTTCCGTGAGGGGGCTAGAACCAGCCACAGCAGCCCCTGAGGGAGGTTTTGGAGCCTGGGGCCAATGTGGAATTCCGTCCGGCAGGGGTTCGCCCAGATGGGATACCACCGCGCACCTGCGTGTCCTCCAGACCGTGAGTGCATTCGTGTCCGAGCATAACTGTTTTGATGTCTCGGATGGCATTGGCTGCAGGCCGGATGTCCACCTCCGTGCATTGTGCAAACTCGTGGTGTGTCATCCAGCCTATTCCTCTGTCACCCAACATGTCCCCGATCCTGGTCACCCCAGCAGCCACAACTCGTTCCTCTGCCAGCCACTCAAAATGGTATTGGTGTAGGTGTGGATTCTTGAGTAGCGGCTCCCTGACGACAGCCACCACTCCTGATGGGGGAGAGCTGCGGTGCGAAGCGACCATGCTCCAGACTTTGAGCAGGTCCTGGTATAAGACGGGCAGCGCCTGCAGAGGGTAAAGAAGACCCTGCAGATCTATGAACAGAAGCTGCATGTCATAATTCAGGCCATACACTTGGCGGAAGAAATACGTCGCCAGGGCACACCATCGTGGAGGAGCCTCAATGTAAAGGTATCGCTGCAGGGCCTGAAAGCGTAAGGTCATCACCTGGGTGCAAAGGCACACCACAGCCTTGCTGCCCTCCCTAAACGGGAGACTCCGAACCTCAGCAGTGGCCCAGTGCAGTCTTTGTCCCAGAAGAACTCTACAAGCAGTCTCTGGATCATTGTGACAAAGTCAGGAGGAGGGGTCAAAGTGACCAGCCTCCACAACCTGGAGGCTATCAGTTGGTTTATGACGAGAACTCAACCCATGTAAAACAGAACTCTGAGCAGTCCTGTCCAGCGTGTCAAGCGAACGGTGACCTTGGCCTCCAGCTCCTGCCAGTTAGCCGGCCAAGATTCCTCAGCCGGGAAAAGATGTAAGTTTCCCAAGTAGAGGAAACTGATCCTGCTCCAGGTATAAAGCCTGAGGTCCTGTGGGAGGGGTCCATTCGCCACGGACTGACCAGGAGTCCTGAACACTTGGCCCAGTTGATCCTGGCAAAGGATGCGGTGGAGTATACAGCCTGGCACTCTCTCATCCTCCCCCAGTAGTTGGAGGTGGGGGAGGAGGAGATCCGTAGGGAAGTAGGGTGGAACATTGGACAATATGACCCTCTTGGTGGTGGCCTCAAGAGGATCCACAACCACGTAGGTTCCGCCCACCACAAGTCCCTTTTCAAGGGCGAGGTGGACCGCCCTCTCGACCCTCCAGGAAAAACACAACCTTCCCGTGCATGCGAGAGGTGGCCACAATGGCCGAGGGGCCGATCACACTGGCCATTGCGCGAATGCATGCCTCAATGGTGACGGTGGGGTGTGTGTAGCACGTTACGCCCAGCTTTCGGGTCAGCCGAAGAGGCTACCACCCCCGCATAGGTGACTTTGGTATGGCCCTGCCACGGGCGTAGGTGGAGTGGCCATTGGGGCAAGTGCCATGCCCACCCCAATGTGGACCTTGTACTGCATGTGGGATTGATGTACAGGAGGGTGCAGGGGAGGGGGGTTTGGGGAAGAGTGAAGTGGAATAGTGTTCTCTCCCTCAAGAAGGTATACAGAGGAAAAGGAAAGGAAGAGAGGGTAGGAGAGAAGAAGGATATTGCCAGAGGTGGGCACCGTAGATGGACTGTGCCAGAGGTGGAAGACTCCTGTACGGTGTTATGGACCAGGGCTCAGAAACTCCTATGAATTTGCTAGGATGAGCACAAGAGCCTTGACTTCAGGTGTGATTCATTTTTAAAAAATAAATTAGAGTACCCAATTCATTTTTTCCAATTAAGGGGCAATTTAGCGTGTTCAATCCACCTACCTTGCACATCTTTGGGTTGTGGGGGCGAAACCTACGCAAACACTGGGAGAATGTGCAAACTCCACACGGACAGTGACCCAGAGCTGGGATCGAACCTGGAACCTTGGCACCGTGAGACTGCAGTGCTACCACTGCACCACTGTGCTGCCCCAGGTGTGATTCATCAGACACCCTAGGCGCTTTTATCAGAACAAAATTTATAAGAATGTAATTAACGGACTTCCGGTTGCGGCCATGCCTGGGTAGGTCGCACGTTCGGCAGCTCCCACCGAGATCGGACATTTGGGCCTGTTAACGGACCTTTCGCGGCACTTTGGCGGTGATCTCCGGTGGGGCAGTAAACACTGGTGAGGCTCCCCCCCCCCCCCCCAGCACTGTATGGAGTGGGGCAGTAAAGAAGGCTGGATTGGTGAAACGAGGGGAACGGGCGCGAAACGACAAAGTGGCAGCAGGCGCGGACCAGGAGGCGTGGGCGCAGTGGTCGCAGGAGCAGCAGGAGTTCCTGAGAAGCTGCTTCACAGAGCTCAAGGCAATCGAAGAGGTGGAAAAAAAGGTCTCTGAAAATGAGGATGAGATCTTGGGCCTGGCGGTCAGGGTGGAGGCAAAAGATGGCAGGAGAAACTGGAAGACCTTGAAAGTAGGTCGAGGAGGCAGAACCTGCGAATCCTGGGCCTCCCGAAGGTGCGGAGGGGTTGGATGTGAGCGCACTTGTGACCACGATGTTGGGGTCGCTGATGGGCGCGGGGGCCTTCCCGTGGCCCCTGGAACTGGACAGGGCGCACAGAGTCCTGGCAAGGAGGCCTAGGGCGAACGAACCACCGAGGGCTATGGTGGTAAGATTCCATCGCTTCACAGACCAGGATCGTGTCCTACGGTGGGCAAAGATGGAGCGAAGCAGTAAATGGGAGAACTGTGAGATTCGAATTTACCAGGACTGGGAAGCAGATCTAGTTAAGAGGTGTGCGGGATTCAACCGGGCCAAGACGGCCCTCCACAACAAAGGGGTGAAGTTTGGGCTGCTACATCCGGCGAGGCTGTGGGTCATGTACCAAGGCCGGCACCACTACTTTGATACGCCGGACGAGGCATGGACATTCATTAAGAATGAGAAGTTGGACTTGAACTAATGGGCAGCTGCACGTTGTTGGAATGCCCAGATGAAGAGGTGTAACCGGGTGCTCTCCTAATGTAAGATTGGAAGCAGAGTGTAAGTTGTATGGGGGCTAGGGAGGTGGCTGGAGGGGGCTATGTTATGTTGGTTTGCCCCGTTCTCTCTTTGTTTTTGCCCTCGGGATCCTTTGCCAGCTCTGCTTTTGCGGAGCCACGCCGCAGAAGGGGGAGCTGGGCCCGTCAGTTAGGGCAGCTCGCCAGGTGGGGAGGGTCGTTCGGTGTTCGGGGCAACGCCCGGAGTTTGTTCGTTTTCCTTTTTTTTTTTTCTTTTCTTTTTTTCTCTTTTCTTTTTTTTTCTTGTTACACGGGAAGAATGGGGTGGCTCGCTCTCTCTCTTACCCTGTGGGGGAGGAGAGGTTGGGGGCCCGAAGAAGGAGACAACAGTAGGATTGGAGGTAGAGGTGGGAGCGGCGGGGGTCAGCTGATTTACAGAAGTGCAAAGGGGGGAGAGTTAGTGTTAAGTGGGGGCTTGACATGGGGGATTGGGGTTGGGGGGGGGGGCGGAGGGGGGGAATGCTGCTTTGCTGGCTGAAGGGGAGCCAACCTTTGGGAACAGGCGGAGAGTTGGGACAGAGAGCCTCCGGCGGGAGGGCTTGAGTGAGCGGGGGGCGCGGGCACGTGGCTGGCCGAAAAAAGGAGATGGCTAGTCTGCGGGGAGGGTGTGGTCAACCCCCCAACCAGGCTGATCAGTTCTCTTTCTTCTCCCACGTGCATAAAGTGTACTCTCGGATTTATTTTTTCGATTTGAGCAGGGCGCTGATCCCAGGGATGGAGGGGGTAGAGTACTCGGCCATTGCGGTCTTGGACCGTGCACCGCACTGGGCGGACGTGAGACTGGGGGCGGAGGGAGGGCAGCGCCCTCTCTGGAGATTGGATGTGGGACTGTTGGCGGACAAGGAGGTCTGTGGGCGGATTAGGAAGAGCATCTAAAACTATGTGACAACAAACGATACGGGAGAGGTAACAGTGACTACGGTCTGGGAGGCCTTGAAGGCAGGTATCAGAGGGGAGTTAATCTCTATCAGGTCCCACAGAGAGAAGAAGGATAGGGCGGAGAGGGAGAGGTTAGTGGGAGAGATACTCAGGATAGACAGGAGGTACGCGGAGACCCCTGAGGAGGGGCTGCTAAAGAAGCGCCGGAGTTTGCAGGCGGAGTTTGACCTGCTGACCACAGGGAAAGCAGAGGCACAGCTCAGGAAGGTGAAAGGGGCAGTATATGAGTATGGGGAGAAAGCTGGCGCACCAACTTCGAAGGAGGGAGGTGGCCAGGGAAATTGGGGGAGTTAGGGATAAGGGGGGTAACATGGTCCTGAGCCCGGAAGAGACCAACAAAGTCTTCAAGGAGTTCTACTGCAAGCTGTATGAGTCAGAGCCCCCGGAGGGGAGGGAAGGGATGAAGCAATTTATGGACCGATTGAGGTTCCCAAGGGTGGACGAGAAGCTGGTGGAGGGATTGGGGGCCCCGATTGAGTTGGAGGGTTACCCTGTAGAATTCGGAGCTGCCGAGCCCACTTCTGCTAAGAACCGTTAACGATGCCAAGGAGAGGGGAACCCACCCCCCCCCGTCGATGTCGCAGGCTTCGATCTCGCTCATCCTTAAGCGGGACAAGGATCCTTTGCAGTGTGGGTCCTACAGGCCGATATCGCTCCTAAATGTAGATGCCAAACTGCTGGCGAAGATCTTGGCCACCAGAATACAGGACTGTGTCCCGGGGCTGATTGACGAGGATCAGACAGGGTATGTCAAGGACAGGCAATTGAACATGAACGTGCGGCGGCTCCTAAACGTTATTATGATGCCCTCAGAAGGAGGAGATGCAGAGGTAGTGGCTGCAATGGATGCGGAGAAAGCCTTTGATCGGGTGGAGTGGGAGTACCTGTGAGAAGCGTAAAGTAGATTTGGATTTGGTGAGGAATACATAGGGTGGGTCAAACTACTGCATGAGGCCCCCGTAGCAAGTGTGTCCACGAACTGACTGAGGTCGGAGTATTTTCGGCTGCACCAAGGAACGAGGCAGGGGTGCCCCCTGTTCCCGCTGCTATTTGCCCTGGCAATTGAGCCATTGGCCATGGCGTTGAAGACTTCAAGAAACTGGAGGGGGCTGGCTCGGTGGGGGGAGGGGGGGGCGTCATGTTTCGCTCTGCGCAGATGACCTGCTCCTGTATATTTCGGACCCGCTAGAGGGTATGGGGGGAGGTTATGCGGATCCTAAAGGACTTCGGGATTTCTTGGGGTACAAGTTGAACATGGGGAAAAGTGAGCTCTTTGTGATCCATGCGAGGGGCCAGGAGCAGAGACTGGGGGAGCTCCCGCTCAAGAGGGTGGAGAGGAGCTTTCGGTACCTGGGTATATAGGTGGCTAGGAATTGGGATGCCCGACACAAGCTCAATCTATCTCGGATGATAGAGCAGATGGGGGGAGACTTCAGAAGGTGGGACATGCTCCCGCTTTCCCTGGCGGGTAGGGTGCAGGCCGTGAAAATGACGGTCCCTTCCCAGGTTTCTGTTCGTATTCCAGTGCCTTCCCATCTTCATCCCAAATCCTTCTTCAAGCGGGTGAACAGGATTATCACGGGATTTGTGTGGGCAAACAAGACCCCGCGAGTTAAAAGGCTGTTCTTAGAGCGCAGCCGGGGGGGAAGGAGGGCTGGCGCTGCCGAACTTCTGCAGGTATTACTGGGCGGCTAATATAGCGATGATTAGGAAATGGGTAATGGACAAGGGGGCGGCATGGAAGGGGCTAGAGGCGGCATCCTGCGAGGACACCAGCTTAGGGGCACTGATGACGGCACCGCTGCTGTTCTCGCCGGCACGGTACACCACAAGCCCGGTGGTGACGGTGATACTGAGGATCTGGGGTCAGTGGAGAAGGCACAGGAGGGAGGAAGGGGCCTCAGTCTGGACCCCGATATGGCATAATCATAGATTTGTTCCGGGCAAGATAGACGGAGGGTTTCAAAGTTGGCTTGGGGCGGGTATCAAAAGGCTGGGGGACCTGTTTATAGATGGGACTTTTCCTAGCCTGAAGGCGCTAGAGAAGAAATTTAGTCTACCTCTGGGGGATGCCTTTAGATACCTCCAAGTCTGCGCTTTTCTGAAGAAACAGGTGGTGGCACTCCCGCTACTGCCCCCCCCGCAGGATACAGGACAGGGTGGTCTCTGGCATCTGGGTAGGGGAGCACAAGGTGTCGCACGTATACCAAGAACTGCAGGAGGCAGAGGAACTCTCGGCGGAGGAGCTGAAGGGCAAGTGGGAGGAGGAGCTGGATGAGGGCATGTGGGCTGATGCCCTAGGCAGTGTTAATTCCTCCTCATCAGGAGCTGCGAGTCAGAGCGGAGATTTTAAAAGATCGCGGCCTAGTTTCGGGAGCCGTGAGGAGGAGGAGCAGTCTCTGTCAGGGAGAGAACCTGAGAACATCTAAAACACTCCGAAGGTAAGAAGGTAAGTAAGTGATTTTTACTCATTTTTACTTTTATACCTTTTTCAAATTGTGTGTGTCGGGGGGGAAACTGAAGTGACATCACAGAAAAGCCGTGACCTGAGTGGCTGGTTGGGAATCTACACTAAATTAAAAAAATTAAGCATTGGTAACTAATTCAACATAATTACTTAATTATAATTCAGAGGGGTATCTAAGCCAGAGATCAGAGAGTACTATATTTAGCTTTTGCATTTATATTAGAAATCTAGTGCTAGGAAACAGATAGTTAACAATAACTTTAAAAAAATAAAAATAATAATTAAAAAAAAAAACTTGTAATTTTAATTAATTGACGCAATGTCAGTTAGAGGGGTGCTGTGCTCTGACTGTGAGATGTGGCAGGTCCGGGAGGCTTCCAGCGTCCCGGATGGCTTAATCTGCAGAAAGTGCACCCAACTGGAGCTCCTCACAGACCGCATGGTTCGGTTGGAGCAGCAATTGGATGCACTTAGGAGCATGCAGGTGGCGGAAAGCGTCATAGATAGCAGTTATATAAATGTGGTCACACCCAAGGTGCAGGCAGAGAAATGGGTGACCACCAGAAAGGGCAGGCAGTCAGTGCAGGAATCCCCTGTGGTTGTCCCCCTCTCGAACAGGTATACCCCTTTGGATACAGTCGGGGGGGGGAGATAGCCTATCAGGGGAAAACAGCAGCAGCCAGAGCAGTGGCACCACGGCTGGCTCTGATATTCAGAAGGGAGGGTCAAAGCGCAGAAGAGCAATAGTAATAGGGGACAGGGGATAGTCAGGGGCACAGATAGGCGCTTCTGTGGACGTGACAGAGACTCCAGGGTGGTATGTTGCCTCCCTGGTGCCAGGGTCCAGGATGTCTCCGAACGGGTAGAGGGCATCCTGAAGGGGGACGGTAAACAGGCAGAGGTCATTGTACATATTGGTACTAACGGCATAGGCAGGAAGGGGCATGAGGTCCTGCAGCAGGAGTTCAGGGAGCTAGGCAGAAAGTTAAAAGACAGGACCTCTAGGGTTGTAATCTCGGGATTAATCCCTGTGCCACGTGCCAGTGAGGCTAGAAATAGGAAAATAGAGCAGCTAAACAAGTGGCTAAACAGCTGGTGTAGGAGGGAGGGTTTCCGTTATCTGGACCACTGGGAGCTCTTCCGGGGCAGGTGTGACCTATATAAGAAGGACGGGTTGCATCTAAACTGGAGAGGCATAAATATCCTGGCCACGAGGTTTGCTAGTGTCACACGGGAGGGTTTAAACTAGTATGGCAGGGGGGTGGGCACGGGAGCAATAGGTCAGAAGGTGAGAGCATTGAGGGAGAACTAGGCAATAGGGACAGTGGGGCTCTGAGGCAGAGCAGATTGGGAGAAGTTGCTGAACACAGTGGGTCTGGTGGCCTGAAGTGCATATGTTTTAATGCAAGAAGTATTACGGGTAAGGCAGATGAACTTAGAGCTTGGATTAGTACTTGGAACTATGATGTTGTTGCCATTACAGAGATCTGGTTGAGGGAAGGGCAGGATTGGCAGCTAAACGTTCCAGGATTTAGATGTTTCAGGCGGGATAGAGGGGGATGTAAAAGGGGTGGCGGAGTTGCGCTACTGGTTCGGGAGAATATCACAGCTGTACTGCGAGAGGACACCTCAGAGGGCAGTGAGGCTATATGGGTAGAGATCAGGAATAAGAAGGGTGCAGTCACAATGTTGGGGGTTTACTACAGGCCTCCCAACAGCCAGCGGGAGATAGAGGAGCAGATAGGTAGACAGATTTTGGAAAAGAGTAAAAACAACAGGGTTGTGGTGATGGGAGACTTCAACTTCCCCAATATTGACTGGGACTCACTTAGTGCCAGGGGCTTAGACGGGGCGGAGTTTGTAAGGAGCATCCAGGAGGGCTTCTTAAAACAATATGTAGACAGTCCAACTAGGGAAGGGGCGGTACTGGACCTGGTATTGGGGAATGAGCCCGGCCAGGTGGTAGATGTTTCAGTAGGGGAGCATTTCGGGAACAGTGACCACAATTCAGTAAGTTTTAAAGTGCTGGTGGACAAGGATAAGTGTGGTCCTAGGATGAATGTTAAATTGAGGAAAGGCAAATTATAACAATATTAGGCGGGAACTGAAGAACATAGATTGGGGGCGGATGTTTGAGGGCAAATCAACATCTGACATGTAGGAGGCTTTCAAGTGTCAGTTGAAAGGAATTCAGGACCGGCATGTTCCTGTGAGGAAGAAGGATAAATACGGCAATTTTCGGGAACCTTGGATAACGAGGGATATTGTAGGCCTTGTCAAAAAGAAAAAGGAGGCATTTGTCAGGGCTAAAAGGCTGGGAACAGACGAAGCCTGTGTGGAATCTCAGGAAAGTAGGAAGGAATTTAAGCAAGGAGTCAGGAGGGCTAGAAGGGGTCACGAAAAGACATTGGCAAATAGGGTTTTGGAAAATCCCAAGGCTTTTTACACGTACATAAAAAGCAAGAGGGTAGCCAGGGAAAGGGTTGGCCCACTGAAGGATAGGCAAGGGAATCTATGTGTGGAGCCAGAGGATATGGGCGAGGTACTAAATGAATACTTTGCATCAGTATTCACCAAAGAGAAGAAATTGGTAGATGGGTCACATTGAGATCCAAAAAGACGAGGTGTTGGGTGTCTTAAAAAATCTTAAGGTAGATAAGTCCCCAGGGCCTGATGGGATCTACCCCAGAATACTGAAGGAGGCTGGAGAGGGAATTGCTGAGGCCTTGACAGAAATCTTTGGATCCTTACTGTCTTCAGGTGATGTCCCGGAGGACTGGCGAATAGCCAATGTTGTTCCTCTGTTTAAGAAGGGTAGTAAGGATAATCCAGGGAACTACAGGCCGGTGAGCCTTACTTCAGTGGTAGGGAAATTACTGGAGAGGATTCTTCGAGACAGGATCTACTCCCATTTAGAAGCAAATGGACGTATTAGTGAGAGGCAGCATGGTTTTGTGAAGGGGAGGTCGTGTCTCACTAACTTGATAGAGTTTTTCGAGGAGGTCACTAAGATGATTGATGCAGGTAGGGCAGTGGATGTTGTCTATATGGACTTCAGTAAGGCCTTTGACAAGGTCCCTCATGGTAGACTAGTACAAAAGGTGAAGTCACACGGGATCAGGGGTGAGCTGGCAAGGTGGATACAGAACTGGCTAGGTCATAGAAGGCAGAGAGTAGCAATGGAAGGATGCTTTTCTAATTGGAGGGCTGTGACCAGTGGTGTTCCACAGGGATCAGTGCTGGGACCTTTGCTGTTTGTAGTATATATAAATGATTTGGAGGAAAATGTAACTGGTCTGATTAGTAAGTTTGCAGACGACACAAAGGTTGGTGGAATTGCGGATAGCGATGAGGACTGTCAGAGGATACAGCAGGATTTAGATTGTTTGGAGACTTGGGCGGAGAGATGGCAGATGGAGTTTAATCCGGACAAATGTGAGGTAATGCATTTTGGAAGGTCTAATGCAGGTAGGGAATATACAGTGAATGGTAGAACCCTCAAGAGTATTGAAAGTCAAAGAGATCTAGGAGTACAGGTCCACAGGTCATTGAAAGGGGCAACACAGGTGGAGAAGGTAGTCAAGAAGGCATACGGCATGCTTGCCTTCATTGGCCGGGGCATTGAGTATAAGAATTGGCAAGTCATGTTGCAGCTGTATAGAACCTTAGTTAGGCCACACTTGGAGTATAGTGTTCAATTCTGGTCGCCACACTACCAGAAGGATGTGGAGGCTTTAGAGAGGGTGCAGAAGAGATTTACCAGAATGTTGCCTGGTATGGAGGGCATTAGCTATGAGGAGCGGTTGAATAAACTCGGTTTGTTCTCACTGGAACGAAGGAGGTTGAGGGGCGACCTGATAGAGGTCTACAAAATTATGAGGGGCATAGACAGAGTGGATAGTCAGAGGCTTTTCCCCGGGGTAGAGGCGCCAATTACTAGGGGGCATAGGTTTAAGGTGAGAGGGGCAAGGTTTAGATTAGATGTACGAGGCAAGTTTTTTTTACGCAGAGGGTAGTGGGTGCCTGGAACTCGCTACCGGAGGAGGTGGTGGAAGCAGGGACGACAGTGACATTTAAGGGGCATCTTGACAAATACATGAATCTGATGGGTATAGAGGGATACGGACCCAGGAAGTGTAGAAGATTGTAGTTTAGTGGGGCAGCATGGTCGGCACGGGCTTGGAGGGCCGAAGGGCCTGTTCCTGTGCTGTACATTTCTTTGTTTTTTGTTCTTTGCCAGGCTTAGCCTAATTCAGTTTAAGGTGGTCCACCGAGCACACATGACGACAGCGAGAATGAGCAAGTTCTTTGGGGTGGAGGACAGGTGTGCGAAATGCTCAGGGAGCCCAGCAAACCATGTCCATATGTTCTGGGCATGCCTGGCACTTAAATAATTCTGGCAGGGCTTTGCAAAGGCTATGTCCAAGGTCTTAGACGCTCGGGTAAAGCCAAGTCCAGAGATAGCGATATTTGGGGTGTCGTAAGATCAGGGAGTGCAGGAAGCGAAGGAGGCCTTGTTTCCTAGCCTTTGCCTCCCTGGTAGCGTGGAGACGGATCTTGTTAATGTGGAGGGACTCGAAGGCCCCGAGTGTAGAGACCTGGGTTAGTGACATGGCTGAGTTTCTCAGTCTTGAGAGGATAAAGTTTGCCTTGAGAGGGTCCTTGCTGGGGTTCTCCAGGCGGTGGCAGCCATTCCTTGACGTGCTGGCAGAACGTTGAAAGGTCAGCAGCAGCGCCAATCCGGCGGGGGGGGGGGGGGGGGGGGGGTAGGTGGGGAACTGTGTATGGAATGTATACTCTTTTGTAAATGGACTATAACCACCCGTTTGTTAAATTTTCTCCTATTTGTTATTGGTTATGTAAAATTTTGTTTAAGAAAAACTTGAATAAAAACAATTTTTAAAAAAATAATGTAATTAACATATATATAACGCTTATCAAGAATTTGTTATCCATTACAAACATGGAAAAACACACCACAGCTACAGTAATCTATGTATATAACTTAATGAAACCCCTTAGTTGCTGTTCCAATTCACTACAAAATCCAGTGAACTAAAACCTCTTTCAAGGGCATGGCCCAGCACGCTGTAATCTCACTTGAATGGGACTGATCCTTTCCCCGAGATCCACCCTCTAACCAGCAGATTCAATACTCCTTCCAGAAAGCAACTCTATCTTTAAAGTTACAAAGGCAGTTTGCCACACCCAATGTGCTTTCAGTTCACAGCTTTAAAATAAAAACACCGCTTCTCTTCTGCAGTCCAAACCAACAAACTGAAACCCAAAACACCAGCCACAGCCCAGCTCCACCCACAAATTAAATCACCGAAGCCGTGCTACAAGCCATGTGATGAGAGAAAACCTTTCTTAAAGGGACACTCACATGACAACAGCTGGAGCGTGGGAGCAAAGGCAGATCTTCAGCCTGGGATGGGGGGGGGGGCCCAGCACACACACACAGTCTGTACTCCTAGGACCACACTGACGTAAGTAGATGCAGTTGCGTGAGGTCTTCAGCCTGTGAAGGGCGTAGCAAAACGACAGTTCGTGCTCCCTATCCTGGAACGACCACACCGAAGAATCAGACGTCCACCCCACCAAAAGAAGCTGCTGGTATGCAAGCGGGTCTGCAACCCAGGAGGGGTTCAGCAATCATACCATCTTCTGGATCTCTGTGTCCTGACTTCGTCCTTGCTGGAGTCAGTTGTCAATGAATGGGAGGGCTAGGCACCGCCCTCAGCCCCGGAGGGGCCCAGCGGACATGCAGCCCAAAAGGCTCTGCTCCCACCTTGTTGTTAAAAGTTGCCTTCTTCCTGTCCTCTCATCTCTTCCTCCTCCTTCCCTCCTCTCTGCAGGCAGCTCAGCAGCAAACAGCACGTCTGGTGGATCCCCCTGTCCTGGCTCCATCTTTGCAGGAGGCTGATGTTAATCGGCTAGAGGACCGGGCCAGGCAGGGCGGTGTTGAAAGTTGCCTTCTTCCAGTCCTTCTCTTCTCTCTTCTTCCTTCTCTACCTTCCCTACCCTGCTCTCCCCAGGCAGCTCAGCAGAAAACAGGTAGCAGACTGAGTGGCAACAATAGAGAGAGAGAGAGAGCAGCAGCAGCAGCCACTCACCACCACAGCACAACCTCACAACTCCAAAGTCCCTCACAACTGGGAGTGCTGGCTTCGGACTGGCCACACTAAATTGCCCCTTAATTGGAATAAAGAATTGGGTATTCTAAATTTATAAATATAAACCTCGGCTTGCCAGTTAAGGTGGCAGGCGGCCTCACGAGAGATTATTCGGGTGTGAAACTCGGGTAATGGAGGATTCAGTATCGGTGGAGGGTATTAAGGCCAAGTGCGAAGAGGAGATGGGTGTTAAGGACAAGTGCGGGCGCTGTACAGAAGTCCGGCCAACCATGTGCATATATTTTGGTCGTGTCCCAAGCTTGTGGATTTTGGGGTCTCCTTTCGCACCATGCCAGCGATTCTGAAAATTGAGCTGGTTCCCTGCCACTTGGTAGCCATATTTGGGGTGTCAGACTTGCCAAGGCTGCTGATAGGAGTGGGGGTCGATATCCTGGCCTTCGCCTCACTGATTGCCCGGAGGCGAGTGCTGATGGGGTGGTCAGCTTGTCCATCTGGTGCCTCATTGTGGCTTCGAGATCTGATGGAGTTCCTATCGAGAAAGTCAAGTACACTGTGAGGGGAGCAATTGAGGAGTTCCACCAAAGCTGTCAGCCGTTTAGTTTATATTTCAAAGAGCTGGTCACCGTTAGTTGCGAAAGGAGGATGGGGGTGGGGGTAAGGGGGAGGGATTAGGTGTTTTGGGATGGGTGGGGCTAGGGCACAGGAGGGTGGTACATTGGATTGGCTGTTGTTATTTGGATTGGTTTTGTTGTCTTTGTATCATGTATAAAATGAAAATTGTTGAATAAGAATATTTTTTAAAAGAGTGAAGAGTAAGATCTGATGAAGTGTAAGACCAGCATTGTACCCAATCCCATTGGTTTCCTGACAGGACAGTTAATTTAAAATTGCACCCCACCTCCCTCCCCTGACTTGGAACATGGATCATCCTTCACCTATTAAAGTAAGAAAGTGTAATTCTGTCTTACAGACATCAAATAGACTTTAATTCTCCTTTTGTTGTACTGTTTCTAGGAATAAGGAGATCTGATTAATGCATAATACAGATAAAATGTGGGCAGCACGGTGGCGCAGTGAGTTAGCACTGCGGCCTCAAGGCGCCGAGGTCCCAGGTTCGATCCAGGCTCTGGGTGACTGTCCGTGTGGAATTTGCACATTCTCCCCGTGTTTGCGTGGGTTTTGCCCCCACAATCCAAAAGATGTGCAAGCTAGGTGGATTGGCCTCGCTAAATTGCCCCTTAATTGGGAAAAAAAATGAATTGGGTACTCAAAATTTTTTTTAAAATAATAATAATAATACAGATAAAATGCCTTTTTGTCAAAGTGTTTTTTCAAAGTCAGCCGCAGAATTGGATCCATCAGGGCAATATTGCCATTGAGTAACATTTTTAATTTTCCGGGACTGAGTAATTCATAACCAGTTCAGTACTTACTTGCTGTGTGTACCTGCTCTGAAAATGACAAGCAAGAGATGGTAGGGAACAAGTCATAAGCCTGTAATCGAATGGAAATCTTCCAATGATATCATAAACTGAAGGCAGCACTTGGATATAATTTCAATGTTAAGATTTGATCATAGCCCTGGAGTTTTAGAAAATAACATGTTTCTAAATAAGTTTTACATATCATTTATGCTATTTCTGTGCTTCATTTTTGGATTGTTTCTTGTAACTGACCATTGCTCCATGTTCTTGATACAGAATGATGTAGGAACTTAGGAACTAAATGTTTTGTGGTGTTGTTATTAGACTTGGTGAACAAAAACCCAAAGCTGATTACTCAATAATTCTATGACATTGTATTTTGTGCAAAGGATACTTTGATGTATAGTTTGGAACATTATGAACATAATGACAGGCAGACTTTTGTGGTAAAAAAGCAAATGTTGATTAATTGACAGGAAGCAATGTTTTAGGGGTTAATGGGTATTGTTTGGATTGGAGGAGGGTTGGAAGTTTTGTACCCTAAAGGTGAGTCCTGGATCCACTTTTGCTCTCAATTTGGACTTGGGACAAGGACAACGCAAATAGCTGACAACACAAACTGAGTTTGGCAAACGGCAAGGCACGTTGTGAAGAACTCAAGAAGGATACATACAGGTTGGTTGAATGGAGATGTAAATTACTGTGGAAAGTTTTAAGGTAAATTATTGTAGGAGGAAGTCACATAATAGAAGGCTGTAGAAAGGTATGATTGAACAGAACAGAGTGACCTCAGACTTCAAACATATAATTCTCTAAATTACAGAGAAAGTTAATAAAAAAGGACCAATAATATTTTGAGAGACATGGAAGAATGATACATTTGTACAAAACAATTGTTAAGCCACTCTTGGGAGCACTCGGGGCTTTTCACAGTAACTTCATTTGAAGCCTACGTGTGACAATAAGCGATTTTCATTCATTTCATTCATTCATTATGTGTAGTTTTGTTACTCCATTGGAGAAGAACATCAGAAACATAGCGTTGTGCAGCACAAATTCACCAAGAGTCTGCCAAGAGCAGGAAACTATACCAGATTCTATAGGAAACACTTAAGATGCTGGTATTGTTGACCATGAAGGAAAGATGTCCCGCAAATGCATGCTTTTTGTCCTGTGTTTTTTGCCCTGTTATTCTCACAATGCAACTGCTGTTTGTAGAATGTACATGATTTAGATCAGCTTTAGTTTTGTGTGCAGTTCTGGTCACCTCACTATAGGAAGGATGTGGAAGCATTGGAAAGGGTGCAAAGGCGATTTACCAGGATGCTGCCTGGTTTACAGGATAGGTCTTATGAGGAAAGGTTGAGGGAGCTAGGGCTTTTCTCTTTGGAGTGGAGGAGGATGAGAGGCGACTTAATAGAGGTTTATAAGATGATGAGGGGGATAGATAGAGTGGACGTTCAGAGACTATTTCCTCGGGTGGATGTAGCTGTTACAAGGGGGCATAACTATAAGGTTCTGGGTGGGAGATATAGGAGGGATGTCCGAGGTAGGTTCTTTACTCGGAGAGTGGTTAGGGTGTGGAATGGACTGCCTGCTGTGATAGTGGAGTCGGACACTTTAGGAACTTTCAAGCGGTTATTGGATAGGCACATGGAGCACACCAGAATGACGGGGAGTAGGTTAGCTTGATCTTGGTTTTGGATAATGCTCGGCACAACATCGAGGACCGAAAGGCCTGTTCTGTGCTGTACTGTTCTATGTTCTTTCTAAAGATGGTTAAGAGGATATTTGATTGAGATTTTAAAAAATGTTGAAGTGGCCAAAGGGATGACTATTTTAGTCATCCAGGGGCTGATTTAGCACAGGGCTAAATCGCTGGCTTTGAAAGCAGACCAAGGCAGGCCGTACCAGTCTCCCCGAACAGGCACCGGAATGTGGCGACTAGGGGCTTTTCACAGTAACTTCATTTGAAGCCTACTTGTGACAATAAGCGATTTTCATTTCATTTCCTCTGGTTAGGCAGTAAGTTTTAAGGAATTATCAATTTAGAGTGATCAGCAAAAAGGATCGAAGCAGTTTCTCTGCTTAAATGTTTCCTTTGGGCATGAAATGCTTTGTCACAGGGAGCAGTAAATGCAGTGTGTTTGGTTTAAACATAAACAGGTTAATTTCTGAAGTAGGGTCTGCTTCTTTGCCCAATCCGTGGTGGAGGACGGGTTACTATGGGTTGGACTTGCCTTTGAGCAGAGAATTCCAAACAAAGAATATGGATACAAAATATCAACAGTAACTCACAATAGACAGACACATGGGATTATACTTTACATAAAGTTTGTTTTTAAAAATATTTTTGTTCTCCTTTTTAACATTTTCATCCAAATTTACACCCACCAACAAACAATCAATGGTAACAAATACAATGTCAATCCCCTGGCCAACAATTCTTTCCTCCCACCAACTCCCAACAACCCTCAACATTTTAAATACAAACATCAAAGAAAAGGATTCAGGAATCCACCATCCCTCATACATAGTCACCAACAACTTACACAGTCGGATCTGCATTTACCTAAACAATTCCCCCTGCCCCAACCCATATTTTGCCCCAACTCCTTCATTTCCACAAACCAGCCCCTAGAAACAAATCCTTTAATGCCCTGACTCCCTTCTCCTCCCATCTCCGAAAACTCCCATCCCACTTCCCTGGCTCAAATCTGATTCCCCCAAATCGGCATTTCCCTTGACTCAGCCCCCAGCCTAAAGTGCTGCCGCAACTGCCTCCAGATTCTCAACGTCGCTACTACTACCGGACTCCGAGTATTTCCCCGGGGCCATCGGGAACAGCGCTGTTGCCAACAACTTCTGGTAGTCCCCCCCCTCTAACCCAGCTCCTCACCTTCTCAGCATTCACTGCCCAGTAATAATATAGTAAATTCGGAAGACCCAACATCCCTGACTGCCGTCCTCTCTAATCCTAGCCACCTTCTCCCCCCCCCCCCCCAATATAAATGAGGTAATCATCTTTTCAACCTCTTTGAAAAATGCCTTTGGTAGGAAGATCGGCAGGCACTGAATAAAAACCGAGAACCGCGGCAACACGTTCATTTTAACCGCCTGTACCCAAACTGCCAGCGACAGAGGGAGACCATCCCACCTTGTCAGATCAGCTTTCACGTTCCCCACCAGGATAGTAATGTTATAACTAGGGAGCCCCACTCAATCCCGTGCCACCTGCACCCCCAGATATCAAAATTGAGTCCCCACTATACGGAATGGTAGCCCCCCACCCCTGCCCCAACCCCTAGCCGAAATACCTCAATGTGCACTTTTATCTAAATTTTGTTCATATCCCAAAAAAGACCCAAACACACAAAGCAGCTCCAATATGCCCCCCATCGACACACTCAGTTCCGATACATACAACAGCAAGTCGTCTGCATACAAAGATACCCTATGCTCATTCTCCATCCCCCACACTATCCCTTTTGACACCTCCAAAGTCTTCATGCGATGGCCAATGGCTCAATCGCAAGCGCGAACAACAGGCCGGACATAGGACATCCCTGCCTGGTCCCACGGTGCAGAGCAAAATATCCCGAATTCATGTTATTCTTACGGACACGCACCCTTGGCTCTCTGTACAGCAGCCTTACCCAATCTACAAATCGTGGCCCAATCCCGAACCACCATCAAATACCCCCGCGCTACTCTCTACTCGGTCAAACGCCTTCTCGACGTCCAATGCCACAACCACTCCTGTCTCCCTCTGCCGGCGCCATAACCACATTCAGTACCCTCCTAATGTTCGAAAAGAGCTGCCCGTTTGGTCCCTGTTTGATCTTCCCCGATCACCTTCGGGAGGCACTCCTCCAACATACCGGCCAATACCTTCGCCAACACCTTTTGTGTCCACATTCAAAAGTGATATAAGGCTGTACGACCCACGTCGGATCCTTATCCTTCTTGAGCAACAGGGAGATCGATGCCTGCCCCAAAGTCTGTGGCAACACCCCATTCCATATCGCCTCCTCAAACATCCCCACCATCAGTGGCGCCAACTTATCTTTAAATTTCTTGTAATACTCCACCGGAAACCCATCTGGCCCTGCTACCTTCCCTGACTGCATCCTCCCAATCGTATCTTTTATCTCCTGCTCTGCTATCGCCCCCTCCAATATGGCCCTGACCCCCTCCCCCAACCACCCTTACATAAAGTTGCCTCATAGTGTGAAGTCATCTCCAAAAATCTTCCAAGTTGCAATGGATAAGGTTTTGCCAGAACTGTTGCATCACTTGTGCAATCAGGGTGATGTGCTGATCACGATTGCAATAGAGGAAAATAATCTGCAAGTGTTGAGAGGAAGTGTGAACAAAACTCAATGATCACAGTGTGAACTTGAAAAGGATCAAATGTGCTTTTATGAAAACTGAGGTAGTGTACCTGTGCCTGAAAATCAATTAAAAGGGGCTGCAGCTAGTGAAAGAGAAGAGGGAGGATACAGTCAATGCCCTGGACTCATGTGTATGGTCTCAAATCTTTTCCAGTTTTGTCTAAGTTTATGATTTTTCCTGACCTTGCAATAGTGTTAGCTCCACCAAATGAGCTGTTGACGAAAGATGTCAAATGGGAATGGTCAAAAGCGGACTTCCGGGTGCGGCGATGACCAGCTGAGTCGCACGTTTCGGCAGCTCC
This sequence comes from Scyliorhinus torazame, assembly GCF_047496885.1. Lineage (NCBI taxonomy): Eukaryota > Metazoa > Chordata > Chondrichthyes > Carcharhiniformes > Scyliorhinidae > Scyliorhinus > Scyliorhinus torazame. Next base: position 131,765,621 of record NC_092722.1, read on the forward strand.
CTGTGAAACGGACTTTTGGGCTCTTGATAGGAGCCCCAACGGCAATTTTAACGGCTGAAAACACCGTGCGGTAAACCAGAAGGGTGTTCCCCCTGGACACGGATGGAAAAAGGAGAGGAAAGTGGCCGGATTGCAGCGGATCCTTTGGAACAATGGCAAGGAAGGCAAGCAGAAACCAAGATGGCGTCGGAAGGTGGCAGTTTCATATGGGGCCCTGAACAACAAGAGTTTTTGAAACGCTGCGTGGAGGAGATAAAAAAGGAAATGAAGAAAGAGTTGTTGGCCCTGATATTACAGGCGATTGAAGGGCTGAAAGAGGAACAAAAGACCCAGGAGCAGGAGCTTCGGGTCGTGAAGGCGAAAGCAGCAGAGAATGAAAACGACATACAGGGCCTGGTGGTGAAGTCGGAGATGCAGGAGGCACACCAGAAACGATCTGTGGAGAGGTTGGAGGCACTGGAAAATAACGCAAGGAGGAACAACTTGAGGATTCTTGGCCTTCCTGAAGGTGTGGAGGGGGCGGACGTCGGGGCATATGTGAGCACGATGCTGCACTCGTTAATGGGAGTGGAGGCCCCGACGGGTCCGTTGGAGGTGGAGGGAGCATACCGAGTTATGGTGCAAGGACCGAGAGCAGGAGAAGCTCCCAGAGCCATAGTGGTGAGATTTCTCCGTTTTAAGGATAGAGAAATGGTCCTTAGATGGGCGAAGAAAACTCGGTGTAGTAAATGGGAGAACGCGGTGATCCGCGTCTATCAAGATTGGAGTGCGGAGGTGGCGAGAAGGAGGGCGAGCTTTAATCGGGCCAAAGCGGTACTTCACAAAAAAAAGATAAAGTTTGGAATGCTGCAACCGGCAAGACTGTGGGTCACATATCAAGGGAGGCACCACTACTTTGAGACGGCGGATGAAGCGTGGACTTTTATTGTAGAAGAAAAATTGGAATGATTGGACTACGAAAATGAACGTTTGGACAAAGTGGTGGGACGAGTGGGGGGGGGGGCGAAGAGGGATTGTATGATTAATCCTGCGGTATGGTAACTTTTCTTTCTCCCACAGGTGGTGATGGGGGGAGGTGGGGAGGGAGAGGAGATGGGGCGTTGGCCATGGGAGGCGGGGCCGAGGGAGAGGCGCGGGCTTGGTTCCCGCGCTATGATAATTATGGCGGGAATAGAGAAGCAGGAAGGAGGGGGCGCCGCACGGGGCGAGCCGTGATCACGGGGGGAAGCCGAGGTCAGCCAGAGTTTGCTGACTTCTGGGAGCAACATGGGGGGAGTAATTACGCTAGCGGGGGGTCTAGCGGGGGGGGGGGAGGGGGGAATTACTGGGTTGCTGCTGCTGGGGAAAGGGGGGAGTGGGTGTGGGAAAGGATGGGCGGGGGGGCACCGTCTGGGAGAAATACAGCCGCGTGGGAACTGGGCGAGAAGCTGGAAAAAGATGATGGCTAACCGGCAAGGGGGGGGGGTGGGAAGCCCCCCAACTCGGCTGATCACGTGGAACGTGAGGGGGCTTAACGGGCCGATAAAGAGGGCACGAGTACTCGCACACCTTAAGAAACTTAAAGCAGATGTGGTCATGTTACAGGAAACGCACCTGAAACTGATAGATCAGGTTAGGTTGCGCAAAGGATGGGTAGGGCAGGTGTTCCATTCGGGGCTGGATGCGAAAAACAGGGGGGTGGCTATATTAGTGGGGAAGCGGGTAATGTTCGAGGCAAAGACTATAGTGGCGGATAACGGGGGCAGATACGTGATGGTGAGTGGCAAATTACAGGGAGAGATGGTGGTGTTGGTAAACGTGTATGCCCCGAATTGGGACGATGCCAATTTTATGAGGCGAATGCTAGGACGCATCCCAGACCTAGAGACCGGAAAGCTGATAATGGGGGGAGACTTTAACACGGTGTTGGAACCAAGGCTGGATAGGTCGAAGTCCAGGACTGGTAGGAGGCCGGCAGCAGCCAAGGTGCTTAAGGATTTTATGGAGCAGATGGGAGGGGTGGACCCGTGGAGATTCAGTAGACCTAGGAGTAAGGAGTTCTCGTTTTTCTCCTATTCACGCATAGACTTTTTTGTGTTGGGTAGGGCATTGATCCCGAGGGTGAGGGGAACGGAATATACGGCTATAGCCATTTCGGATCATGCCCCACACTGGGTAGACTTGGAGATAGGGGAGGAAACAAGAGGGCGTCCACCCTGGAGAATGGATATGGGACTAATGGCGGATGAGGGGGTGTGCTTAAGGGTGAGGGGATGCATTGAAAAGTACTTGGAACTCAATGACAATGGGGAGGTTCAGGTGGGAGTGGTCTGGGAGGCGTTGAAGGCGGTGGTTAGGGGGGAGCTGATATCAATAAGGACACATAAAGGGAAGCAGGAGAGTAAGGAACGGGAGCGGTTGTTGCAAGAACTTTTGAGGGTGGACAGACAGTATGCGGAAGCACCGGAGGAGGGACTGTATAGGGAAAGGCAAAGGCTGCATGTGGAATTTGACTTGCTGACCACAGGCACTGCAGAGGCACAATGGAGGAAGGCGCAGGGTGTACAGTATGAATATGGAGAGAAGGCGAGCAGATTGCTGGCACACCAATTGAGGAAAAGGGGAGCAGCGAGGGAAATAGGGGGGGGTGAGAGACGAAGATGGAGAGGGGGAGCGGGGAGCGGAGAGAGTGAATGAAGTGTTTAAGACATTTTATAAAAAATTGTATGAAGCTCAACCCCCGGATGGGAGGGAGAGAATGATGGAGTTTTTGGATCGGCTGGAAATTCCCAAGGTGGAAGAGCAGGAAAGGATGGGATTGGGAGCACAGATCACGGTAGAAGAAGTGGTGAAAGGAATTAGGAACATGCAGACGGGAAAGGCCCCGGGACCGGACGGATTCCCAGTTGAATTTTACAGAAAATATTTGGACTTGCTCGCCCCGCTACTGACGAGGACCTTCAACGAGGCAAAGGAAAGGGGACAACTGCCCCCGACTATGTCAGAAGCAACGATATCGCTTCTTTTAAAGAAGGAAAAGGATCCGCTACAATGCGGGTCCTACAGACCAATCTCCCTCCTCAATGTAGATGCCAAGGTCTTGGCCAAGGTAATGGCAATGAGAATAGAGGAATGTGTCCCGGGGGTGGTTCATGAGGACCAAACTGGGTTTGTGAAGGGGAGACAGCTGAACACGAACATACGGAGGTTGTTAGGGGTAATGATGATGGCCCCACCAGAGGGTGAAACGGAGATAGTAGTGGCGATGGATGCCGAGAAAGCATTTGATAGAGTGGAGTGGGATTATCTGTGGGAGGTGTTGAGGAGATTTGGGCTCGGAGAGGGGTATGTTAGATGGGTGCAGCTGTTGTATAGGGCCCCAGTGGCGAGTGTGGTCACGAATGGACGGGGATCGGCATATTTTCGGCTCCATAGAGGGACAAGGCAGGGATGTCCTCTGTCCCCATTACTGTTTGCACTGGCGATTGAGCCCCTGGCGATAGCGCTGAGAGGTTCCAAGGGATGGAGGGGAATACTTAGGGGAGGAGAAGAACACCGGGTATCTTTATATGCGGATGATCTGCTACTATATGTGGCGGATCCAGCGGAGGGGATGCCAGAAATAATGCGGATACTTGGGGAGTTTGGGGATTTTTCAGGGTATAAATTGAACATGGGAAAGAGTGAGCTGTTTGTGGTGCATCCAGGGGAGCAGAGTAGAGAAATAGAAGACCTACCGTTGAGGAAGGTAACAAGAGACTTTCGTTACCTGGGGATCCAGATAGCTAAGAATTGGGGCACATTGCACAGGCTAAATTTGACGCGGTTGGTGGAACAGATGGAGGAAGATTTCAAGAGATGGGATATGGTAGCATTGTCAATGGCAGGGAGGGTGCAGGCAGTTAAGATGGTGGTCCTCCCGAGATTCCTTTTTGTGTTTCAGTGTCTCCCGGTGGTGATCACGAAGGCTTTTTTCAAAAGGATAGAAAAGAGTATCATGGGTTTTGTTTGGGCCGGAAAGACTCCGAGAGTGAGGAAGGGATTCTTACAGCGTAGTAGGGATAGGGGGGGGCTGGCACTACCGAGCCTAAGTGAGTATTATTGGGCCGCTAATATTTCAATGGTGAGTAAGTGGATGGGAGAGGAGGAAGGAGCGGCGTGGAAGAGATTAGAGAGGGCGTCCTGTAGGGGGACCAGCCTGCAGGCTATGGTGACAGCCCCATTGCCGTTCTCACCAAGGAACTATACCACGAGTCCGGTGGTGGTAGCTACACTGAAGATTTGGGGACAGTGGAGACGACATAGGGGAAAGACCGGAGCACTGGGGGGGTCCCCGATAAGAAACAACCATAGGTTTGCCCCGGGGGGAATGGATGGGGGATATGGAATGTGGCAAAGAGCAGGTATAACGCAATTGAAAGATCTATTTGTGGATGGGAAGTTTGCGAGTCTGGGAGCGCTGACCGAGAAATATGGGTTGCCCCAAGGGAATGCATTCAGGTACATGCAATTGAGGGCTTTTGCGAGGCAGCAGGTGAGGGAATTCCCGCAGCTCCCGACACAAGAGGTGCAGGACAGAGTCATCTCAAAGAAATGGGTGGGGGACGGTAAGGTGTCGGATATATATAGGGAAATGAGAGACGAAGGGGAGACTATGATGGACGAACTAAAAGGGAAATGGGAAGAAGAGCTAGGGGAGGAGATTGAGGAGGGGATGTGGGCTGATGCGCCTAAACAGGGTAAACTCGTCGTCCTCGTGCGCCAGGCTAAGCCTGATTCAGTTTAAGGTATTACACAGGGCACATATGACTGGAACACGGCTCAGTAAATTTTTTGGGGTGGAGGATAGGTGTGCGAGGTGCTCGAGAAGCCCAGCGAATCATACCCATATGTTTTGGTCATGCCCGGCACTACAGGGGTTTTGGATGGGGGTGACAAAGGTGCTTTCGAAAGTAGTAGGAGTCCGGGTCGAACCAAGCTGGGGGTTGGCTATATTTGGGGTTGCACAAGAGCCGGGAGTGCAGGAGGCGAAAGAGGCCGATGTTTTGGCCTTTGCGTCCCTCGTAGCGCAGAATATTGCTAATGTGGAAAGAAGCCAAGCCCCCGGGGGTGGAGACCTGGATAAATGATATGGCGGGGTTCATAAAGTTAGAGCGGATTAAGTTCGTCCTAAGGGGGTCGGCTCAAGGGTTTACTAGGCGGTGGCAACCGTTCGTCGAATATCTTGCGGAAAGATAGATAGGGGAGAACAAAGAAGGCAGCAGCAGCGGCCCAGGACTTGGGGGGGGGGGGGGGGGGGGGGGATGGGGGGGGGGGTGGCCTGAGACAAGGCAGTTGCCAATTAGGGCTAGTTTTTATTTTTTGTTATTTAATATTTATTTATTTGTTGTTGTTTTTGTTTAAATTTAAAAAAGGTCATTATTATCTGTATTGTTACAATGTTGTGTAAAGGATGCACAATGTACTGTGTTGGTTGACCAAAAATTTTCAATAAAATATTATTTTTAAAAAAAAAGGGAATGGTCAAAAGCACAACAAGCTTATGATGCATGTCAGAGAGGTTTGAACAATGATGCACTACCCATTCATTATGACACAAATCGTGACCTGAAGCCCACATGCAGTGCTTCAAAAACAACAAAGAACAATACAGTACAGCACAGGAAAAGGCCCTTCGGCCCCCCAACCCTGCGCCTGTCGAAACTAAAACCTTCCGCACTTCCAGGGTCCGTAACCCTCTATTCCCATCCTATTTATGTATCTGTGCAGATGCCTCTTAAACGTGGCTATCGTATCTGCTTCCCCCACCTTCCCGCGTTCCAGGCACTCCCCACCCTCTGTGTAAAAACCTTGCCTCACACATCTCCTCTGAACTTTTCTCCTTGCCCCTTAAAACCCATGTCCCCTAGTAATTGCCTTTTCCACCCTGGGAAAAAGCGTCTGACTATCCACTCTGTCCATATCACTCATAATTTTCTCTTACAGTATGAGTACAATGTTGAATATCACAGATTAATAGAGAATGCCATCGATAATGCTGACTCTGATGTAATCTGTGAAGAAGTGGATAAGGACTTTTCAATCACAGTAACTGAAATTACAGCTGATACTCAGAAAGATTCTGTTGAAAAGAATCTACAAATAGACAATGAATGGATGGGCAAAGATTGACCTTTCCCCAATCATCGTAATGAGTTGTCATGCAAACAGAGCTGCATCAAGTGGGGTCACAGAGTGGTGGAACCAAGTTCTTAGAGGGATAGGATTATGGCAGATCTCCATACAGGGATTGTCAATCTGACATTCATAGCAAGAGGATTTGTTCATTGGCTTAGTCTAGTGATCTAAAATCAATAGTAAGCAAATCTTCTGCCAAAACTGTCTGCCAAAACTGTAGAAATAAATCACCCAAAAACTCAATTATGGTCATGGTTGACTCATCAATTCCAGTGAATTCATGTAGACTTTTGTGAAATGGAAAACAAAAGATTGCAACTGAAATTGAAACTAGAACTTAAGGATGAAAGCTAATTATGAAAAAGCTCGTTAACCAGGAATGTGTGCTCAAAACACAGGCTGCTAATAAATTTGCTGAAATTATGAACTGCAAATATATCTTGGACCTGTGAATGGAGATTTTAGGAAACTGGGTGGGGGTGGGCATATGCTGTATCAGTTATGAGTTATGGATATCCCAAGCCATCGAGTATGTGGCCTACAACCAGAATGGGGAGGTCTCACTCTCTACGTCCTGGGAGGCACTGAAGGCAGTGATAAGGGGGGGATGGAGATTATTGCATACAAAGCGCTCAAAGATAGGAAGGAGAGAGTGGGTAGGCAGCAACAATTGGCTCCATACTGGAGGTGGATCAGCGGTACCACAGCCCCGACTCGTGAACTACATTTGTAGTTTTTTTCCTCTCCACCAGTAGTTTTACCTGCAGCCACTGGGAAAGCAATGGACCAGCTTCGCCGGACACGGTGGACCTCCTATGAGCATGGTGACAAGACCAGCCGCCTGATAGCTCACTAGTTGAGAAAGCAGGCAGCCACGAGGGAGATAGCGCAGGTAAAACACAGGAATGGCAAACTAGTCGCAGCATCAGACGAGATTAATGAGACCTTCGCGACTTTCTACTAAGAGCTGTACACCTGAGGGGAAACTCAAAGATGAAGCAGTTCCTTGATGGACTGGACTTGCCTGTCTTGGGGAGAGGAAAAATGATGGGGCCTGGAAGCACCACTGGAACTGGGGGAACTCGAGGAGGGCATTTAAAAATAAATAAATTTTAGGATACCCAATTAATTTTTTCTAATTAAGGGGCAATTGAGTATGGCCAATCCACCTAGCCTGCACATCTTTGGGTTGTGGGGGCGAAACCCACGCAAACACGAGGAGAATGTGAAAACTCTACACAGTCAGTGACCCAGAGCTGGGATCGAACCTGGGACCTCGGCGCCGTGAGACGGCAGGGCTAACCCACTGCGCCACCGTGCTGCCCACTCAAGGAGAATTAACTCCATGTAGGCGAGGAAGGCGCTGGGGCAGGAAGGATTCCCGACGGACGTCTACAAAAAATTCACACCAGCACTGCGGGGTGATGTCCGTTGACTTGCTATCAAGGAAACGAGCGTTGGCACAGGTTTTGATATCGTGAAAAGGACAAAAGGATGGAATGCGGGTCATACAGACCCACCTCACTCCATAATATCAATGCCAAGATCCTGGTGAAGGAGACTTCGGTGGCGGCCATGGTGTGAGTGGTCGTATAAAGGGCAGCTCATGCTTGAAAGCGTAAAAAAGAGCTTTTTACCCAGAATCGGGTGCAACTTCCGAACTGAAGGTCGGAAGAGAAGTTCTCCCCCGTGAGTGGCATATCTACTGGTTATCAAATCCGGCAGAAGAAGGTTGAAGGACTTGGCCGAGGAGTTGAAAGAGACCTGTGGTCAGTGAAAGGATAATTGAGGGCGATGGGCCAGTGCAAGTAGCAAAGACTCGGATGGAAGAGTTGATGGCCTTTATCAAGGAAGAGTTCCGCCATCAGAGGAAGGAGATGCAGGAGGATCGCTCGAAGGCAATCAAAGGGGCTGTGGCACCCCTGAAGGGATCGATGGAGAAGGTGGAGAAATGTTTGGAGGCATAAGGGTGGTAGATCCGAGAGATTGAGAGGGCGATGTCGAACCAAACCAAAAATTGGATGGGGGCATGGGAAGAGGAAGTAGGGCTCTTAGGAGACCTTTGCAAGACATTGAGAGCAAAGGTGGAGGAGCAGGAAATTAGGTCGAGAAGGCAGAACCTGCGGATAGTGGGCCGGCCTGAAGGAGTGGAAGGTGCGAGTGCCACTAGGTGCGTTTCGAGGATGCTAGCAAGGCTGGTGGTGGAGGTGGTCCTGGACAAGGCTCCTGAGGTGGACTGAGTGCACAGGTCTCTGAGGCAGAAGCCTAGATTAGGAGAGCCGCTGCAGGCGGTGATCGTGAGGCTCCACAAGTTCGTGGCGAAGGAGAAGATTCTGCAGTGGGTCAGGGAGAAGCGCAACTGCAAATGGGAGGGGAACAAGATCCGAATCTACCAGGACATTGGAGTTGGCAATGCGGCATGCGGGGTTCAACAGGGCCAAAGCGATGCTGTGTCGACAGCAGATCAGCTTTGGGGTGGCGAGACTTCCGGTGATGATGATGTGCTGAGCAGAGCACATCAGTGGCTCTCCTCCCAACGAAAATCAAGAAGGCACTTTTAGGCGAATTCTGCCTAAAAGATCAACAGCAAAGTAACCCCAATGGAAGAAAGAGAACGACTACAAATAAGGGCTGAAGGGGTGGCGGAAAGGCCCACAAACAGTGATTGGACGAACCGGTGGACCCACAAGGCAAGGGATCCCGGCCGCCCAAGAGAGGGGGAGACCATCGACCCGGGCATCAGCCTCCCCCTTGCCACCTGGAGACTGATGGAAGACCTTCCTCATGAAGGAGCTGGCCGCCATGAAAGAGGCAATCAGAATGGAGATCAAGGTGGCGGTTAAGGCGGTGGAGACGGAGGTGATGGTAACCCTACAAAAGACTATCAATGGACTGGGGAAAAAGGGAAGGCACAGGAGAGGACTGTCCATGATTTGGCATGTTATTCCCAGCCAGAGTCTGGGTCACACACCAGAGCAAAGAATACTATTTCAATATCCCAGCGCAGGCAAACAACTTTGTATGGCCCAACAACCTGGGCAAAGGGCAGGTAAGGCAGCGATGAATGCGGGTCGGAGGAAGATCCCTGAAAGAAACAGAGACTTATGGAACAAATTAACATGTTTGCGCGGAATTGTACTGCCTCGTTCTGATCAGAAAGACCGGCCACAGGAGAGGGTGAGGGGGCAGGCAGAGAAAGTGAACAGTTGGCGGGCATAGGCAAAGGGCTAGACCAGCCCTTGGAGGGAAGCCACCGTACTAGCAGGGAGGGCTAGCATGGGAAGACAGGCAGTAAAGGGGGCCGTAGTGCACCTCTCGGCAGGGAGGGAGCGCCTGGCCAGAAGGGGGGGCGGGACACGGGACAGGGAGGGGGAGACATGGGGAGGGGGGCAGGGGGGGGGAGAGAGAACAAGGAATACATAGGGAGCTGGACAGGAAAAACGAGTTGGTACTCGGACTGGCTTTGGCAGGCAGGGTGCAGCCGGAGGAAACCAAATGGTGCCACAAGCAGCCACTTTGGAGGGTCCCTTAACAAAGAGAAACCCTGGTGGGCAGGGGCGCACCCACATGGCGTACACATAGTTGGCGGCCATGTTGGGTTCCCCTTGGACAATGGGAAACCCCGGAGAGCAGGGGCTCGGAATCATGGTGAGACCGGCGACCCAATTAGAGTACCCAATTAATCTTTTCCAATTAAGGGCCAATCCACCTACCTTGCACATCTTTGGGTTGTGGGGGCAAAGCCCACGCAGACACTGGGAGAATGTGTAAACTCCACACGGACAGTTACCCAGAGCTGGTATCGAACCTGGAACCTCGGCGCTGTGAGGCAGCAGGGCTAACCCACTGCGCCACCGTGCTGTCCACTACCATGGCCATTTTAAACGGTCCCCTAACAAAGGGAAACCCCAGAGTGCAAGGATGCATCCACCAGGTAAGTATGGTTGATCCTGCAGGAACGAGGGGACAGAAACCCCCCACCAGTATTACCACCTGTAATGTCAGGGGACTCAATGGCCCGGTGAAAAGGTCCAGAGTCTTCGCCCACTTAAGCCTGAACGCCGACATAATCTTCCTGCAGGAGACACACCAGAAGGAGAAGGACCGACTGCGGGTAAGAATGGCTGGGTGGAACAGACATACCATTCATGCTACGGGACGAGGGCTAGGAGAGTAGCCATATTGATTAGCAAGAGGATGAAGTTCACTGAGACAAGGACGGTTACGGACCAAGGGGGACGGCACGTCATGGTCAGCGGTGTTCTAGACGGGCACCAGTAGTCCTGGTAAATGTGTGTACGCGCCCAAGAATAGTAAGAGCGGAATACTCCACGAAAATCATCTCCTACCACGCTCCACACTACATGGATGTGAGGTTGGTGACAGGCCATGACCAGCACCCCACATGGAGGCTGAACATAGACCTCTTGGCCGACAAGGCATCCTGCCAGAAGGAGGCAATAGACAAGTACATTACTAATAACCAGAACGGGGAAGTCTCACCTTCCACGTTCTGGGAGACACTGATGGCTATGATCAGGGGAGATATTATAGCCTACAAGGCTCATAGAGACAGGGAAGAGAGGGCGGCCAGGCAACAACTGATCAACTCCATCCTGGAGGTTGACAGAAAGTACTCCGAGGCCCCGACCGTAGAGCTGCTGGCGGAGAGGAAAAAGCTACAAATGGACTTTAACCTGCTATCCACCAGGAAAGCAGTACACCAACTCCGCCAGACACTGGGGACCTTCTACGAGCATGGAGAGAAATGAAATGAAAAATTAAATAAATCACCTATTGTCACAAGTAGGCTTCAAATGAAGTCACAGTGAAAAGCCCCTGGTCGCCACATTCCGGCACCTGTTCAGGGAGGCTGGTACGGGAATTGAACCGTGCTGCTGGCCTGCCTTGGTCTGCTTTCAAAGCCAGCAATATAGCCCTGTGCTAAGAAGGCTGGCCATCCACTGGCGCAGCAGCTGAGAAAACAGGCAGGTAAAAAAACAACAGAGGCAGACTGGTAACTGAGCCAAAAGAGGTCAACCGGGCATTTGAGACCTTCTACTGTACACCTTCAAGGCCTTCTACAGGGGCATGGGGATGAAACGGTTCCTCGATGCACTGGACATGCCAGTTGTGGGGAGGATAGGCACTGGAAAACGTGGCTGGAGAAGTAGTAATAGG